>NC_060080.1:8800795-9110000 GCF_922984935.1 Meles meles
GAGAGGGAGGGAATCTCGAACAGACACCCTACTGAGTGTGCAGTCTGCCACGGGGCTCTATCTCAGGACCCTGAGATCATGACCTGAGCTGACCAGTCAGCTATTTTACTGACTGAGCCACCCAGGTGCCCCTCAGTCTGTTTTTGTTGAAAGTCTTCAACTGATTGGGTGAGACCCACCCACATTATGGAGTTTGATCTGCTTCATTCAAAGTCTACTGATTTAAATGTTAATTTCCTCTAAAGAATATCTTCACAGAAATATTCAGACTGATGTTTGGCCAATTATCTGGGTTCTGTGGCTTCACCAAATAGGCACGGAAAAGTAACCATCACAATTAGTATTCTTTAGTAGTTTGCCTGGTGGTTCCAATATAGAGTCAGGGCTGAGAACCACCAATGTAGAACCAGGGCTTACAGAGCCTGATGTGTATGTATGATTCAGCCTTATAATCTGGGCTCTTTGATCCTGCCTGAGTCATATAAACCAGGTTCTCCACCAGTTCCTCACTTTCTTCTCTCCCATTCAGGCACTGGTTTTCACTTTTGCCTGCACACTAATTTCCTGGGGAGCTTTTAAAACGCTAATGCCCAGGCTCCACCACTGGAGATTTTGATTTACTTCATAGGTGGGTGGTAATCAAAATTGCAAATGCAAAATGCAGCCTGGGCATCAAGGGTCTGGAACCTCCCCAGGAGACTCTAGCAGGCAGCCAAGGCTGAGAACACTCACCCAAGTAGTTTCGTGTCTATATTTCAGCCTTCTGTTCAGGTTAGGTTCACTTTGTAAGCTGCTGCTTGTTTGTGAATCCTGCCTGATGTGGGACCCTGGGATTGTAAACGTCTCCACATTTCCTTGATTGGAAAATTATATATATTATAAAGCACTTTGCAATGAAGTTGACCATTGAGATACCCTATGAATACATGTTTATTCCTTCTGCAAACTTCTATTGACTGATTTCCTTCCAGTGGAAATGTAGTATAGGCATTCCACAGAGCCCCACAGGAGAGACAGAGGTAAAGAGATGGGAGTCACCACCTAAGGAAGTGACAACTGAATGAAGAAAAATGTCATAAATGCTGGAGGGGAAGGAGGCACCAGGTCTCTGGGATTCCAGGGAATTTCTCAAGGTGGGACAGGCAGTGGGAAGGGCACCAGACACAGAAATAAGTGCTGGACTAAAAGCCCAGAGATGTGACAGCTGATGGGGCACTCAGGAAATGGCAAGTCATCTGATGCTGGTGAGTCACAGTTCATGAGAGGGGTGGCTGGAAAGGTAGTTGAAGATTAGATGATAAATAGCCTGGGAACCCAGACTAAGGAGTTTGAACTGTTAATATAAATCCTGAAGTTGTTCCGTGAGAGATAATATTTACCAGTATTTAAACAAACAAGTCCCTGAGAACAAGCAAAAGACAGCATCGGGAGCAGGGAGGGCAGACTGAAGAGAATTTTCTAGAGATCCTCCAGGTAAACAATGATGAGGACCTGAACTCACAACTTGACAGTGGGCATGGAGAGAACAGAAGAGATGGGACAGCAGGTGGCGGGTGAGCCTAGGGAGGTGGCAAAGGTGCGATTTGAATCAAGGTCTTGGCTTGCATTTCACAGGTGTGTGTGGGTTTGCACTTAATAGGTCTGTGCACACACACACGCACACACACACACATGCACACACACACCGAGGACAGAATATATGCCAGGCAGTGCCCCAGATGTAGATGTGTCTGGACATCGTTGTGCTTACAGCTATGGTCAGGATGTGAGCACGATGAGGAAGGTGGGACAGGCCATCACAGGAACAAGTGATGGAGAAAGGCAGTCTACGCAGAGGGACAGAGACAAGGGAAATGTCCCTGAGAAAGGAAATCTGAGAGGGATCTGGGACAGAGCTGGAGTGGAGGCGCAAAGGGGCAGGTGTGCAAGGGAAGTTGTCTCTGGCAGCCAGCATGGAACATGCTCCCTGATCAGCCCAGTCCCTCTTGCAGAGCAGCCCTGATCCACCACCCTCTGCCCACCTTATGGGATTGAAGGTCCTGCGTTGTCCCTGGAACACCTCACTCATCCATCGCTGAGACACACCCACAAAGGATCAGGACATTCACAATGGAAAGGGCTTTAGGGAGCCCCATTTCAACTCCTCAATTTTCAAAGAAAGCAAGGAAAACCCAAGAGATAGAGACTACTTTAAAATAACACAACAATTGAGGACAGGGACTCAGGTGTTCCTTTTTCCAGTCCAACATCTTTTTTAATATGCTTCGTTCATTTCATACACCTAAGCCTCATGGCAAAGGCATTCTGGGTCTAAAACTCCTTGCCAAGTGTTTTATTTAGGTTATCGCAGCGTGTGCTCATTGGTAATTATTGGGTTCTGACAACTGTAGCAAAGCGAATCTCTTTTCCCCAAATGCGGGGCAAGCTTTGCAATAAGCCTATTCATCTCTTCCCTTCAGGATGTAGCATTAATTCTCTCATAGTCTCAAGTGTCATTATTCTCTTTTTCCTGGGGCACAAATGAACTCAAGCATTGAATTGCTTCATCATTCCAGATACTAAAAGTTTAATTGCAGAAGTTTTCAGGCCAGCGCATTTCCTTAGCCTCAAGCAGCCTCTGCCAGAGGCAGGCTTCAGGGCATCGGGGAGGGCCTTCCCTCCCCGCCTCCCCCTGGAATCGTGCTGAACTGAGGCTCGGAGCAGACTCGGTGCTGGATGCTGTCTGTGCATGCTGCCATTTCCTCCTGACGATAATTCAGCATGGGTAACGGTATCCCCGTTTTCCAGGTGAGGCAAGCGAGACTCAGGAAGACTTGTGCCCCACCCACGTGCAGTGAAGAAATGAATGAACAGTACCTCAGGCTACTTTGTCCCTTGCATTTGATGGGAGGTTTCTAGTTAAGGCGAAATGATCATTTTATCCCATTTTAGGGGTGATAGATTTTGTGGCAACACGCTGTCCGCCAGCAGGAATTACATCTCAGCCCTGTTCCCCCACATACCCTGTAGATGATGCAAACCCCAGCTGTCCTAAGAATTTCTTTCAAGTGAGAGTTTCTTTCAAACTCTGACCTGTGGAGATTTCCTGCTCCCAAATCCAGGAGATGAAGGACACTGACTGAGAGGGAAGAGGGAATCATCCCGTCTGTGACAATGTCTGCGCTCAGGGGAGACCAGTCATCACTTAGGCCTGCGTCTGGATGTGGCTGTGCTGTGCCTCCGACAAGCCAGCTTATCGAGGAGGAGGGGGGACAGGACGCCCGTGGGGTCAGCTTGCCTGTGGAGAGGAGATGGGAAAACCCGCGGGGAGACGTGGCCTGGGACGAATGATATGTGAATCCTGCCTGACTCAGCCCTCTCCTCTGTGCAGGTAACGAAAACCCAACGAGACTGGAGCTTCTTTCAGAAAACATGCATCATTGGTGTGGCTATTTTGGGGGATGAAAGAGTGCTTGCAAAGGAGAAACACGTGAGAAGTATTCGAGCTGAGGGAGCATGATAGAAAACGAAGATTTCCCTGTTCGTGAGCAGTCAAAAGGCGAACGTGAGCGGATGTCAGGATGTGTCTTGGGAATGGAGGAGCCGAGAGCTGGCTGCAGGGGTCAGGGCTCTTTGCTTTTTGTAGCTACAGATTGTGGTTTGGGGGTTGGAGCATTTTAGAAGGGATTTCCCCCTTTATTTCTTCATTGTTGCTAAAAAAAGACGAAGCCTCCAGTGGGATCTGGCATGGAGATTCCGCACAGCAGCCCCCAAAGATGACAAGCTTCCCCTGTGACAAGGCGTTTGCTGTTTCCTGTCTGCTGTTACGTCATGGCCCGGTGAGAGCGGAGACCCTCTTTCTAACTGTGTGCCAGGATGAGGCAAGTTTCGGAGAAGTTTTGAGTCCTGGCTGCCCTGCTCTCTCCAGGCTGCTCACCCTTGCTATCTGACTAGACTTTTCCGTGTCTGGCCTTGTAGCCCAAGCAGAAAAGGGGCCCCTAGCACCCTTGATTTTACCTCGTTGTTCATGTTCTTCTGCCATCTCTGACCCTGAACCCTCCTGACTTCTAACACCATCACTTGTTCATTCCATTTAATTCATGAAAACCTTACGAGGTTTCTGTGGTCCCATCTTTGCTGCACACTCTGCCCCCCCCCACACTCCCAACACACACACACACACACACACACACACACACACACACACACACACAACTTTCCTCCTTTTCTTTCTCCCATGGAGATAGCCCTTGTTCACCACGTGGATTTTCTTCTTAGTTAAGCCACTCTGGGTGACATGCCTCATGTTCCACTGCCCGGGGCTCTGGTATCCTCCCTGGGGGAGCACTTCTTAGCTCCCTCCATTCCCTTGGGGCCATCAAAATTCTTTAAAGAACCTCCACAATCACCCTGTGACTCATAAAATGCCCTGGTTGCTGTAATCTTGCCCTGCCTTGGCCTAAAAGGCATCACTGACTCCATTGGTCCAAAGCAGAATTCCTAGTGTCTTCTGCGGTGCCTTTGTTGACAGCGATTCTAATGCAGACTTTGAAGCAGTACCTTTCCATTCTCTGTCACTATGTATCAAGTCCCTCTTCAGGGCTAGACCCTAACAGATTCTGTAGATATAGGGATGAGCAGATTAGATCTGTCCCATGCCCTCATGGTGTTCACTGTTTATTATGGAAGATGTCAGATGATTAACTCAGTGAAGAACATTTCAAGGAAGGAGTGAGGGATGGTCATAAAAAATGAAAATGGGGCAGTGGCGGCAGCAATCCTAATCTGAGGAATCAGGAAGGCTGCGATCTGGAGCATGATCAAAGATCTGTAGGCTAGGACAGGGGCAATGATGCCAGGTGACAGAGACATACACATCACAGCGTGAGCACTGAGAAAAGCAGGGCATTTTCAGGTGACTGAAGAGAGTGTGGCTTGAGGGGGAGTAATGATCTCCAAGGACAATTCTTGACGGGCTTTGCAGAATTATCTGGACTACTTGCCAAAACTATAAATGCCTGATCTCATCTCCTATTCTTGAATCAGAATATCTGGAGATGGGAACTCTCTTAGATTGATCGCAGAAGTAGCTGTTTTTCCCCTTTTTTGCATCTGTGATCTTTGCCATATGATGTTACAGTTTTCCCATCAACAGGTGGGCTATCTTCCTCCACTCCTTAAATCCAGGCTTGCCTTATGACCCACTTGGGGCAACAGAATAAAGAGGAAATGTTTTCATGCCAATTATGAGCCCAAGGCTCACGGATGAGTGTGTCTCCTACTCTCTCCTAGAACCCTGACATGGCCATATAAACATATAGCAGGAGAACATGCTAGAGCATGGGAGACAACATGGGGGAGACTGATAGCCCTCTGAGGCCATCCTAGACCAACCCACAGCAAGCCGGCTCTTCCCCAGGTAAGCAGGATCAGCCTAGAGCAGCAGAACTGCCAACCTGACTGACACGTGGCAGCATATGTGTGAGGGAGTCCAGAGGAGACCCGTGGATTAAAACAGTAGTTACTGGAACAACGGAAACTGACTACCAGGATTTGGGGTGGTTTGTTACACAGCTAACCAAACTGACACAGGATCCAAGAATATGGGTAAGGATTGTGGGAGTGGAATAGGCAGGGGTCAGACCCCAGAGGACTTTGTAGGGCAGGATGAAGATTTGGCACTTCACCCTCAGGGTTATGGGGCACTACTGAAAGGCTTGAACATGGAAGTGACATGACTGGACTCGTCTTCCAGAAAGATTAACTTGGTTACTTTGTGGAGAATGAACGGCAGGGGAAGGGATGAGGGATGAATCAAAGTCGCTTGTATTCTACTCGTACAACTTTTGTTTTCACTTTACTTTTTTCATTTAAATACATACGTTGAGATCCAACTATGCACTAAGTCCCCTATCCTGCCCAAGATGACTGAGAGTGAGTTATGATGTATTTTGCCAAGTGCCATGGGAGGAGAAGTAGCACCTGGCCCAGCCTGCAGGGATAATGAAGGATTCAGTCCAACTGGTGATCACTGAGCGTACCAAGAGGATGGGGCACGTGGTTTCCTAGGATGAGCCTAAGGGGAATTGGGTGTCGCCAAAGTATCAAGTGTGAGGTGGGAAGGGGAGGGAAATATGATGGGGTAGGTATGCAGGGGCTGGGCCACAGAGTCTTCTTTGTACCTACTGAGGCTACGAACAGGCAAAAGTCCAGCTAGAGCTGAGTGACAGGGGCTCTTGATGCCAGAGATGCCATTGCACTGGTAAGCAGAAGGAGATCAGGGCAGGACCCCACTCTGGGCCATACGGATGATGTGTCACCACGGTCATCTGCCCTGACACAGCCAAGGCAGAGGTGCCTCTGACCTATGGCTGGTGGGCTGGGCAGAGAAATCACTGATAGCCAGAGAGCTGCCTTGCTCTGGATGTTGACCCAGGCTCCTACAGGAAGCCCTCAGCTGCTCCCGACTGTCTTCTGTGAACCAGCAGTCAGCGGAGGCAGGAAGAGAACTTGTTTTGCTGTGGCACCTCCTCCTCCCCGGATTGTTTGGCATCCCGTGCTGTCAGTCTCCAGCTGTCTGTCTAGACGGAGCCCAGATTGGACGTGTGAAGTACTGAACACTGTGATCCAGGCCCACTCACTCACTCTTGGCCAAAGGAGGGTGAGTGCCGAGGACAGAATCCAGAATAGAGGGATTGGGTGCCTCCTTTTCTCATTAGCTCTCAGAAGCTCCCCAGAAACCGTGGGGGCTTTGCCCACTGCACTACCATGTTTCCAAAAACATGCTGGATCCATGGAGGAATGTGTTTCTTCTCGTGTTTCTGCCGACCATTTCTCAGCACCAGCACGAATACCATTTAATCATGTGGGCATAGATCCCCGGGAAAGCTTCAAAGCCTCTGTAAATAGTAACCGTTCTCAAAGATTAAATGCCTAAATGTGTGAGACCTGGACATTCATATTAACCTCTCATTAGTCTACTAATTTCACACAGCAACTCTGTGAAAGAGACATTATTAACGCCGATTCCAAGGGTTAAATAAGAAAGTAAGACTCTAAGAAATGAAGTCACAAGTTTGGTATCACCCAGCAATAGGTGGGGTGGAGTCAAGATTCAAACCTAGAGCGACTTAAGTCTGTACCCCACGTTCCATCTAGTAATCTGCAGTGGCTCTGCTGGCTGACCTCATCACTTGTAGTTGGGGACACAAGGACGAGAGACAGAAAGTGATTTACTGGGATGCTAGGATCTAGATTTTTCAACCAAGGTTCTGGATTCCACTGCTTTCTCCTTGGGGATACCCACCTATTCTCTTTGGTACATTCCTCGAGCTGCTCCAGCCCTCCCCATTCAGCTCATAAGCCCACTGAAGACTCCAGGTAGCTATGGACAGCTGGGTCTGATCCTCTTAGGGAAGCACAGGGAGAGAGGTTCTGACAGAGAGCCCTGAGAGCTGTGGGGTACCACATGAAAACTTTGGACTCCACCTCCGGACCCATAGGGTTTACTGTGATCATTTGAGTCCAGCCTTTGCCTTCATTCTCATACAGTACTCGAATGATCACCAGCTTGAGGTGTTAGAGAAGTAGAAAGTTTGAAGGGAGTTAGCCTCTTATTCCTATCACCGAACACATACACAGCTCCTGACTTCTTGACTCAATAACAAAGAGATATTTTTCCAGGATGTCAGAATCAATGAAGGCAAGGAGCCAGGTCCTGGTTTTCCATAGATCATGACATTTTCTTTCCCTTTTCCATAACCGTTGACCCTGTATCTTGCCATGGAGTTAATTAGCTCACATCTCTCACCCTTAATTAGCTCACATCTCTCACCCTTATCTTGCCCACCTCACTGTGGTTCCATGAAACAAGAACTGTACAGTGAAGAAGATTTCTCTGTCTGTTCTTCTGAGCTCTGACCACCGGGAGACTTGATTGTCAGGATTGTAGAATCAAGGCAGAATCAGCTATGGAATTCGTGGGGCCCAGTGCAAATGTGAATGTGAGGCCCTTCTTCAAAAATTATTAAGAATTTCAAAACCTAACAATAGAGCATTAAACCAAGCACGGAGAGTCCATCTAATACAGAACTCTAAATGAAGGTGGCCCTGAATGGGACAGTAGAAATGTAGATGGAAAAGAGAGAGAAGTTAGAGCTGATGGTACTTTTTCTGAGTATTAGTATCTATCTAGGGAATAGGGTGAGACACTCATCTTGTCAATTGGGCATTAACCACTGTGTGTAATACACACAGACCACTGGGGAATGTCAGATGCCATATAAGGAGACTTTTTTTTTTTAACCCTAAGAAAGAATCTGGCTTAAATCCTTCATTTTAAGAGGATTCATCCTCTGAAGCCCAGAGGAGAAGAATGACTTGTCCACATTCAGCCAGGTAATTCATTTGTGGTGGAGCTAGGAGAGAGGGTCTGGGTGTCCTGATTCCCAGGCTGGTGGTCTTCTCACTAAGCCCAGCTGCTTCTCCTCTCTCCAGCTGCCTTAGATGTTTCCTGCTTGACTAACCAGACAGGGCCTTCATGCTCCTGGGCAAATGGTTTGAAAACTGAATCAAGCTTTGGCCTCCACTTCCTGCCCAGCTTCTGGGTCCCATGACTGGATAATACAGAAATGAATTTTATCCTCCATCACAGGATGCTTGGGTGTGGGGCTATCTCTCTCAAATGACTCCCCACATGGTTCGTGATGAAGGAGCTTTGTCTGTGCACACTTTGTGGTCACTGAATGACTGCTTAGGGAGTTAACTGATACACATCCTGGTGTATTACTCAAAGGCTGTTCCATAGACAAAAGTAGGGTCTGTTGGATCCCTATATTTTGAAATACTACTGACTATGGCTATATCAGTGCTTAATAATAATAATGATACCACACAAGTACCCTCCAGGAATCAACTTTGGGAAACCATAAACCACTCTTAAATTAGATATCATCACTCTGATGCCAGAGGAAGGGTAAGACTAGTATGATTTTATTGTAATTTTTCAGAAGAGAACCCTGGCTCAGTATGACCTAATAACCTGCCCAAAGTCACATTTGTATATGTGGTGGAGATTGCAAAGAAAGAGATTACATTTGATTGCCTCTTTTATATTCTAGGACAATAAAACAACTGTGAACTCAATGGTATTTTTGATTTCTAAATCTTTCTCAGTCAGAACACAATAGTATAGACTGAAAAAAAATGGAATTCGAGGTCCTATGTCCCACCCTGTCTTCCTGATACCCATTCTTGAGAATTAAAGGCTGGAAAATCTCTTTGCCCACCAAGACCTTAATCCTGGTGTTGTGCTTTAGGAAGACCCTGACTCATAGGATGGTCTTTCTCAAGGATGGGGAGGGTCTCACATTCTGCGCTGATTGTGTTGGTGAATTCTGGTTGTAATCTCCAGTCATATAGAAGATTGGTTCTCTGTGAACAATTTCACCCACAGTTTATGAACACAGGCACCACTTTTCCACTTATGACTCTTAACTCTGTTCTTTCAAGACCCAGATTTTGTCCCAAGTTTCAGATCTGTGGGCCACTATCTGCTAGACTATTCTTGAGTGAGTTCCAGGCATCAAAATCACAGTATCCTTGAACTCCCTCCACTCCAAACATGATTTCCTTATCCAATGTCTTTACCCATATTACACTCTATCCTTTCCTGTCTCTGAAATGATGAGCTAAGTCATACAATTCTGTCTGTTCTGTTGGCCTGCTTGACTCTAGTCTTTCTATTTCAATCTATCTCCTACTCTGCCGCCAGAGGGACCCTTGATTAGGCCCCTCCCCAAAGACTAGTTTCCTTTTTTATTTATTGTTAGCAAGCACTGTTGAAATTTATAATAACCTAGGAGATAGTTATAACAACCTAGGAGTTATAATAACCTAGGAGAAACCTAATTTGCAGATTAGGAAACTGAAAAACAGAGAGTTTAGCTAACTCATACAGCAACTAAATGAGCAAGCAAGGATCTGAACCTATGAAGTCAATTTCCAGAGATCTTGCCCTTGGTTACTATGTTATTATTATGGGCTAATTGTGCACCACCACCCCCCATGCACATGTTGAAGTCCTAATCCCCTATTTGGAGATCGGAGGTAATTGAGTTAAAATGGGGCCATTTGGATGGGCCCTAATCCAATCTTACTGGTATCCTCACAGGAGGAGGAAATGTGGATCTAAAACGTGTGCAGAGAAGAAAGGCCGCATGAAGACATAGAAGTCAAGCCAAGGAGAGAGGCTCTGTAGAAACCGAATCTGTTGACACCTTGATCTCGGATCCCTAGCCTCCAGAACTGGAGAAAATAAAGTTTGGTTGTTTGAGCCACTCAGTCTGTTGTCTTTTGTAGCCCTGGCAAACTAATGTGGTCTTGTGGCCTCTCACTGAATATGAACAGAGTCTAAGCTCCATCAGTGTGACAAAGCCTCCAAAACATCAGATCTGCCTTATCCTGATTCATCATCCTCACAGCATGAAAAAGTTATATTCCAGATATATGGAGTATTCAGCCTTTCTTTTTGAGCTTTTCATCATTTTATGCCCTTTATGGTCCCTTTCTGCTTGTTCAATAATTTCAGTCCTTTAATACCTGAAAATTTCCAATCACCTTTTAAAATATGACTCAAGGAGCCTGTCTTCTCTGAAATTTTATTCTGTTCGGAAGTCTATTTAGAACATCCCTTTTCTTTTCTCCCACTCACACCTTGCATATGAATCTGTTCAACACTCATCACATTCTGTTTCTTCATGAGGCCATTACTGAGCGCCCAGTGAGGTTCTCTTACTGTGCTTGGCCTTGGAGAGGCAGAGATGAGGTCGTGAGTACTTGCCCTCAAGGAGGTTACTCTCTCATGAAGGAACCTATCATACAGTTAACCATGGTGGTGTCTAGTCTAGAGAAGGATCACTCAACCCAGCCTGGGGGTCAGCTAAGACTTCTTGGAGATGCTGAGGCTTTGATGACAGGCACAAGTAGAAAGAAGTGGGCAGCCACATTGGACAATCCAGGTTGACGGGGAACATGAACAAAGCATGGAGGGACAGCAAGGTGTACAGAAAGTAACTCCCAATGTACTGCAATCTGGGAGCAGTTCACATGCTTGACTGAATGCTAAAGGCTGCATAAAATATTGGCTAAACAAATGATTAGTGAATGAGCAAAGGCATGAATGAATCAATGAAGCAATGAATGAGCAAATAAGAAATCAAACAAGCCTCATACATCACTTTGACTCCTTTGGTTCTAAGAGTCAGAAACCTTCCACAGCCAGCTGACTTAAGCAAAAGGAGAGTTTATTGGAATGTAGGGGGAAACTCAGAGGATAGTAGGAAAATTGAAAACCAGGCTGGGCAAAGGGACAGGCAGCTCCAGATGGCCTCAGAGCTGGACCTGCGTGGCCAGCGTGCCCGTGTGGCACGGCTGGAATGCATGACCCACAAATATCTTCTGGCTTTGGTCACTCTCTCTTTTAATTCCAAGAAGGGAGATCTAGCAGGGGCTAGGTCGGGCCATGCGCTGACCTCCTGGCTAGCCTGATCTCTGTGTCTCTGATTTTATCTAGTGGTGAAGAAATATTTCCCAAGTAAAAATCAGGTTTCGCCACCAAAAATGTGGAACCGACATTGGGAATCAAGAAAAGCAAATATCCATTACATAGGAGTTTTCAGACCTGGCTTTCTGTCATGAACCAAAACCTCTTTAGAACCTTTTTGTCATATTCAGAGCCATGGCTTATTGGAACTGCTAAGAGCTTCCATCAATGAACTCAGTGTAAACTTCTGATATGAGATGCAATTATCTCAGGGATTAATGCATCCTCTTTTGGGCCCTTACTCCCATGGGGCAGCATGCTTTCCATAACTCCCTCTTTAATACTAGGTCACATCCAGTGCTTACCGTTGGTTGCTGATTTCCCCCATCCTACTTAAGAGCAAGTTAAGACGTTTTTATATTCCTTGGTCTGTCTCATCTGGACTAGGGTCATATTGGTGCAGGTATTTGATTAATTTTCTAGTGTTCTATAAAAGGAAATTAATATTTATTTTATAGTCCCACTAGAGAATAGAGGACTTGGTTTCCTTTATTTATCCATTTAAGATAAAACAACTCTAAACCGGGAGTTCCACAAAGTCTGTTTGTTCCCAGAATGTAGCATAATTCTTGGCACATAACTCAGACTTCTGGAAAATTCAGAACCCCTTTCTGTCATTCTGACTTTTGATTCTATGGTATCACACTTCCATTCTTATCTGCACTCCGGGCTAGTATCTTGCCAGAGAGAGGTACCTTGTTTAGATTCCATCTCCTTTATGAATATGCCTCCAAACAAAACTTCATTGACAAGACATAAAAGGCATGGGGTTATTAATTCCACCATCTATTTATTCAGCCATCATTCATCACTCAAAAGTAAACTAGTGTAAAGCCATAAAAAAGCTCAAGAATTTTCCTTTTGTTTCTCAAATTGATTTGATGACATGTTTATAAATTTCCCTGAAAATGTTCTCATCTACAAAATTCTATGAGAAACAATTGTTTTCTTTCTTATGTAGATGGAATTTCAATATGGTTTCCTTCCTTCCTTCTTTCCTTCTTCCTTCCCTCCTCCCCCTTCCTCCCTTCCTCCTTCCACTCTTCCTCTCTCTCTTCCTTCATTCCTCCCTCCCCCTTCCCCCTTCCTCCCCTTCCTTCCTTCCTTCCTTCCTTCCTGTCTTTCTGAACTTGTGTAGGTAGCTCTTTGTTAGGTCTCTGGGATGTGGCCACATTCTGACCTAATTTGTTATGGGACCACCACATGACACCTAATGGCTCTAAAACTTAGTTTCCACATCTACAAGATGAGAACCATAAGACTACCTACCTCATTTTTTCCCCATTTCTTTGATTGTTATTATTATTTTTAATTGTGGTGAACTACACATAACATTAATCATCGTGTCCACTCTTCTAGTACGGAGATCAGTAGCATTCAATGCATTTGCATTCTTGTGCAAACCTTTCCACCACCCATTCCCAGAACCCTCTTTGTCTTGTCAGATTAGAGCACTGTCCTCATTAAATAACAGCTTTCTAGTCTCCTCCCTGCCAACCCGGGCTCCAGGCAGCCACCCTTCTATTTTCTGTCTTTGTGAATTTGACTACTCCCTGCAACTTCAATAAATGAAATCATAGTACTTTTTTAAGATTTTTTTTAAAAAAGGTATTTATTTGACAGAGAGATAGCATGAGTAGGCATTGTGGCGGACAGAGGGAGTAGGGAGCCTGATGCGGGGCTCGAACCCAGGACCCTGGGATCATGACCTGAGCCGAAGGCAGCTGCTTAACCAACTGAGCCTCCCAGGTGCCCTCATAAGTATGTTTTGGACACTGAATTATTTCACTTAACATAATGTCTTCAAAGTCCATCCATGGCATAGCATATGTCAGAATTTTATTTCTTTTAAGGACAAATAATATTCCTTTGGGTGTATTCATTTGTATTTGAAGTAATTCCCAAGATGAAGGATTTACTCTTCTCTATTTGTTACTGGTTTTCTGTATGTCTTAAAACTTTTTGTCCCTCCCTGTCTCTCTTACTGGTGTTTTATAGTGACAACTTTTGATTCCCTTCTCTTTCCCTTTTGTGTTTGCTCTATACTTTGAATGTGGTTACTATGGGAATTGCATGTAACCTCCTAAAGCTATAACAATCTATTCTAAACTTATGACAACCTAATTTCAATTGCAAAAATAACCCTACTCCTTCACAGCTCCACCCCCTTTATGGTATTTATGTCACAAATCACATCTTTACATATTTTGTAGCCACAGACATAGGTTTATAATTATTTTTATGGCTTTGTCTTTTAAATCCTCAGAAAGCATACAAAGTGGAATGATGAGTCTAAATTATAATAATACTGCTTTTTAAATTTTTATCCACATGTTTACCTTTACCAGAGAGTTTTTCTCATATATTTTCCTATGGCTTCATTTTTTTCCCCTTTAATTTTGAAGATGAAGTAAAATGAAATATGTAGCATCACCTGGTTAATATAAAGTACAAAAGAAGTGTTTAACAAATGGTAGTGCCTTCCCAGAGCATAGCTGTGGACTGATGGATGAATCAGTTGAATGAATGATTGAACTTCCTTCTCCAAAGTGAAGCTTTGAGGCACAATCTATTTCAGTGCATGGGATTTCTTTGACCACCGCATGTGAATGTGGATGAAAAGAAATGAAAGCCAGTGACAGAACTGGTAGGCCAGGGAGGCATTTTTTTTTTTTTAAGATTTATTTTTGAAAGAGAGAGAGAGAAGGAGCAGGAGAGGCAGAGGGGGTGGAGGGAAAGAGAATCTCAAGCAGATTTCCTGCTGAGCCCGGGAGTCTGACCTGGGTCTCCAAGGCCATGGATGCATCTCGATTTTTCCTGCAAAAAGTTCTGTGACCCTGGACGCTAGGTTTCCTGCCTATCGTGTAGGTAGGGTCACTGAGGTGAGACTCTATTTTAGAAGATGTGACTTTAAATAGTTTTCCTTTTCCTTTCACTGCTTCAGGAAGTCCCACTCTGAGTCAATGCCAAATGGGGTTGGTTTTCAGCTTGAATTTTCCCGTAAAAGGTGTTGGAAAAGGTGATTCATAAATCCCATCCTGACCTTATTTATCTCATGCACACGCTGCCGCAGGTGAGCCGCAGCCCTCTGAAGGAGAGCGTTATTACAGAAAAGTAAAAAAGGAAAAGATGCCTATGAAAGGTCTCAGGCCAAAATGTATTTCAAATTGCTCATGAACGCATGCAGGCTGTACAAACACAGCAAATAGAATGATAGGGCAGGCATTTAAAAACCCGATAGAGGGTATGACGTTATTAATAGACGTAATTATGCACATGACGTTGGTAGAACCAGAGAAAATGTGTGATTGCCTTTGCTGGACTCAGGCACTACTTGATTTATAAACATTGTAGGGGGGAGAAAAGGAAGATATTGTGTCTGCTACATAGAAAGAACTCAGCTTTACAGATGTGTGTTTTATGTGTTTCTTAAGGAAATCTTTCCTTTATGTCATTTTTGTTGTTGTTCAAAGACACATTATGATGCCATATAGAAGGGGATAGTGGGTCTGATGTTGGAAACCTGGATACTAATTCTAGCATCAATACACTATATAGAGCCATGGGAAAACAGGTACCCTTTCAGGCCATACTTCCTTCAAGTGTAAAGAGGAGCCAAATATTGGTATTGGAGGGTGTTTTTGTTTTTGTTTTAAATAAATGAGGTACTGTACTTACAAATACCATACAAATACCTAGAACAGTGTCATGTACACTCAAATGTCTAAATTACAAAATTTCCACCAGTGTTCTGGAACAATCTTCAATCAGGAGAAATAAAGGCCATCTGTGATTCTGCCTGATTCTGGAAGATGTGGTCACATCCCTTGTATTTTTGAGGAAATGCATTGTTTTGTTTTGTTTTGTTTTGTTTTTATAATTCTGAAGTAATGTTTCTATTTTTTAAGTGTTTATAAATTTAGAAAGAAAGTTGACTTTAATCCATTCTTCCACACACAATGCTAAAATTGTGTTGTCTGCTCTGTAAAACTTTGATTATTGTACTGACAGTACTCTCCATGAGACAATTTTTAGATGATCTTTGTAAGGGAAAGCAATCATCATAGCTGTTTACATTCTTCAGTAAATCAATTAAAACTGTTGGTTACTGTAATTGACAAGTCTAAACTTACTAATGACAAACACTGAATGTGAATTCATAGAACATGTAGGTTGTGATGACTCTTTCGTTAAGATTCTGGGAGCCTGTAGGTTGAACTCAGTGAAAATATCCATGAGCCCTCCTTTACTAAAAGCAGACAGGTTCTCAAGATCTGCTGGAGTTCATTGGATCCATTATATTTACTTTAAAATACTTTAAAATGACAAGGATAATCCCAAATCTTCTACTTCTTTAGATTATAGTTGGTCTTCTTGGATTAAATGCAAATGTGCTTTCAACATTTATCTTTATCACCTGATTTTCCCCTCCAAACTAGGGAAGTAGGCTCTGTGAAAAGCAACGGTGTCAGAAAGCAAGGAACTGAGTGCAAACACGTGATAACACCACAGCACAGTCTGTAGTAGAACCACCTCAGCAAACAATCAGAACTAGAAAGCATGGCCCGCTCATTCACAACGTTTCCTGTAATTAATGTAGTCAACCGTTTCAGTCACTGGTTTCACATAGCCCTGAGTATTTTCCAGAGCTCGCTACCATCATGTCACTGAAAAACAGAAAGAATAAAAATAGGTAGGAAAGGTATAATGGAAATAGGGTTAAACGAAATTTAAATTGGCTGCCTTATTCTCGGGGCAACAAAGTTCACTAAATCATTCACAATATTATCTCAAATGGAGCCTCTTCAAGGTGCCTTGCCAAAGGGATTTCTCTTCATAATATTGCCTGTGATAGAGGAGCCTTTACGCAGAAGAAGTAACCAAGTCCCAGGAGCCAGAAAATTTGGGTTGAAGTCCCTCAGACAGAACTTAGATGTAAATGTGTTTTCAGGTTCCAGGTTCAACTTCTGGTCAAGTTGTTCCAGTTGTGGACTGTGCCTCCAGCCCTGCACTAGTTCTTATGAATTTGCCGGTTGAGTAAATGGCAGTCCACATTCTCCAGTTCAGCAAGACGCAGGGATAAAAGCCAAATGTTTAACCGAAGACCTAAGCTTGTGTGTGAACCCAGAATGGATGAAGACACTCAAAGAAAACAGGAAATGCTAGTTTTTGAGCACGACTCCATGCCTGACATCATGCCCTGTGTTCTGGCAATGCCGCAAGGCAGGCTGTTTCCATTTCTCAGATGAGGAATTTGAAACCCCGAAATTTTGTCTGAGTTGCCCATTATTATCTCAGACCCACCAAATGGGACAGATGGAATCCAAACACAGATGGCTTCCCAAACCATCATTGTTGTCTCTGGGCTCTCTCACCTCACGGGGCCCTGAGGCCCGGGCCTGGATTTGATTTCAACATTGATACTTTCACAGACCAACACTCTCTGTCTCTCTCTCCCACACACACACAAGTGTGTGCGTGTTTGTGGAAATACACGAAACATTAAATATTAGCAAACTGCCCTTGGATATGATTCTTAACCTCTCTGCCATAAAGTTTCATCACTTACAAAACAGTGGTAATTATGTCGACTTTGGAGAATTTTGTTGCTCAGAATAAATTAAATGTCACGTGCTTAGCACACATCTGGAAAACAGTAAGACTCATAAATGTTTATTTCTTTCCTTCCTTCCTGAAATCTGCAGAAGAGGGGCTGCATTTTTCTTCACAGAGTCACCTAGTGCTGAGACCTGCATGTCACAGAAAGACTGTACTGAATCACCGCAGAGTAGGCTTGAATTAACTGCACTTCAAGCTAATTCTGTCCTGGGTTTATTAGTTCGATTTCTTCAGTAATTCTGTTACTAACACAACTATCGTAACAATGGCAGCATGCACCATTTTTATAGTATTTGATAATCACGGTAATACTAGCAGGTGAACAGATGTTATTATTATTTTCCTATTTCTTAGATGATCCAGACTCTAGGAGGCTAAGTCAATTGTCCCAAGTCATGAGGCATCAGGTCTGGACCCAGATCAATGTCCTGGAATCCCAAGTTTGCCTTCCCTGCTGGCGTGTGACATAGGACAGCACACACCTCAAACAAAAAGGCACATGTGGCCATTTAAAAGGAAAATAAGTGAGCAAGATCTTAAACTCTGAGAAAACTATAAAGCAAAGGTCTTGATACAGGGCAGATGTTACCACCAAACACGATGGGATATAATGATATCTCGAAAGCCATGGAAGGTGCATAGGTCTCAAACGGAGATTGACCACTGGCTGGGGATAGAGATCTTCAGGGCCTCTGCCTTCTTCTGAGGTCAAAAAGAAGAGTCCTTATCAATAGGAAGAGCCATTGTTATTTCTGTTCAGAATGAAACAAAAATGGTATCTGTCAAGGCCATTATTCTTTTGGACATGGTTTAAGTGAACAATGTAAGGATGGGTTTGTGACACGTCACTGAGAGTAAGAAATCCCAAGTCCCAGAACAGAGAGTTTGAGAGCTATGCTGGGGGCTCAGAAGTCAAGCATAGAAAGGGAAATAGGACATGGGGTTAGAAATGAAAAGGAAATCCCAACTTCCAGTTTAAGTTATGCCCCTTCACCCCCAGAGCTCGGTTTTGGCTACTGTAAATGGGTCTCATAAAGACGAGTCAATGCATATAAAAGCACTAGGAAGTGCTTCACAAATAAAGAATCAATTTTTAAATTTTTATTTGTTTAATAAGAAAATAGATAAGCAGGTCTTGTCCAGCTATTAGTGTGACAAAAATGGAACTGAACTCAGGATTCTATGTTTCAGCTCAGCATGCATTCCTAGACAAAATATTGCCCCAGCAATACAACCAGCATTGCCCATTGCCCTGAGATTGGTACTGGGGTGGAAAGAAAATCAGTAAGACAGATGCCTCTTCTGTCCTGGGCAGTGCCTGGGATTCATCTCCATAACACATTGCATGATCTCTTTTTCTGCTTTTTGCCTGAAATTTGATAGGCTGTGTGTGCCTCAAGAGAAAATAATACATTATTTATATTTATCTATATATCATCAGAACATACCAGAAAGTCTGGCCTCTGTAAATGTAGAATGAATAGTCCCTACATTCTAAAGACTCCCTCTCTGGTTAAAAGACAGACTCATGGGTGCTGGGAGAGGAACAAACCATACATCAGAGAATCACAGAGGGAAAAGTTTGTCCCTGCTTTGTGGAAAAATTGGCAGTGTTAGTAGCATTAGGTGAAGACCATAGGAGCAGGGAAGGGATTGAATTAGTGTCCAAGAAAGGATCATGTGGCATCGGAATGGGATTGTCCCTTACTTGGGGACAGGACACGCTGCACTCATGCTCACGTCTGCATCCTCTGGATAGCAGTCCAGGCACTGAACACAGCCTTGACCTAGGCAAGGTGCATCACTGAAGGAGAGGCCACATTTTCACTTGCATCTCCCTCCCAGCTTCATTTTGTTGCCACACCCAACTCCTCTGACTTTCCAGAATATACGTTTGATGTTTTACTCCTTCCTACATGTTGCTTTCTCTTACCTGCAGAGATACTTCTCAACAGACACCTGCCCTTCCACAGCACATACCTGCCCATTCAAATTCATCCTTAAAGCTGTACACACAGGCACCTGAGTGGCTCAGTTGGTTAAGTGTCCAACTCTTGATTTTGGCTCAAGTCATGATGTCAGGGTTGAGAGACAAAGCCCTGAGTCTGGCTTTGCACTCAGTGGGAAGTCTGATTGAGATTCTCTCTTTCTCTCTTTCTGCCCTTCCCCCTTCCTCCCCCAAATAAATTTTCAAGAAAAATTATGCTCACACACCTCCTCTTTTCTGTTTCCTGCTCAATTCTTCCAGAGATATTGCTTCTTTGACTTGAATATATATCTATTGTTCCATATGTCACACATATTCACAATTATTTCTTCAGATACCTGCTTTCCCTACTATACCGTGAAAATGGAGTCAGTGCCGTCCACATAAATATCCCCACTGAGCTTAAGAGTCCGGGACCTAACATATATTTGGTCAGTGTGTGTTAATTAGAGAAATGCATAACAGAACTGATTGCTTGCTGCTTTAACCCTTATCTGCTAGTGCCTGGTATATAAGATGTGCTGGAATGGACAATTCGCCCAAGACCATAGGCTTAGTAATGAAGCTACAGCATTTATATAGGTTTTGGGTGCATAGTAAAAGTTTAAATTTACTTTCATTTAAATCAGCAGTCCTAGCTCAGATTCTCCAGAACTAACTGAGCAATCCTTTTTACGGACAACTCAGTAGGGGATTCGGTAGTGGAGACTTTGATAATTTCCCACCTGCTAACGGGTAAACAACAGCAGTCCTAGGATATCCAGGGCTGTGGGCACTGAATGGCAATTCTCTGGTTATGGCTTCTAGCAGTGTATTTACTCAGCTGTTAGTGGACCCAGCAGCTGGGAATGGGCTCCCAAGCTAGCTATAAGAAAACTACCAGGGACTCATTTATTTACTATTAAACTGTAAGCACTTGGCAGGGCATCTGGTCCCACTTTCCCAGGTTATGGTTGGCCTGAGACATGGTTGTTAGGAGAGCAGCTGGAATATTTAAAATGTCAAATAGGAAATTCAGAACTTTTTAGAATCTCAGCACAGCTTTCGTGTGAGAGGGGACACTGTGTAGAATTAGAATGCATTAGAATTCTTTGAGGTTCCCTGGCTTGGACTTCACCTTGAACTTAGACCCATAACAGTTCTGTTTGCTTTTGCAAGCTAAGATTTCTTGGTTGGAGATGACAGTGGGGGTCTCAAAAGGAATTTTGTGGGTGATCAATGTCTATACAATACAACTTTTGAGTACACATGGAGACTTTCTGGAGTAGTGGTAGAAAAGACAGATCTGGAGTTGGCAGGTCTAGATTTTAATCTTGATCTTGTCATCTAGTACCATGAACTTGGAAAAATTTCTGAAATTCCATAAAACTTAAGTTTATTTTCTGTAAAATGGGGTAATAGTATCTACATCCAGGAGTGGTAAGGAGGAGTCTGATGTTAAATAGCTTCTTGTCTAACCTATGGTAGATGACAAGAGAAATTATGAGAGGTGACAAAAGAAATACTTGAAAACATGCTAGAGATTGATTGATTTTGCCTGGTGCCATAAGAATTGATTTTCTTTTCTAACTATATCACACCCACATATTTGTTTAAAAGCTTGCATGCTTCTTGGCCGTTCAACTGAGTTCACAGTTTGTATCCTCATTTTCCTTGTCTGCACATTCTTATAGTACATCCACGTGATGTCCAACGATGTACTGATTGGATGCACTGGGAAGGATGAACAGAGGAAAAAGACCTACCAGAAGGAAAGCCCAATAAAAGGTGGCTACATAAATTCAGGTTAGAGTTGATGGTGGCATAAACAGAGAACATAGCAGAGACTGAGAACATTTGGATGGAAAGCAATAGCAACAACAGTTGTCCTTTATAAAATCTTTTCTGTGTCCTAGGAACTGTGCTAAGTGCTTTGCAGACAACTTTCTTTTGACTCTCTCCTTCATCAGATGAGGAAATTGAGATATGCTTTTTTTGCCTGAGGGCACACAGGTAATAAGAATCAGAGCTGAGATGTGAACTGAAGTATGTCTGTCTCTAAAGTCCTAGTTGTTAAGCAGAACTCTGTGTTCTGCCTGATTAGATTCTATAAGCAAAAGGGAAAGTCATAGGGGTTACCAGATGCAGCTTATGTACCCACCCATCTCCACTTAAGCATGCTACTCCTGGTCCTTGACTGCACACCTTTCTATAGATACATCAGCCCTTGGATATCCCCTGTGGTTTTAAAGTACATCTGCTACTTACTCTTCATTGTATAACAAAGCTGAGCATCTCACCCTTGTCTGGGAAAAAGAGCCACTGAGCTTATGAGATGGGAGTTGACGTAACTCAAGCCCCTCTCTAATCTTCTTGGACCATGGAGGTTTGGCAGGCCAGTGGCTGCCAGAGGGCCCAGTAGAAAGTGAGAGCCAAGAGAGAGGGCAAGGTAATGTATTTCAGAGAAGATTCAGATGGGATGATCAGTTGATCAAAAGCTCATAGGAACAGTACAATTTATGCATTCTTGAACACAAGATCCAAAGACCTAAGCTAAGTAAATCTCTTCTACCGCTTGGATGTCATTTTCCTTGTTTATAACTTGAGGGTGTAAACTATGATCTTAAATGCCACTTCTTCTGTGACCACCTAGATTTTGCAACATGTAACATTAACCCTGACTTATTCTGGTCCCCATTAAATAAATGCTTCCAGACAAGAGCTCTACCACCAGTCCCAGATATAATTTATGTGTGTCCATTCCAGAACCCTGGCCCAGTTAGGCCCTCACATTCCTTCTGAGTCATCTGACTTGATGGCTGTAAATTAAAGCATCAGTGTTAGTATATTTCACCACACTGGACATCTGTGGAAATTTAGAAACCATGAGCCATGCTGAATGACTTAAGAGAAGATTTGATTCCTCAGGACATCCTTCTTTCCAAGTTTTAGACAATAGTGTTCCCCAAGGTCACATATGAAAAAGTGGAGGATTTAAGAGTAAAGTTTAAATGATCTTAATGCCCTCTTGAAAGCATTGATTGTACAGAGAGTGGAGGAGGCAAAATAAGATTTGTTTAACATTTAACTATTTGCCAGTCATTTGTGCTAAAAGCTTCAGCTACTTTTCAATGAATCCTTGGACAATCCTAGGGAACAGACATTATTTTTATGGTATAGATGAGGAAATCAGGGACTCAGAAAGGTGGGCCACTTTCCAAGGCCATAAATATCAAGGCAGGTGGCTCAATCCTAATCTTTCTTGATTTTGAAGTCAGTATGTTCCCCAACACACCCCACAGCCTTGCAATTGCACCAGATGCAGGGACCATATCCCCTTCTAAAAATTTTCCCCAAGATCTCCAAGTGTAGGGTGCATGTACTATGGTTTGTTAATAACAAACGTGTTCTCTTCAGGTCCTCAGTTTTCTGGTCTGTAAAACAGGGGAAAAAGATAGACTGCTGCTCTACCTATGCCCTAGGAATAATGTGAAAGTCAAATTACATGAATGAAATCACATGAATGAATGAAAGTTCCAGAAACCCAAGGTAATCTTCAGAAGATGGGTGTCATTCAGATGGCTAATATCTCTTATCATGAGGTCCTCCATGGGCCTGGTACACAGTAGGCATTTGATAAGTCATGGCTAATTGATCATGGATGGAAAGGAGCTTGTCTTCTCAAACAAAACACCAGGGGCTTTGAAATTTAAGGAAATAGAGATGTAGATCACAGATAGCTAAGTGAAAAGTTCTGAGGAAAATATAGACAGTCAACTTCTGAGCTGGAGGCTCTGCTGTCAGAACTCTTCAGTTTTATGCACTGGAGGATTTTGTACTCTGTTTTCTTTAATTGCTTTATTTTTAATATTTAATGAGAAGAAGCAGTCAAGCACTATGCTGGGTACCTTACACATGATATTTTACTTTTAGGATAACCCTAAGATGTATTTATTTTAAATCCCAATTGTAGATAACTTTCAGTAAACTGAGTTGGAGCCCAAGTTTTCCTGACTGGCAGGTGGTTGAGTTAGAAACAGAGTCACTTAGGATGGCCATGTCCATGTCCTTTCTCTTCTGCCACATGACCTGTGCCTTAACTGGAGATACTCTTCCTGCACCAACTGGTAGCATGGTCACAGAACAAAACAAGGAGGCCAAGGACATGCTTATTTAACCACCTACTCTAGGAACTGATTTTGTAGTGTGTTGTAATAAAGGTCTTTTTTCTCATGGAGGGATCAATTGAAAATATTAGAACCAAAGTATATAGAACAAAAGGGACCAAACACACAACATTGGGCCAAGGACTGATGTGTACGCATGAAAAGGAGCAATAACAAGTGCCTAATGAATGAGAGGTAGGGCCCATGTTGCTTCTCAGCATAAGAGGACTCAGGGATTATAATTGTGGACTGTATGAGTCAGCTCAGGCTGCTGTAACAAAATGTCATACCTGAATGGCTTAGCCAACAGACATTTATTTCTCACACTTCTGGAACTGGAGAAGTCAGAGATCAAAATGTCCCAGACTCAGTTCTTGGGAGGGCCTGCTTCCTGAGTTGTTGTGTTTCAGCTGTGCCTTTGAATGTGGAGAGAGAGAGCTCTCATCTCTCCCTGTTCTTATGACACTAAGTCCATTATAGGGGCCCCTCCCTCAAGGCCTCATCTAACCCAAATTACCTCTTGTCTTGGACTGAATGCTACTGGGTGGTAGGAACCACTGGAGAGTTTTCCTGTTTATTCTATAAAAGTGTTTGCTTCAAATGGTTGTTATTTCTTTTTCTTTTTCTTTTTTTTTTTTAAAGATTTTATTTATTTATTTGACAGAGAGAGATCACAAGTAGACAGAGAGGCAGGCAGAGAGAGAGAGAGGGAAGCAGGCTCGCCGCTGAGCAGAGAGCCTGATACAGGACTCGATCCCAGGACCCTGAGATCATGACCTGAGCCAAAGGCAGCAGCTTAACCCACTGAGCCACCCAGGCGCCCCTGTTATTTCTTTTTCAAAGGTAACTTCAGAATTTATCAATGAGTCATCAGGATTTGGAGTTTTCTTGTGAGGTTTTTAACCATATATTTAATCTCTTTAAAAGTTACTAGTTACTATGCCATTTTTGTTTTAAAGATTTATGTATTTATTTTAGATAGAGAGAGAGAGAGCGCATGCACGCACAGGGTGGGGAGGGGCAGAAGGAGAGGGAGGAAGAATCTGGAGCAGACTCCCCACTAAGCATGGAGCCTGATGTGGGGTTTGATCTCACTATGCTGAGATCATGACCTAAGCCAAAACCAAGAGTTGGATGCTCAACCGATTGACCAGCCAGGGGCCCCACACTATGCCATTTTTTATTATCATTTTTTCCAAAAAAATTTTATGTATATTACAGTTTCACCTTTGCCTCATGGGTTCCCACAGCACACTTCCTAATTTCTTATCATATGTGAATTTTTGATTATCTCCTCATCATGGCTACTTTACCTGTGCTCTGACCAAAGAGTATTCATTGAATTCTTTTTGGTCTTTCTCATTTGTCAAGGTTTGCTTTTATAGTCCAGCTTATTGTCAGCTTTTAAAAATGGGGCACTTGCCTGGCTCAGTTAGTAGAGCATGTGACTCTTGATCTTGAGGTCATGAGTTTGAGGACTACGTTGGCTATAGAGCTTACTTAAAAAAAAAAAATTCCAAGACAGATAAGAAAGAATGTTTATTCTTCATTTTAATTTTTTAAAATTAAAAATATATAATTAATATATATTTATGTAAAATGTATTTTATGAAATTTTCATCAAAATTTGTATTTCATATATATATATACATATATTGACCCAACTAATACATATGCATATATATATACATATATTGACCCAACTAATACATATGCATAGTTATACCCAATTAATATGTATGTGAAATTTATTAGCATAAACTTATTCATGATACTTTGTTTTATCCTTTTAATAAATGAAGACTCCATGGTAATGGTACCTTTCTCATTTCTGATATTGGTCATTTGTGTCTTCTTTCTTTTTATCCTTATTAGTCTGGGTAGAAGGTAATCAATTTTATTAACTGTCTCAGATAATACACATATTTTCATTAATTCTCTCCATTTAAAAAAATTGGAAAATTCTCAGTCGTTATCATTGTAAATACTTCTTTTTTAATTTCCTTTTTTTAAGTTTTTTTTTTTTTTTTGAGAGACAGAGATCACAAGTAGGCAGAGAGGCAGGCAGAGAGAGAGAGAGGTGGAAGCAGGCTCCCCACTGAGCAGAGAGCCTGATGTAGGGCTCGATACCAGGGCCCTGGGATCATGACCCAAGATGAAGGCAGAGGCTTTAACCCACTGAGCCACTCAGGCTCCCCTAATTTACTCTTTTTAAAGGTTTCATTTATTTATTTGGGGTAGAGTGAGAAAGAGAGCACATGAGCAGAGGGAGAAGTAGAGAGAGAAACAGACTTTCCTCTGAGCAGAAAGCCTGACACACGGCCTGATCCCAGAACCCTGGTATCATGACCTGAGCCAAAGGCAGATGCTTAGCTGACTGAGCCACCAGGAGCCTGAATATTTCTTTTCCTTAAAAAAAAATGGGATGCCTGGGTTGCTCAGTGGGTTAAGCCTCTGCCTTTGGTTCAGGTCATGATCTCAGGGTCCTGGGATCAAGTCCCGCATCGGGCTCTCTGCTCAGTGGGGAGCCTGCTTCATCCTCTCTCTCTGCCTGCCTCTCTGCCTACTTGTGATCTCTCTCTGTCAAATAGATAAATAAAAAAAAATAAAAAAAATGTTTATTTATTTTCAAGAGAGAGCGTGCACATGCACATGCATGCACAAGCAGAGGGAGGGGCAGAGGAAGACGGAGAAGGAAAAAATCTCATGCAGACGCTATGCTGAGTGTGGAACCCGAGGTGGGGCTCAGTCTCATGAGTCAGATACTTAACCAACTGAGCCATTCAGGTGGCTTTCAAATACTGCTTCTGTAACTTTCTTCTCCTTCTGGTATTCCCACTGTTCATAGTTACCCCACATTTCCTAGATATCTTGCTTTGTTTATTTTTGGTATTTATTATCTTTTGGTTTTGGTTTTCAAGGATTCCATTTATACATCCTCTAGCTCAGAGATTCTTTCTTCAGTGATATCCAGTCTACTAACAAGTCATTAAAGACATTCTTCACTTCTGTTACAGTGTTTTGTTTTGTTTCATTTTTCTAGCATTTCTTTTGGGCTTTTCCTTAGGATCTCCATCTCTCCACTTACATTGCCCATCTGTTCTTGGATGTTGCCTACTTTATTATTGGACTGCTTAGCATGTTAATCATAGTTTTTTGTTTTGTTTTGTTTTGTTTTGTTTTAATTTCCCAATATCATAATTCCAACATCCTTGCCATGTCTACTTCTGATGCTTGTTCTGTCTCTTAAAATTGTGGAGTTGTTTTTTGTTTTTGTTTTTACCTTTTGATATATCTGTAATTCTTTCCTTGATAGCTGGAAAAAATGTAGTGTGTAAAGAGTATTGTTATAAATAAGCCATTAGAAATGGGGTGAGGTGTGTGGGGAGAAGCAACCATTCTAGAATCCTGCAGTTATTTCTCAAACTTTCAGTGGGCTTGTGCCGCCGCACTGTGACCTTCTCAAGAGTTCCTCAGCTTTTTCTCTCTTTAGGTGGGATGAGATGGCTAGAGTGAGCTGTAGTTGGGTATTTCCTTTCCCCCCAGGTCAGTTAGGCTCTGATAATACTACAGAAGTTTGGGCATTGATCAACCAGTTTTCCTTAAGGGCAGACTTGTTAAGAAGAGCACATCACAGTGGTGTATTTCAAAATACTTCCTTTCCCCTTCTCCCTGCCAGAAACACCAGGGGATTTTTCATTAATAGTTACAGTAATAACACTATATCATTATACCACTGTTGTAATACTATACCAGGTGGGAACTGAGTCAACTACCTAGAGGTAAATCTTTCAATATTTTGAAAGTCTTCCTATATGATTGGGTCCTCTTGGAGTTTTTAACTCTCAGACTTGTCCTCCCTCAACTGTCAATTGCAGTTCGGGTTTCCTACCCTGGAACTGGTTGTTCTGATGATGCCCTATATTCACCTGTCTGGCTCTCCAGTCTTAGGGTTCAATGGTTTTCCATTTGTCTTCCCCACTTTTACAGATCCACAGAAAATTGTTTTTCAATCTGTTCAGCTTTTGCCGGTGTTAAGATGGAGGGGCGACTACCAACCTCCTAGCATGCTAAACCAATGATAACTTAAAAAAATAACTTTCTATATAATTAGTATGTATAAATACCAATAACTAACATGTATAGCATTTTTCATGTGTTGGGCAGCAAGAACTTTTTACAGATTTATATACTTAATCCTCACAATAGTCTTGGGAAATAGGTACTATTATAAGCCACATTATACAAATGAGAGAAAAGATTTAGTATTTTACTTATGACCACACAGCTAGTCAATGATCTTGCTGAGATTTGCGTCTAGTGTGGTATCTAGTGATAGTCTTGAGTTTATCCTCACACTTTGTAAGTTTCTGGTTCTGTGCTTTATTGCCAACTGAAGACTTCTCAGGGAAAAGAAAGAAACCTAACATGAAGATATTGATACGTGTAAATCTTCTTGTAAATTATTTTTCACAACTAGAGTAAATACTAAAAATAAAGTCCTCTAGACTTGGTGATGAATAGCACATCAGATCCTTTCTGCTTACTTATACATGTTTGACACCTCAAATATATAAGGTAATTATCTGATCAATAGACAAATGCTTTTTTAAAAATTGAACTTACTGTGCTTTAATATTCTATGTGCATGAATTTTAGAGCAATGCAATACATAGGAAAGGCAATGATTTTTAAATTTAGAATTATTTCCCAAAGTACAGTAGTAACAGTTGCATTTTCTCACTTTTCTCTGCTTAGATCTTACTAATTTATTTCCATTTCAGTTTATAAAAATCATTTTATTTTACAGAGGTGCTCTATTTGTCTGAAATCCTACTTGTCCTTCAGCATCCATCTAAGAGGTATCTCCAGAGAAAAGTCTCTGCCTTCCATTACTCATTTCCTTAGGAAGAAAGAAGTGCCCTTTACTATATTTCAATAAACTTGGCATATACCACTACTAAATCCGGTATCTTATAATTGACCTCCATGTAAGGAGTTTTTAAAAGAGGGAAGTGGCATGGCTTTTGGTATTTCCAATACTTTTATAATTAGTCATGTACAAAATATGGTTGGATGTTGCCAAATACAGAGTGCATCAGGGCTTACTGGAAAAGAAAAGAAGGTAAGGAACAAGTTGAAATCAAGCTAAAAGGATTGTGATATCTTTTCATTAGCTGGTTGGTCCCCAGGGTCTCCCTTTTACCTGTTTGTGATCTAGTGGTGTCTTGGCAAGTGAGAGAGGTAAAAGACAGAAAGCAATTTCTGGAACATAGCTACACATTATCTTGTCTATACTGCATGCATTCCATTTAGGAACTCAGAACAAAAGGATTAGGGAGAAGCTCAGTCAAGTTACTTGGAAGTGACTATTTTTAAAAAGAAGTGATGAGTAATGAGTGAGTAGTGATCCTTGGTCAAGGGTTCCAGTTCTCATTGAGGTAGAGAAAGTACACTCCCAGTTTAGATCCAAAGCAGTCCAAACTTGTTCAGGGAAGTCTTCCAGGGCACCCAGGTTATTCAGTTGGTGAAGTGTCCAGCTATTGGTTTCGCCTCAGGTCGTGATTTCAGGGATCTGAAATGGAGCCCAGACTCAGTCTCTGTGCTGAGTGCAGAGTCTGCTTGTCCCTCTCCCTCCTCTACTGTACCTCACCCTCTCTAAAATAAATAAATCTTAAAAATAAAAAGAGAGAGAGATATAGAGAGAAAATCCTCCTCTTTCTGGCTTAAGAAGTAAGAAGGGTACCTACAACAGAAAGAGAGAATAGGAGAAATCCTGTTTTATTTTTCCTCTCTTGGTCTTACTTCCAGGTAAATCCAGACTTCCATATCATGGAAAGGATTCTACTTTACATTTAAAGTGATAAAACAGCAATTCTAATTGGCATGTGAAAAATTAAATATGTGTATTATAATTCATGGAGTTAAGGACTGAACAAAAAAATGTAGTATATAATATGATTTTCTTTCTTTCTTAAGATTTTTTTTTTTTTAGTTTCAAGTTTTTATTTAAATTCCAATTAGTTGATATACTGTGTAATCTTCGTTTCAGGTATACAATTTAGTTATGTGACACTTACATACATCCCAGTGTCCATCATGGGTGCCCTCCTTAATACCTATCACCCATTTCACCCATCCCCCCTCTCACTGTCCCTCCCTCACTTTGTTCTCTATAGTTAAAGACTGTTTTATGGTTTGCCTCTCCCTTTTCTTCCTGCTCCCATGTTCATCTGTTTTGTTTCTTAAATTCCACATGTGACTGAAATCAGATGGTATTTGTCTTTCTCACGGTGACTCACTTTGCTTAGTGTAATACATTCCAGCTCCATCCATGTCATTGCAAATGGCAAGATTTTATTTTTTATGGCTGAATAATATTCCATTGTATATACACACCACATTTTTTTATCCATTCATTAATTGATGGAGACTTGGGCTGTTTCCATAACTTGGCTATTGTAGATATTGGGGTGTATGTCTCCCTTTGAAGCAGATTTCATTTTTAAGTAATCTCTACATCCAACATGGGGCTCCAACTTACAACCTTACAATCAAGAGTCACCTGCTCTGCTAACTGAGCCAGCCAGACGCCCCTATAATATGATTTTAGATTTGAAATAAGCCTTCAGTCCAAGCCTTGTTTTTTTAATAAAAGTTCTTTTTAAAAGATCACTTATTTATTGTATTTATTATTTACTCTTTATATTATACTATGCAACTAAGTTTTAGCATCCGTATCCCATAGGGTAGAATGACTTTTATACACACTGCATTAATTTTCCTGAATAATGATAAAATAAATGGTCTCAATACATCTCCCCACCTTCAGCTCTTTATTGAAGATACTTTAAGTAAAAATCTCTAAATGTAACAGACTTTACTTTTTTTCTATTTTAACAAATATATATTAAAGAAAAGTCATATTTTCTAATAAGAAGTCTCTAAAAGTGCTTTTAGAGTCACTTTTTACTGAGTTTTAACCAAGAATGACCTTGAATAGAGGTCCTCAGATGATTGTGATTTTTGCCGGGCTGGCTACTCAGGGGAAAATGTCAATTGCTTCATCAGAAAGTAAAGGGAAAGGCTTACTTCAACATTTGCAAATCTGAATATCAATGTTCTCATTTCAAGTCTTCTCATTAATTTTACGACAAATTATTATCAAGACCTCCAGAGAATCCCTGCGATAGAGTATCATTTGCACTTCATTTTGTAGGTGAGAAAGGGATATCTACTATCAGTTTGGATGCTTATCAAACATGATGCCTAATCAAGTAAGGAAGAGGCATTTACCTTCCCTTTGAAAAATCCAGAGTTGATTTTAAAGCCTTTGTTGAATTCACTCCTGCTGTGAAACAGCAGATAATAGTATTTGTTTTATATCTTGGGCAGCTGAAATATAGAGAGTGTGAGTGACTTTGTCAATGCCATAACATTGCTCATAGGACCAATTTTATCCTAATTAAATTAAGCAAACATTGACTTACAGAGTGTGGTTTATATGAAAATTATAGCCTTCATTAATAAGTCACATTCGTGGATTTCAAGGTTTTTAGTGGAGGAAGAGTTGCTTAGAAGCAGAAGTAGCTAGACCTTCACACTACAACTCTTCTTCAGAACGTTCCCCTTTGCCCTGGGAATTACTGGTAATTACCCTGGCTGCCACTGGTCTGGCCTCAGCTCTGCCCTGGCTGATGGGTGAACACATCTGCAATCTCAATTCTCTACAGCATGGCTAAGATAAGAACAACAGAACCAACATAATCACGCTGAATTCGGTGAAGCCTGACAATTTAACTTATAAACCTCTTCCTCCTCATTATTTGGAGTCCATGTTCTGCCCAGTTTCAGGTTGGCACAGACCAGTGTAATAGAGGCAGGGCAAGAGGCAGGTCCAGATGAAGGCAAAAGGCTGAGCTTCTCCTCCTACCTGCCTCATATACGTTGTCTGAGATCTGTTTTCCTTTTAGGATGCATTTCTTCCCATTTCTGAATCCTCAGTGCATCTGCTTCGTGGAAGACAAAGTGTCACCAGAGTAATAAGCTGCAGAGTACAGAACACAAAACAGAAATCATCATAATGCATCATATATTTTATAAAACATCTAAGATCAGGAGTCTCCTTGCTATTCTCTGTGGAACAGAATTTGGGAACTATGGATGGTATACCAGGTTGAAGAGTGTTCCCTCTAAATTCACATCCACTTGGATTCTTAGAATGTGACCTTCTTTGGAAATAGGATCTTTGCATAAATATGGTCTTCATTGAGACAAGGTCATACTGGATTCAAGTGGGTTCATCCACTGCTTTGTGTCCTTATAAGAAGGAAAAACAGAGACACACAGATACAGAGAGAAAACCACCAATGGTGATGGGGGCAGAGACTGGTGTGATACCACCACAGACCAAGGGACACCAGGATTGACAGCTCTGAACCAAAGCTAGGAAAGAGGACTGGAGCATATTCCATTTCTTAGCCCCCAAGAAGGAACAAACCCTGTTGACACCTTGGTTTTGCTCTTGTAAGTAGCCTCCAAAACTGAGAGAGAACAAATATCTGTTGTTTCAAGGCTCTGCATTTGTGGTAATCTGTTACATTAACCCTAGACACAAACCAGAATGGGAAAGATATTGTTGAAGGAGGATGGGAGGAAAGAAAGGCAGAAGGAGATTTTGATCACACTTCAACTGACAATAAAACTGGCAAAGATTTTATATTAACTACTATTTATAGATATATAAATACATAAAATACAACTATATAGACATATTTATGTATTTAAAACAAATACTCATTGTTCTCTGTATATACAGTTTTATTTCTGACTCTTGCAATTTTCAAAGCAAGCAGATCATTTGTTAGTAAGTCCATTATCTAGGCATTCCAAATGGTCCACCGAAAAAAGACGTGGCTCATCAAAGTTCACTCAGTTGGTTAGTGGTCGTGCTGAGCTACAATCCTCATCTCCTGGCTCTCTGAATATTCTTTGAATAATGTAATAATCAAAATAATATCTTCACCTCAAAGGGGAAGGAACAGGGCTTAAAGAGCATAAGTAAGTTGCCCCAGATTGCTGAGCAAATAATGCAGGTAGAACTAGGAGCCAGGACTTTCTAAACATAAGGTGTGTGTTCCTAAGTATGATCTACAGAAGCCCCACTTGTCCTCTCTGTGCAAGTGAAATGATGGCATCAAGAACTCAGGTCAGAAAAAATGTCCTCCTCAGACTGCTCATTAGCTAATTCTGTAGCATATGGAAAAATGAAGAGAAAATATTCCATAATTTTGTTTTTTTCAGGGGAATTCCACCATATCTAACCCCACTTTAGAGCTACTTTGTGCCATTTTACTTAACAAGTTTTAACTTAATCTGTCCACTAATTGAGATAAATCGAATATCTTTGAGATCATCAGGGATTTCTTGGAATTTTAAAATCTCAGTTTGGAAGGGACTTGCCCATCCTGCTCCACACCTGCACAGTGAGTAATCCAGTGTAAATGTGAGCCCCTACCTACCCAGACCCGATGTTACCACCTCACCAGGGAACCTATTTCAAATGTCTCACCACCCAGAGTGTCAGAAAGCACCTTCTCACACTGTTCTTTTTCCAGCTCTTGTTTCCAACAGAATGCATCTCATCAGTCCTGCTCATGAGAATCTGTGCAAAATGTGAGTTTTTGTTCTGTTCAATTGTCCAAATTATTCCACCATTCTGGTCCCTTCTTGGTTGATGTCAACACTTAGCTATTTGATCATTTATTCATTCCACAAAAAATGTATTGGACACAAGCTATGATCAAACTAATATTCAGCATTTACATATTTGTCATGAGGCAGCCATTGCTCTGAGTGCTTTGCAAATAGTCTCTTCAAATCTTATCCTGTGAGAGTAAGTATTATTATTTGTCTGATAATACATATTTGAAGTTTAATAAATATTTTTTCAATAAATGAGCAAACAAATGGGTAAATGAATGGATGTACAAAAAGAAAACATATTTTGTTACATGACCTTCTCCAATTCTCTATCAAGACTCTTGATTTTAAACCCAATGGTAGTATATGGCTGTGGTTGCTGCTTAAGCTAAAACAAGTAATAGGATATTTAGAATAAACAACACCTTCAGGAACATCACAGATTCTGAAAGAAGCACCTCATTTAGAACTGTCCTCAAAAAGTTGTTCCATAAGACACTAAAGGATAAAAGAAACTTTTATGAAATTGTCCAAGTAAGTGGGTGACAGGAGACCCTGCAAAATTCAAACCACAATGAAATAAATGCGTGATTGCCCGGGGCAGGGATATTCTATAATTATGAGATGCTAACCCTAACCCTTTCAGATACACTCACCCTAGCACTAATTAGCTCAAATCCAAAATTATACTTGTACCCTTTTTTTTTTTGAGGATTCTTTAAACTCTTTGATAATTACTGGTTGATATTTCTGTTGCCATGATGATGAGGATGACTTTCAGCATTTCCTGAAAATTATTATACCTACTACGGAATCTGAGTAGATCAGGCCCTAGTGACTCTGGCCAGGTAAAGTTCTGTCACATATCAATATCATCAGGCAATTTTGAGAAAGAAATGGCCAAGTTCTCAAAAACAAATACTCATTTGTAAGCACCTACAAATTAATAAACACCTTCATTTGTAAACACCTACAGATAGTTTTCAAAATGTTCAAGAATAATTTCATTTTTGAATGAATGTAGTAAAAGAGAAATTCTGGCTAGGTACAAATGGATTATATTCCTATAGGCTTTATGCAAAATTATCAGATGTTTGGGGGTGGGGGTGTAATATAGGATCTTCTCTTTCAGCTTGATTTTTTTCAAATGATATTATTCATTGAAGTCCAGTTTAAATTCAGTTATGTGTAATGTGCTATCTCTCATTCCCTAGACAGAAATTATTTCTTTGTTAAAATCTTATCAATTTTAAAATTTCTTCTTGTCCCACTTCCCACTGGAAGAAAGTTGTCACCTTAGGTTCAAGTAAGATGTGTTATTTACCTCTGTGTCTTTTCCTCCTCCAGCTAAACAGGTGGAAAGCTAGGCAAAGTCCCAATGTTCATGGAGCTTACAGTACAGGGATAAAGTCAGATAATTTATAGGCAGTGAAATGTCAACCTATCTTCTAGAATAGAAATGAGACTTGGGGCTATTAGTGCCAGAAAAAAAAAAAAGAAGAAGAAAGAAAGAGAGAAAGAAAGGTAAGTCACCAACAGCTTTCTACATGAGGTGACATGGATACTGAGAAATGATGAACAAGGAAGCATCAGGTAGGCAAATATGAGATTAGGGCCACAGAGGGTCAAACCTGTGCAAAGACCCAGAAGTGACAGAAGGAGGAAGATTTGTTCAAGAAAACTAAAGGTGGGCTTTCTGGCTAGGAAGGAAGCCTGAGGGCTGAATCTTGTGAGTGTTAAGGAGGCCATATCAGGAAGGTCCTTGTGAGCCTCCTGGAAGTGATGGGAAGATCCACATATGCTGAAGCAGTGCTGATCATATTTCTACTTTAGAAATATCATTCTCCTTGCAGAATGATGAGCAAAATAGAGAGATTGTATCAGCAGTCAGAAACCTGGTTTGTGGGAGGATTCATTCTGGTAGGAAATAATAATGGCTAGAGTCAACATAGCAGATAGCAGCAGTGGGAACAGAAAAAGATTGATAGATTCATCTGGGAAAACCATTTGGAAAAATTTAAAAAATGGTTGTGACTCAAAGGCTGGAGTGCTGGAGTTACCTAAAGACACCCTCATTTGCCTCTGACATCTGGATGGGGAGGAGTCCATGACTGGGATTGCCAACATTGCCTCCCCATGTAGTTTGGATCCCTCACAGTGTGGTAGACTTGAGGTATCTGTGCTTCAGCCCTGGTGACTCAGGGCTCCTAGTGGAAACAATCCAGCGAACACGGTGGAAGCTGCACCTTTCGTGTCCAGGTGCTGCTAGTCACCAGCATCAGAACAACCTTCCGTTATTGGTGCCCAAGAGAAGGGTACATGGGCCAGATCACTCAGTGCAAGGAACGACAAAGTTTCTTGGGGCCAGGTTTTAGAACTGTGAAAATGTGTACTCTGATCATCATTAGCATCTTAATATCTTTCTCTTTTTTGCCAGATGGACTCATCCTCATAATCCAAAGACTAGAAAATAACACCCTTAAGTGAAAAATGCTCTAGGAAGAGTTAGTTAGAAACTGTATTATAGTACTTACTTCACTGTGATATAATAAGTTAATTGGTGCTTTTGTCTCCAAGTAATTTATCAGAAATAGGATCTGTCTTATGTCTCTACATATTCCCATTCTCCCCTACTGAGCACAGTTCTTGATCCATAGTAGGTAACTGATACACATCTCTTGAATGGGGATCCCAGCTGTTTGTATATGTCTTCCCCACTAGAGTGTGAGTTCTATGATATAAGGGACTTGCTTTATCTTTTTTTTTTCATAAATTCACCACAGCTGTAGAATACTTCCTAACATTTAGTAGGTACTCATTAAATGTTTGGAGAATAATATCTTGTGGCTGTTTTATTCCTCCCTCTCATTAACAACCATGACGTCAGCAGCAGAAATGATTTTGATAAATGATAAGAGGGGAGCAGATATTGGTATAAAGGTTTCTCTCTCAAAATATCAAAATTTGTTCCCCAAATATATATACCCTGAGAAGAAATCCTATAACAGAAGAGAGTAAATTCCATTTGTATTAAAAAATTCTGCAACCTTCCCATTCAGTTTAGCCTGGACTCACATGACTGAACTGGAATGAGGTTTAGGAATCCTGAAGCCGTGTTCACTCAGTATGCAAGTGGTGTTCACAGAAAGATGCAACAAAAGTGATAGGATTTTTGTGCTCTCTGAATCCTGTCATCTTCCCTGCTTTTAGTCTTGTAGAGACTCACAATGGCCCGAAGATTTCTCCTGGATCTGATTTTCTTTTCGTTTAGATTAGAATTATCTTGATGATTAAATGCTATCTTAACATTTCCAGGTATAAATCATAACTTCCCAAGAAGTAATTTCATATTTCTTTCCCTCAGAGCAATTTTAAGCTTAAAATCCCTTTAATCCAATTCAGTAGAAACTCATGGATTCTTGACTCTGAGCCAAGTGAGTGTAAGGTGCTCTTTGGACCATCATTTGATTGTTTTCCACGTGGGGCAGCAGAAGTGTGGTTATGGATGTGCTTCCTTCCCTCACCCCAGGCAAATATATGTAATTCTCAATGAGACAGACTTTGTCATATCGTCTGATGGAGCTTACTCAATTTAGGTATTTACTTAGGAGTATTCTTCAGAAAACCAGCCCTTTAAGATGCTAGGTGAGGATAGACTGGATTCCATGTGTTTGGAAATGTTGGATGCTATAAATTTCTCCTAAAGAGAATTTTTAAACTTCTCATCAAATTTGACTGCACACATTTTAAGAAATGTTGATCTCAAACAATACCTAGACTGCTTCTTGTGCTCTAAATGCCTGTCCTTAATTTTTAGATCTACCTTCTCAAATGAGGTCCAAATAGAGTCCTGTCTATACCCAGTGACATAGCCATGGCTCAAAACAGAATTCAGTTCTCAATTTCTCTATGATGGATCTGAACCAGTATGACCAAGACAATAGTTTCTTTTCTGGTTTGGTGTAGAGCCTCTGCCCCATGTCTCATGTTAGCTGCTCCAGTTGGGGTGGGCTGTGCTATGGTATCTGGATTTTTATTCCCACTCCACATTATTAGTAAAACTTTATTCATGCACTTTCTTATGATTTAAAACTTGATACAGGAACATTCTACAGCTTAGACTTTACCCATGTAAATGGGGTTCAAGCTCACTCTGGAGAGCTTGGTCAAGTGAATAGAGTCTGAAGCTAGTATTTCTTAAATGAGGTTCAAGTAGAGGGTCATGGATATTCTTGGAGTGAGTTAGGAGGCAAGAAATTTTTCTGGCCATGTCATGATGATTCTGCACATGTATTTGATCCTAAAAGCTTTCTTGACCTCAAAGCATGAGGAACTATAAGAAATTATGGAAATCATGGCCATGAGCAACCATTGCACTATAATTTCCAGATCACCTGAATGCTGTTGGTCCTGGTGTTGGACACCCCAACAGCTAAAGATATAATCCTTCAGCAAAATGACCAGCTACTTTGGTTAGAGTATAATGAATAGTGTAGAATCCTTTTTAACTTGAATTATTCATCTAGAGGTCCTTCGACATCTGAGAAGAAAAATCTTCTGTAGGAAAATAGACTGATTCAGATACCATGTTGTCATATGGCATAGACTTTACTTACACACTTTCTTTTTTTTTAAGATTTTATTTATTTATTTGACAAAGATCACAAGTAGGCAGAGAGGCAGGCGGTGGGGGGGGGGCGGGGGGCAGGCTTCCCACTGAGTAGAGAGCCCAATAGAGGGCTTGATCCCAGGACCCTGAGATCATGATCTGAGCTGAAGGTAGAGGCTTAACCCACTGAGCCACCCAGATGCTCCTACTGACACACTTTCTCAGAGAAGAGCCCTCATTGCTTGACATGCAGTAACTTGCATTTAGCTCCTGTGTGCACTCAATTTCTCTGGAGAAGAAGCTCTGCAGGGGGATGCTCACAGGAAAAAATATCCCTTCTCCCTCTTGCAGCCCCCAGTCTTCCTTTAATCCCCCTGGCATGCATGCCTGGCTAGCTCAGTTGGCGGAGCATGAGACTCTTAATCTCCCTGGCACAGAACCTTATGGGAGTCAGCTGACTCCAGCAAAGCATGGTCTCCCAACCCTAGCATCACAGAGTGGAGAAAGGCAGGCTGGTGTTCAACAACCAGCACAGTGATGGGCACCCATATACTCTTCATTTATTTTCATGAATTGAGAAGATTTTAGTCTTTCTTATTTTATCTTCCCCACCCAAACTGTTTGAAAGTAATGATATCTCCTTCCTAAGTAATTTAGCAGGTGCCACCTAAGGGACACACTATGACTAACACACACAAGAAAATGGACCAGAATTCTATAATTCTATCATGACATGATTCATATCAAAATTCCTCCAATTGTCCTTCAAATATCTTTTTAAAACGATTTTATTTATTTGACAGACAGAGATCACAAGTAGGCAGAGAGGCTCCCTGCTGAGCAGAAAGCCTGGTGTGGGACTCGATCCCAGGACCCTGAGACCATGACTTGAGCCGAAGGCAGAGGCTTAACCCACAGAGCTACCCAGATGCTCCCAAATATATTTTTAAAAAGAGCTATTTTTTTTTCTAGATTTGAGATCGAATTAAGTTCTGAATATTGCATTTGATTGTTAGGTCTCTTAAGTTGTCTTGTACCTTTTAAGTTTGAGAGAAACATTTTCAGAGTCTAGGCTTTTTTTTTTTTTAATAGAATGTCTCTCATTCTAGATTTTAAAGAAGCATTTTTTGTAATATTTGTGAACACCAGGTAGGTGATGTTGTGCACTTCTTATTGCCACACAAGAGACCCATTACAGCAGAATGTCCCATTACTCATGATAACATGTTTGGTCACTTAGCTAGGGCACTGACTGTTTAGTAGTTCCATTTTAGAGGTGCATTTTTCCTTTCGTAAGTAATCCATGAGGTGAAATTTTGAGACCATGTAACTGCGGTATCTCCTGACTTTTCACAGATGATTTTACTATCCATTGATGATACTTGTCTGAATCGATCATTCTACTGGTGGTTGGAAAGTAGCGGCTTCCCTAAGCATTATCGCTTCTACATTTATGACCTCACTTTCTTTCCCTTCCGTCACCTCCTTTACTCCCCATCTTTCCTATGTCACACTATGGACTTGTGGATTTGGGGTTTTAATTCAATGTGTTATAACCCATTTTCAAAATTTTTTTTTTTTTTTTTTTTTTTTTTTTTTTTAGTTTTCAAATTATCATGCACTCAGCCAATAAGAACCTCTTGAACATGGCTTCTGTGTTCCACTTGAGTTTCCAATTTCAGTTTCACTTTCAGGATTACTCAAGTCACAACAAAATCTAGCTCTCTGAATTGTAGAATGCAGATGCAGAAGCAAAAACCGTGCAAGCCACTTTTTAAAGCATTTAAAAACTCAAGCATTATTTCCAGAAGAAGTTCAGTGGCTAAGCAAAATTAAAATGCGGGAAAGGGATCTACAACCCAAATTCCTTATGTTTTCAGTGCCTTGCTCTCTACCTTGCCCACCACGAGGTGTCCTCTCCTGCTGATAGAACAATGTTTCCTGGAAAGTCATGAGAAGCAGAGTATAAGCGTTTCTCAATGAATGCCGCTGCAGGGGTGGGGTAGGGTGGCAGTGCTGAGATTTCTGCTAGCTAGCACAGGACCTGGAAGTTACAATATGCCTCAGATGCTATTTGTCCAAAGTTACATCACAGCCTTACATCATTTGGGTTAAGTCATTCAGGGTTACCTCATTATCCTCAAATGCTGTTATGCTCACAACGTTTGTATCTTTCCTGGGCAAGGTGGCTGTATGCTCATCAGAGTAGCTGATTTTGTTTAGGGTGACATAACCGGTGATTATGAGCACGCAGGATGAAACATTCTCTATAATATTTTGAAATACACATGCCACACTCCTGTGCCCTTAATGCATGGCCCCTTAGGCTTTGAGAACTTTGTTGCTTTGGCATATGATGTCACACATGTGTCATGGCCTTTCTTTGTCCCAGTTCTAGAATCGGCCATTTCTTTGGGAAGTCTGAGTCTCTGGCCTTTGGAAAATAGTATCCGGGTGTCACATATGGTCGTGTGCTTTTGTGGCATCAATGAGTCTAGGCTCTTTCTGGTAGAAAAGCTAGGAAATATTTAGATATGTAAATAATGAGTTCATACTGATATTTCCAACTCAAATTTTATATCACGGGGTTTTCCTTAATTTACTTTATTTTATATTTTTATTTCATTTTTGCTAGAGTAAAAACACTGAGTTCTAATACTAACATGCTTAATTACTTTCTTATCTGTGATGGAAATCGATACTTTCTGATTTTTAATGTCAATATTCTTAGTAACAATAAAACTACTATGTAAAGATTAAAATTTCTTGGAAAATTTTTTTGTCCTTAAACAATATCCCATGAAAAATGAACAGAATACTATGGTCAACACTTATTCAAACTAGTTTACTTTCACTGTTTCATTATGTTAAAATTATATATAGTTAGATTTTTATTGTTTTTATTTCTGTTTTTACTGGATTTTCTAAAACTCTGTAACAGTTTTGAGCCTACACTTTTGCTTCTTTGATATCTGAAGGTTGTTTTTCTTGATTATCTTCTTAGCTGGTCTTTATTTTCTTTTACCTCTTTCAACCCTTCTCTTCAATTAGAAGGGTCATACTAATGACAATTAACATGTGTTGAGTATTTACTATAACTCATGCATTCTTCAATTAACATTAATAATAGTTTAATGTAAAGAGCAATTACCACTTAATGGGCATGATTCCAAGTGACCTATATATTCATATATATATATATATATACAAATATATATATATGGAGACAAGAATTTTATTTTGTTGTTTCTTTTGTCAAGACTAACAGTTTATTTTATTCAGTGTATTTGGATACTAATTTAGAAATTTATATTATATGAAAATATAAAAATTAAAAAAAAACCATCTCAGAGCTCTTATTATTTCTGTTTTGTGGATAAGAGAACCAAAGGCATTTATATTAAATAACTGGTTTGAAAAAGACTCACAGCTAGAGAATGGCAAAGCTGGGTCATTTAGCATAAAACTCATCTTCAATTATGTTTTTAATGTATATACTGTACTTTGCAAAGATCACACATCTTGGCAAAAAACCATAAGGATGGAAAACAAAAAACAAAACAGGATGAAGACAAATGTAAGCTTTAACTGGAAGAACAGGTGGGCAGGCTCTGAAAAAAGGAGATTGCCATAGATCCCTGGGGAGACATAGCACATGCCTGGCTCAGAATCTTTCCTCAGAACATTTAGGAAGTCACTACTATGTCCTACGTACATTCATACAATTGCCAGACATAATCAGCTTCAAGATCACTTTAAAATATTTTTTATTTATTTATTTTTAAATTTAATTTATTTATTTGACAGGCAGAGATCACAAGTAGGCAGAGAGGGAAGCAGAGAGAGAGAGAGAGGAGGAAGAAGGCTTCCCACTGAGCAGAGAGCCCGATGCGGGGCTCGATCCCAGGACCCTGAGATCATGACCTGAGCCAAAGGCAGAGGCTTAACCCACTGAGCCACCCAGGCACCCCTAAAATACCTTTTTAAATAAACAAATAAACAAATGATTGTTTTTAAGATTTATTTATTTGAGAGAGAGAGAGAGCACCTGCACGAGCAAGGGGAAGTGGGAGAGGGAGGGAGAGAATCTCAAGCAGACTCCTTGCTAATTGCAGAGCTGGACACAGGGCTCAATCCCAGGACCCAGAGATCATGACCTGAGCTGAAATCAAGAGTCAGAGGCTTATCCGAATGAGCCACTCAGGCATCCCCCAAACTTTTAAAATAGCTTCAATTAACTCATGGTCCAACAACCAGTAAAGCTCAAAGATGAGATTACATACAGGTCAGCCTGAGGTCCTTTTACTAAGATACCGCTTCAGAAGTTTAAAGAAATGCTGGTGGCCATGAGTAAGGTGGTTTGGTTTACTAAGACACAGTAATGAGATTATCTTTCCTGAGGAGTGTATTTGTACCTTAACAAATAAGAGATGTACTTTTTTTTTTTAATTTCTTTTTAGTGTAACAGAATTCATTGTTTATGCACTACACCCAGTGCTCCATGCAATACGTGCCCTGGGTAATACCCACCACCTGGCTCCCCCAACCTCCCATCCCCCGCCCCTTCAAAACCCTCAGATTGTTTTTCAGAGTCCATAGTTACTCATGGTTCATCTCCCCTTCCAATTTCCCTCAACTCCCTTCTCTTCTCCATCTCCCCATGTCCTCCATGTTATTTGTATGCTCCACAAATAAGTGAAACCATATGATCATTGACTCTCTCTGCTTGACTTATTTCACTCAGCATAATCTCTTCCATTCCCATCCATGTTGCTACAAAAGTTGGGTATTCATCCTTTCTGATGGAGGCATAATACTCCATAGTGTATATGGACCACATCTTCCTTATCCATTGTACTTTTACTACAAACTCACTGTTTTTGCCTACATAGAAATGGCCAGAGAATTAACGTAACTGGGAAATAACTTGGAAAAATCAGATAGAAATTTTCATTCCTTCTGAGCCTAAAACTGTAATGTATACTTCTTCTCTGCTAGGTTTTTCAGAATGATGAGAGAGAGTTGAAAACAGATCAAATTAACTCATTTAAAGATCAAAAGGGTGTCCATACAGCTTGATTTCATTAAGAGTTAAATAATCTACATGATTTCAAGGTTAATGGCAAACAACTACTCCACGTAACTGCTTAATACTCCCAGAAGGAGTTTGAATGAGGAATAATGGCCTTTAATAAGAACAGACCCTTCTAGGCTTAATAAGAAGTGATTTCTTTTAATTGCAATTGCCTCGAAGAAAGGTATTCAAGGCCTCAGTATTTGACAAATTGTAGCTAGAATTGACACAGGAGATTTAACTGGAAAAACTATGTATGGGTTTTTAGAAGTCAGCCAACTCTATGATCTCCTGAGAGAACTTAGCAATTGGACTCTGTGTAGTATAGACCCTCAGAAACATCAAATCAAGATGAATAAAATAATATGTGGGAATTACCGCACTCTTAGCTTGCAAAGCTTTTTCCCATTAGCAGAGCTGTTACAGAAGAACCAGGCTAACACCTCTGCAGGAGGAGAGGGCCATGTGGAAGTAGGAAGAGTAACCTTGGGAGCTCAAGTCATAAAACTTGATGGTAAGAAAGGAAGACAAAGAGAATGGCAACAGTCAAAGTGACGAGACATCTGGGCAAGACAGACTCCAAAGCAAATGCAGGGGGGATTTGGCAATTATCATGAGCTGGAGAGAGACTCCTAGTCTTAAGCCTTAACTCCTCTCGGGAAATAGAGAATCAGATACATCACTGTCTGAAGTCCATGACTTGGTTTTGTGTTTGTTTATTTGCTTGTTTCTTCATGTAAAACAATCATTTGATCCTTCACATTTTGGGCCCAACATCTTTCTGAAAAATCTGATGGAAAATAATGACCATTTCATAAAAAAATGCATGTAGTCATATCTTCATAAATTTTAATTATAATTTCAGGTGTTCTAAAAGCTGTGCTCATGCTGGTTAAGAACCTCTGATTCATTGGACCAATAAACGAAGCTAACTTCATTCTGGGAGATTTGCTATATGATATTCTTTTACATATGTCTTTTAATCTCTTTGGGTAGCTTCCAACACTTAGGAAGTATGAGGTGGAAACATTGACTACTGGGTGTCCCTGTGCTCCCCTGGCTATTTTTTCCCATCTCTGTTGTAAGTAGGTAGAATCAGAAGACAAGTTCTGACTTACAGATTGAAAGCTAAAGTGATGTCATTTCTTGGCTGAAGTTAAATATAGTCAGTGAGTTGGTCTTCCCCTGCTTGTTGATGCTTCTTGATGCTTGACCATCAACAGGTCATCCCTGTTGATGGTGGAAGCTGCATGTTGAAATGGTGGATGGGTTATGCTGCTATAACATATGAGCCTGAAGCATCAGTGAAGAAGGTTTCTCACTCACTCCACCTGAACAGAGTGTTGGCAGGCTCTTCTCACCATGGTTACTCAGGTACATAGGCTGATGGCTGGCCTCTCTGAGCACAGAAGAAAACAGTGAGTTTTTCAGGTCTGCCTTTCAAGAAGTGATAAACATGACTGCCACTCTTATTTCATTAGCAAAGAATTCCACTTGGCTGATGTACCATATGTGTCATCATGGTTACCCTATAGTACTGCTACTCAGTGAAACACTAATCTAAGTGTTGCTGTGAAGCATTTTGTTGGCCACACCTACAACCAGTTGACTTTAAGTCAAGGACCCTATTCTTGGTAATCTGGATGGGCATTTCCATATCAGTAAAAAGGCTGAAGAGTCAAATGGAAGTTTCCCAGAGAAAGAAGAAATTTGGCCTCAAGGCTATAGCACCAGTTCCTGCCCTGGTAATGAGAACTTGCTGCTCTACCCTGCAAACTTTGGACTTACCTGCCTCCACTAAACTGTAAGTCAATTCCTATAAATAAAACAGTAATTTGTAATAAATTCATACGTATTTATTTCAAGAAATTGACTTGAATTTCAACATGAATGATACATGCACATGCATGAATATCTCCTCATGGTTCTGTTTCTCTGGAGAACCTGACTGGTATGGCCACACTTGACTTCAAGTGACCACAACTCTAACTAGAAAATCTATGATTGGGAGCCTGGGTGGCACAGCTGGTTAAGCATCTGACTCCTGGTTACAGCTCCAGTCCTGATCTCAGGATCATGAGACTGACTGAGACCCATATCAGGCTCTGCATTCAATGCGGAGTCTGCTTAAGACTCTCTCTTCCTCTTCCTCTGCCTACACTGTCCCCCTTCCCCATGCTGCACTCTCTATCTCTCAAATAAATAAATTAATCTTTAAAAATAAAAAAAAAAATCTATTATCAACTCCAATGAATACTGCAATTTCTGAGTAATTATATTCCAGAAACTGGTTAATTTACATTAATTACATTGGATTTTTTTGTGAATGATAAACAAATTTACCAATAAAACAATTTAGGGCTGAAATATTTACTTCTTCATATAGTTTTATTTTTATTGACCCACAAAATATAAGTTTTTAGCTTGGTGATTTCTTATGAACTAAATACATTCATGTAATCAGCATACAAATAAGAAAGTGGATATAACCAACATCTCAAGAAATCAACTATTATTGTACTAAGCTGCTGAAAATTTAAGGTGATTTAGTCTCTAGACCCAACTTAGCTTATTGTATCTAATAATAGAAGTTGAATTTAACAGTTTATTTATGTCTAAAATGAACAAGTTCTGTTCAATTAAGAATACCTACATACATACTGTACTATTATTCTCCTTAATCAACATTTATTAAATACTTAGAAGTCAGACAGGGTGCCAAGCATTTTATTTAATGATGACACAGTTAATAATGATAAAAATAATACCATTCTGAGTCCCAGTCACTAGGTCAATTATCATATTTTCATATCATCCCCCCCAAATATGTATTAGGTGAATGTTGTTATTATAACCATTTTGCAGATGGGAAGACTGATAAGACCATCTTACTTGATGAGCCTAGTGTCAAGGAGAGGAGGTGTAACTTGGAAGTCTCTGCTCCTAATCATTATTTTATACCAGTTCTTAAAAGCTGGGAAAATGCATGATGCTGTGGAGAAGAATAAAGAGACTGTGGAACTGGGGACTAGGGGGCAGACTGACAGGCTCTTCTTAGCCTACTACTAACAGGAAATCCCTAGCAAGTTCCTTCTCTTCCTGGCTTCTGATTCTTCTCTATCCACATCTAGGTAGGTAGATTCACATCGACCAGTGGTGACCAACTTCAGGTCTCTGAAGAACTAAGTTCAGCAGATCTGGAAATTAGGAATTTGTGAGTTGTTTTTCTCCAGCATTGTTAAAAATTTTAAAATATAGAAAATTTGGAAGCATATCATAATGAACACCTGAAAACCTGACACTTAACCTTTGTTAACACTTTGCCATATTTGCTTCCCATTTCCCTCACTCTCTTTTGCCTTGACCCACCTGCATTTTTGCTGAATTGTTTGAAGAAGACATTTTGCTGAACTGTTTGAAGAAGACATGTCATTCACTTAAACCCTACATATTTTAGCCTTTTCTCCTCTGTATCAAGGACAATCCCTTTCATAACCACAATGCTATCAGCAACCCTAAAAATGATTTACAATAATTTTACAATATCATCTAGTATCCTGTCTTTATTAAAATTCTAGCAATTGTGCCAAAATGTATAGCTTTTTAAAGAGATTTTATTTATTTATTTGAGAGAGTTAGAGAGAGCACGAATTGGGGGTGAGGTGTAGAGGGAAAGGGAGAAGCAGGTTCATCAGTGAGCAGGGAGTCTGATGTGGGGCTCCATCCCAGGATCCTGTGATCATGACCTGAACCAAAGGCAATGCTTAACTGACAGCCATCTTGGGGCCCCTATAGATTTTTTTTTTTTTAAAATTAAGAATCCAATCACGGTATAGCATCTCATTTGGTTCTTATGCCATTTCAAATTCTTTTAGTAGAGTTCCTCTGTAGCCTTAACCCATTTCAAGTGGTCAGTAGTCACTTTTGACTAATGGCTACCATACTGGAGAGCAAAGAACAATTTCATTAATGCTCTGTTGAACAGATCTGAGTACAATCCCTGCATATTTTATTTTCATGGCATTGACTTCTGGGAGAGTCCAAGAGTGATATCCCATAGATTTCCCACATCCTGGGTTTGTTTGATTATTTCTTCTAGGTGTCTCAAAATAGGAATTCAGATCTAAATTTTGTTGAGATTCAGGTTAAATGTGTTGGTATGAGTAATGCATAGGCAGTGTTCTATTTCCTAAGGTACCACATGAAAAGGGCTATAATGTCAGGTGTACAATATTGCCAATACTATATTCTATCATATGTTAAGGATCTCTCCATTGTTAAGGTATACTTTTCCCTTGTAACTATTTAGCAGTGTATAAGATAATATTTGGCACAATATAAAGGTCTTGTTTCTTAAGCAGACATCAGTCAATTTTTTTCTGTATTTACTGATCATTCTTGCTCAAATCAATTATTACATATTGAGAGTTGCAAACTTATTTTCTATAAAATTCTATCATTATTTATATTCTTATTACCTGACATTTTGTAAAAGAAAGTTTCCTTTTCTATACTTCTTTTTCTTTTTTAGAATGTAACTATGAACTCACAGTATTTTACTTACCCAAAGTTTCAAAACCAGTTAGTTCTCTTCTTTCTTTCTTTCTTTCTTTCTTCTTTTCTTTCTTCCTTTCTTTCTCTCTTTCTTTCTTTCTCTCCTACCTACCCTGAATTTGACCAGTGGACATTTCCTAGAGCTGGCCACTGAGTCATCTTGCGTGACCATATTAAACTTCAAGAACTTTCCTTTTTTTTTTTTTTGGTATACCAACATTTCTTAAGCTCATCTTGTATTTTCTCTGGCTTATACCTGGAAACAGCAATTTTTCCAAGGAGCCCTGATTGTTTCCTGATTGGGAAATGATAATTGTTATCCGGTATGGGTGTAAGCAGTATGTCTACAAGTTATTTTAATATCTGAAAAGACCTAACTGTTAATTAAAGCATTAATGCTCTGCTTTTAAATGAAATTATATCAAAGCTATTTTTTTCATATAATAGGTTGGTTATTCCATATGAATTAGAAACTCTGAAGAGGATTGCCATTGATTTAGGTTAATCAATAAGGGATAAATAAGCCATGCTTTGTTCACTACTACAACAGGATCATCTTAATCCCCTTTTAACTCTCCTTCTCTACTTGAAAGGGCAATTTTCAATTTCAAGCCATCTCTAATGACATTTTAAAACTTCCATCCATCTCGGGACCAAGAGTATGGCAAGATTAAAGTGAGTAATCCTGAAGCTTCAGGCTAAGAAAATTTCTCAGAGGAACATGGGTTATTCCAAATTCCATAGCTATTTAGTTCTTGTTTGGTAAATGGACCATACATTACCATAGAATGCAGTTGAGTAAATTGATTTGATAGACCATTTAGGATAGAGCCTCTTCTGGTGAATTTATATTTTTTAAGTGGACTGATGTATAATAAGGACGCCTGCTTTATTTCTCCTTTTCCAAATGTCAAAAGTTTACGTCTAAAACTTTAAGTAATCAAACACCTATTATATGCTAGGTTCTTGGTAGAAAACTCTTATATATGCCATAATTTATTGGTTTTAAAATACCAATAATTAGGGGCACCTGGGTGGTTCGGTCATTAAGCATCTGCCTTCTGCTCGGGTCATGATCCTAGGGTCCTGGGATGGAGTTCTGCATCAGACTCCTTGCTCAGCGGGAAGCGTTCTTCTCCCTCTCCCACTCCCCCTGCTTGTGTTCCCTCTCTCTATGTCTCTCTTTCTGTCAAATAAATAAATAAAATCTTTAAAAAAAGATACCAGGAATTATAATATACACCATACATCTAAGAACAAATTTTAAGGACAAAGAAGGTTATAAAATCTGTAGACTATATTTTAGTAACTAATAGGACCATTTATTTAACTGCTCAATTAGAAACCAATTTCTTTTTCAAAATTTTTTAAAGATTTTTATTTACTGGGGCTCCTGGGTGTCTCAGTGGGTAAAGCCTCTGCCTTCAGCTCAGGTCATGATCTCAGGGTCCTGGGATCGAGCCCCACATCAGACTCTCTGCTCAGTGGGGAGCCTGCTTCCCCTCTTTTCTCTCTGCCTGCCTCTCTGCGTACTTGCGATCTCTGTCTATCAAATAAATAAAATAAAATAAATAAATAAATATAAAAAAAAATAAAATAAAAAAAGATTTTTATTTATTTATTTGACAGACAGAGATCACAAGTACGCAGAGAGGCAGGCAGGGAGGGAGGGGGGAAAGCAGGCTCCCTGCCAAGCAGAGAGCCCGATGCAGGGCTCCAGGACCCTGGGATCATGACCTGAGCTGAAGGCAGAGGCTTAACCCACTGAGCCCCCCAGGTACCCCTCTTTTTCACTTTTATAGTGAGATTTCATTTAAACCTCTTCACACTGAAAAGTTAAAGACTTACTTGAATCACTTACAGCCACTGGAAGACAGTCATAGACGACTGAACGTGATGGTACACTGTTCTCCATAATCCGTGCTCTGATTTAGATTTTTCAACAGCTGACTGACCAATGTCAAAACATATTGAAGAGCAACAGGGCTTTGTATACATTTCTTCTTCAATTAGTTTTTTCCTTAGGTAGCATATTTTAATAACTTATTGAAACATAATTCACATAGTGCATCCCATGGTTGTACATTTTGAGTTCTGAAGGGTGTTACACATGAGGTATCACTGCAATCAATGAGAGGATATTTCATCACCCTCAAAGCTTCCTTGTACACCCTCTTGTCTCCCAACTCCAGAAAAACCCTAATCCACTTCTTGCCCTTATAGAGTAGATTGTATTTTAATAATTTTCTGTAAAAAAGTACATTCTGAATGTATTTTTTTTCTATCTAGAGTCCTTTACTCAACTATTTCAAGATTCATTCATGTTTTATTATTGAGTAGTATTCCATTTTTTAAAAAGATTTTATTTATTTGAGAGAGAGAGAGAGAGAGAGAGTACACAAGCAGGGGGAGCAGCAGGTGGAGGGAGAAGCAGGCTCCCTACTAAGCAAGGAGTCCAGTGTGGGACTTGATCTAAGAACCTGGCGATCATGAACTGAGCCAAAGATAGACGCTTACCCAACTGAGCCACCTAGGCATCCCATGAGTACTATCCTATTCTTTGAAAGTATCACATTTTGTTTATTTGGTCACCTGTCAATGGGTATTAGGGTTGTTTCTTAGTTTTTTAACAAATAGTAAAAAGTAAAGCTAATACTTATATTTATGTGTAAGTTCCTATATATATATATATATATATATATATATATATATATTTCTCTTTGATAGAAATCTAGAGGTGGAATGATAAGGTCATGTAGGCAGTGTAAGTTTAACTTCATAAGAAACTGTAATATGTAGTTCTTCTCTGACTCCTTTAAAGGTATTCTGTCTTTGGTGTTCAAAAGTTTGGTTATGATACAGCATGTCATGGTCTTCTTATTTCTTCTCTTTGTGATTTATTGAGCTGCTTGAATATGAGCATTTATATCTTGCACTAAATTTGGGGAATTGTTGACCATGACTTTCCTTTTTTTTTCAGATAGTCTTCTGCCCGATCTGTCTCTTCTCATTTTCTGGGGCTGGGAGCACAATTACACACAGATTAAACATTTTGATATTATATCACAGGTTCTTGAGGGTCACTCATTTTCCTTCCTTCCTTCCTTCTTTCACCTTTCCCCCTTCCCTATGTTTATTCTATCAGATCGGATAATTCCTATTGGTCTATCGTCAAGTTCATTGGGCTATCCTCTATCATCACAAATCATAATTTTATTAAACCCATCCCATGTTTTCTGTTTTTTTTTTCCCTAATTGCACATATTGTATCTTTGAATTTTCAGATTTCTTTTCAGTTCTATTTACATCTTTTACTTTTCTGGTGAGATATCCTATATTTTCATTTAAAATGGACTTTTTCTTTAATCTCATTGAGCAGATTTAGAGCAGCCATTTTAAAATGCTTCCCTGCCAATTTCAACATTTGTGTAATCTTAAGGTTTTGTCTCTGGTGACTATTTCTTCCCTTGAGAATAGCCTCATTTTCCTGGTTCTGCCTAGTCAGGCAATATTAGATTGCATCTTGTGCATCATGAGTGTTTGTTGATGAAGTTGTGGATGTATTACATTCCTTTTAAAAATGTGGTGCCTTTGTTTTAGCTGACAATCACTTGGCTAACTCAAACTGAAATGCTGTCTCACTTGTGGGTGTGGTGAAATCATACTCACTTCTTTGATCTTTTAAGGATATTGCTTTGAGTTTGCCCCAAGAATGAGCCAGAATCTTGAAGAATTTTCACCTGGAAGCTGAGGCTTCCCTTCTCTTTCTCTTTTCCAGGATTCCTCCCCTCACCTTTGGGTGGATGTGATTACCTAGGTTCCAGTGTTTCTTTCCTCTGGGTAGAAGGGAGTGGGGTTTCTGTTGGAGTTTTAGCCATCCCATGCCCTGATGAAATAAAATTACCCTCTGGTAAGACCTGCAAAGTGTGGAACTTAAATTATATTGTTCCCTTATTCAAAATGTCAATCCACCTCCAAAATCTTTCTGGTTTTGATTTCTGTTCAGAGTCTTCAGGAAGTTGTTTTGTGTATTTTTTTTTCTACATATGCTGATCTGTTAGAAACTTACCCCACCATGTCAGAAGTGGAACCATCTTAGCTAAAGACTATATTACCAGAAGTTACACGTTTCTAATGGAGGTCAATATGAGAACAGCTTGGTTTTTGCCTTCTACAGTTGTCAGAGTGAAAACAGAGTGGGGGAATACTTTAACAGCAGGGGACTTGAACTGGTAAGACAAAGGAGGAGGTTTTTCACAAAGTTAGCCTGAGAAGATGCCTGTTTGAGGTTTCAAGGAGAGGCCAGATTTGAAAGTAATGTAAGAAGTAACAGCGACAGGGTTCAGTGTGCTAAGATTTGGTGAGTGTGAGTGGTATGCAAGAGCGGGTCTCAATGTGTTTTTGGATGAGTGACTACATAGATTATAATCAAAGAAATAGAAGGAGCTATTTTTCATGGGAAGGAAGTGGGTATAAGGACTCCAGTTTTGGAAATTTTGAGTTTGAGAAGCTTGTGGACAACCAAAATGGGCATGTTTATCATATGCAATTTGATGTGTGGGTTTGGACCCTTAGCAAAGAAGTAAAGATTTCAGAGTCATCAGCACGTACGTGGCAGTGGAAGTGCTAGAAGTCAGTGTTTTCTGTAGGCAGTGGCAGCTGCCAGAGCTTTGTGGGGAGGGAACAGAAGTGACCCAGTGGAATGCTTCATCTGGTTTAGTGGAGGACAGCCTGGACTGGTTGGGTATGAGCTTGAGAACAGGTAGGTCAAGGAATGAACCCACCTCAGGAATCTAGGTATGATAGCATCCGAGGTGATCTGTCACAAAATAAAGAAGGTCCAAGTAGAGATAACGATACATGAGACTCCTGGAAAGTTAAAGTGAACAGAACTTTGAAAACACTTGTACATTCTCTTAAATGGGTTACTCTTTGGTCATCAAGGAAAACAGCCAAAATAAAAAGATTTTCCACAAGTACTTCATACGCAGCCAATCCTCACATTACACTGTTCTGATCCAGTGATAAGGGAGGGAGACCACAGTCTCCTGATGCTGGTGTAGATTGGGCCGGATAGAAGCAATGGCTGAACTTAATGGAAAAACTAGATTTCAAAACAAGGGCCTGGGGAGACACAATAAACCTCCAAAGATCATGTTCAGCCCTGGAAAGTCTTAAATTATGCACTCTTTTTATCTCTTTTTATCACTTTTTATCTATTATTCAGCTCTTTCTTCTGACATTCCACAAGGCTGTTTCTCTCCTTTGAATCCTTCAGAGCCTTGCTTTTATCACTTGCAACATTAAAAATAATCCCTTACTCTTTGGACCTGTCAGTTATATATAGACAAATGGCAGAGCTGCAATGCCAAAGCTGTGGGTACTAAGTGCCTGAAGACTCCTTTCTGTTGTGCATTATTCATGTCATAACAAGCTTAGCTTTTCCTTAAGTCCTTCTTCCCTGACTTCTTTTTACATTCTGGAAGCTCCCAGGCTGAACTCTGAAGGCAAGAATAGTTCTCAACAGACGGCGAGAGGAAAAACAATCTCCTTATCAGGAATAGAGCTATTTTTAATTCACAGGCAGCTCAAATAATGCATTTCGATTTTGTTGATGAAAGGCCATGGTGCATGCAGTGAGTCGAAATTGTCTTTGCAATTCAAGAAAATGTGGATGCATCTGTGCCTTAAAACCAGGGTATCGATGACATGCCTGCCAAGTTGTCTTCTGATGGATAGTCAGACTTAGCTTTACCTTAACGTATGTATGTAAAGAGGTAGGTGGGTAAGTGTTACTAAGCAGTTACACAAGACTTCCCAGATGGCCAAGTTGCCTTTTAAGTGATTTCCAAATATTTACTTGGGAGATGATTAGGTTTAGATGAGGTCACGAAGATGGGGCCTTCATGATGGCATTAGTGTCCTTATCAAAAAAGGAAGAGAGAAAGCAGATTTCATCCTTTCCACTGTGTGAGGTGAAGAAGAGAAAGCAGCCATCTGTAAGCCCAGAAGAGAGCCCACCTCCGAAAGTGAATCAGCTGGCTCCCTGATCTTGGACTTCCCGTCCTTCAGAACCAGGAGGAATAAATGTGTGTTGTTTAAGCCACCTAGTCTGTGGTGTTTTTTTAATAGCAACACGAGGAAACTAAGACAATGGATTGAGGGGGAAAGGTCATAAGACATAGACTATGTAACATAGTTTAAAAAATTTCATCAAGGAAGGAAAGAGAGGGAGGGAGGGAGAGAGGGAAGAGAGTGGGGAGAAGGAGAGGATGGAGAAAGGAGTATCCTGTATGACAAGAGAACATTCTCATATAGTACCCGTTAGGTGCATAATTTAGTAAAAACTTAGTACAAGTCAGTAAGGCGATATGTACTGAGTCTTACAGGTATGTCTATACTTACAATGTACAACATTTAAATTCAAATTCTCATGGAAAATTTGGAAGTGAGATGTGGTTATTATCTTGGAATGCATTTACTAACACTGACTGAGGTATGTATTTTAGTTTAGTTTTGTCTTGAGCCGCAAGATGGTGGCTTAAACAAGAGAAATCTATTTTCTCCTAAATCTGGGGATTAGAAGGTCAAAATCAGTTTTAGACCATTTGGCTGAAGCTTTCTCAGTATTTCTGTCCCTTTCTCCCACATCCATTTCCGTATCATATTGGTATCAGATTCTGGGCTCAAAATGATTCACTTCTTCTTTTTTGTTGTTGTTGTTGGTTTTTTTTTGTATTTTTTGTATTTTTTTTGTTTTTTTCTTCTGTCCTTCCCCAAGTCATTGCATATACCCCAGGCATGATGAACTTCTCTCTCCTCCCCGTAGTGGCTTATGGCATTCCGGTGTAAGGAAGTTGGTGGCATTTCCTGAGTGGTACTTCATAACTATCAGTTGCCTCCTGTGTGTCTTCATAATTGAGGGGCTCCCTCCCATTTACAATATGCCCAGTTTTTCTAGGGAACACCTGGTCAGGGCCTGAGCAAGGAAGTAGGATGTGAGTACAAATTGCCCTTGTGTCTGGGTCTGGTGGTTGGTTACCTTGAAACTACACATTGAAACACACTTGGCCTTTAGTAATTTGTCAAATTCTAACCCTTTTCTTTGTACTCACCTATATGGCAACCACTTATAACACTTGTGTTCTGCTACAGGTAGGAGAAATTGAGGTCCCCCTTGGGAAAGATTAACCTATGTTTAGAATTCAGGTTACATGGCTGCCTCACTATGTCCACTCTCCAATGGCCTCAAGAAAAATGATTTAAGTGATCAAACCAGCTACATTGTCAGAGGTATATTCTTTGTAGCTTCCTTCATCCCAGGTGGAAGCAGAATTGCAGCCTTTTAGGAGATGAACTACAACGCAAGTCTCCAAAATGAAAAAAAAAAAAAAAGAGTTGGGGGAGAGGTGGGAAGGAAGAAAGTAGCACCTTATCATTCATAACATACACTCCCAAGTCTTACATTACTAACCAAATCTTACCAAGTTCTGATGGAACTAGGTCTTAAGCCAGCTCCTGCCTGTGTGGGGCATTTCATGTATATAATCTCATTTAGTTACCACATTAATCTTAGGAAATGTATGTTACTACTATACTTACTTTACACAGATTGAGATTCAGGCAGTTTATGCTGTCTGCGGTTACCCAACTAGGTGTTTCATCATCATCAAGCTTATTCCTTTTTATGTAAGCTACCCAAAGATATATGCGGTACAGACATGGTTGCTTTGTCTTACAGGTGAGGGGGTTGGAGAATAGAAACAGCAAATGACTATTACAGGGTCATAGAAAAAAACACATGAATGCTGGAAACAGTTAGAAAATGGGTGTTAGATTTTGAGTTATGAGCGTTCTTCCTCCCACAGCGGTATTGGAAATGGCTTGAAGCTGGGGTTGAGAAGTATTTTCTCTAAATTTTTCACAGCACTTTGTACAATGCCTGACACATAATGGAACGTAAACAGATTATTATTGAATGAAAGAGAGAGAAGAATGTTGAGAGAGAGGATGCAGAGAATGGAGAGAGATAGATATAGGAGGATTTTAAAGGTGAAAAGAATAGGAGAAAGAAAAGTCCACATTTATACAATATTACTGAATAAAACATAGAATTTCCTTTTCTGTGCTATTAGGACATGATTTTCAATTTGTGTAAGTCATTTAGGGCAGATGTTGCCTAGGACATGTAGCTGGTCTGATCACCATGACAAAGGCCCTGCTTCATCTATAAATAGACAGTCAGATTGATTTCACATCCTGCCTGGTTCTCCTGCCTGTTTGATGAGTGTGACGACGCGATCGATGAGTGATTCCATCCACCCTGACTGCAGAGGCTCACCTGCACTCTCTTCTGGAAGATGACAATCAGGCTCATTAAATTCAGCACAAAGGAGCTTCAAAGACATGTGTCCTATCAGAGATTTGAACCAGAGCCCATTTCCATTGCATCAAAGGGAACTGTGATACAATCGCCCATCCAGCCCCAAACTATTGTTAGTAGGACAATTTGGATCTTTCTTTTGCCTGTTTGGGTCAATGTTAACTGGAACTTACAGGGGCAGAGACGATGTCAGTTAGGGCTCAGGTAAAAGAAAGCTATTCAAGTGGACATGTACAGGTTTCTACTGTGTTACTTTGACATACTGAAGACACCTGAAACTGGAATGTCCAGAATGGACAGGGTCCTATCGTAGAAATTCTTGACCCTGAGTAAGTCATTTAATTACACTCGAGGCTGAGAATTCCCTGGTGCACTAAGAACATAGCCTCTGCCATAAGGCAGCGATAGTTAAAGCACCAACCCGGCAGCTCTGTGACCTTGGGTGTTTTACTTCATCTCTCTAAAGCTATTTCCTCACCTGTTGGTCAAGACAGTGCTAGCATGTCCCTCAGAGGCTGTGGTGAGGACCAAGCGACGGGGTGTCTGGTGAATGGTTTCCATGTCTGGTGATGATGGTGAGAAGGATGGGTAATCATATGGTGTTGTGGACATTAGATGACGTATTCTATAAAGTGATCTTTAAATATGGGGCAAAATTATTATTATTACACTTAGAAATATTAAGGATTTTATTCAAGGTGTCTGATAATATATACTCATTCATTTAATTCGTATTTATCGTGGACATATGAAGCAATTGAGCTACCTACAAAACGAAAGAAGACTTTTGTCCATTCTAACAATCAAGCACCACATACCCCTTAACCGATTAAGACTAATTTCCTTTTTACATAAAGCAGTTCTGTAGATCTGAGAGGCTTTACTTCCATACAAGTGATTAGAACAGATGCCATTTCTCATACTTGTCTTCAAAGCTGGCACGTTTGTGAACAAGAAAGCGAGGTCGGAAGAGCCCAGACAACCTTGACATTGCTGTATGAAGTATCCGGAATTCCCAAACTCATCAGTTTAGTTTGCTCTTCTTCTCTGCGGAAGGTCTCCATTTATTAAAAGATTTCTTTGATGTTCTGTGCTTGTTTTATACCCTGTAATGGTATATAAATTTCCACTGCTAAACTGACATATATCTATGGAAAAGTGAGTGAGGGAAACAGAGTCCCATATAAGGTAGAAATTTTGTCTCCAACCAGAAGCTCAGTGGATTGCCCTACAGAGTGTTATCACCTCCCTACATGGTGATATCTGGGGTCCAGAATGGAGTGTGCTGAGGTGGAAAAATTCAAGTCTTGAGAAGCCCTTTGGGGCATGTTCAACTTGCTCCCGGGGCAACGCAGAGCCAGACAGGATTAAGGAACACAGTGAGTTTGAGTGTTAGAAGGGTCACTGTGCTTGAAGCATAAGAGACTGATCATGTGCCTTAAGCTTGTTATGATGCTGAAAGATTTTCAGTATCTATTCCAGAATGTTACATGGGCCATGCACACTGCATCGGTTGGAGAACTGATTTGGTGTTTGGTCAGCCTAAGAGATTTTTACTTGTGGCTGGACTGACCTGAGAGGACAGTCAGTAACTCCTGAGCATGGAGAAACCTCTTAAGAACAGATGCACAGACATCCTTGCCCTGAGAGTGAGACCTTCCATTCCCCAAAGGAAACAAACCTCCAATGCTAATGCCCTGAGCAGGAGAAGCTGGGTGAATGGGCAGGCTTCTTTCTTTCCTCTCCTAATTGTTGGGGGGATAGAGATTGGGATTGCATTGCAAGGAGGTGTAGCACAAAAGGCAACAATGAGGGAAATTTGTGGATTTTTGAAATGATTAAATCAAAGAGTTGGTGTAAATAGAAGGATGTATATTCATTAATAAGAGATTCACAAACTGAAAAAGTAGTAATGTTTGTTCTTCCCTAGAAAGTAGGATTTTTTTTTTTTTTTTTTTAAGTATCATTCCTCTGCATGTAGACCATTTGGGTGCAGATTGAAAGATTGAACACCCAAGGCAGGAAGGATTGTTTCAGTCCCTCAAGGCAGCGGCTGGAGGGAGGGCGGGGGTGGGGTTGTGGGGGCTGGTGGGTGATGTGGAGACTAGAGGAGGGAAGGATGAAGACAGAGAAGGTGACAGCTGAGCTAAGCTGTGGGAGGATGGGGACCTCAGCCTATCACGGGATTGGAGGCCGACACTTGGATCTTTTTCTGAATAGGTCTTCTTTCTAAAGAATGTAATGTAAGAAGTGAAATTTAGATTCTTGTAGAATTGGTTTCCTTTATTAACGGCGCCTAATGGCCTGTAATTAAGCACAACTTGTTAGCTAAACCAACAATTACCGTTTGTTTGAAGTGCGGAGAGAAAAATGAATGCCCTTATTCAGCAGTTTGCATCACTTTAGGAGGCCCTGGCTGGGTTTCAATGTCTCTCTCTCTATCTTCCTTCCTTTCTTGCTACATCCCGCACTTCCCCCAGATAGACACTTAGGTGCACAGTCATCGAAGGTGAATTCCTTAATTTATGCAGAAATTAGCCTTCTCTTTTTTTAAGCACGTGGGGTAAAACCTCTCTTCCTTTAAACTTATTTTGCAGTTTTCAGTACCATTCTACTTTGTGCCAGCTCTTGTTGTCAATATCCAAATGATTTCAAACAGGAGGATGAGGATGGATGGGTAGGATGGTAAAGCAAGTAGCCGTGGCTTCCTTAGCTGGCAAAATTACCTCTTCGGGGAGGTAATTAAAGTTAAATGAGGTGATAAGGGTGGAGACCTAATCTTACTGGATTGGTATATATGAAGAGGAAGAGATAACAGAGCTCCATCTAAATGACCGTGTCAGGACACAGTGAGAAGGTAGCCACCTGCAAGTCAGAAAGAGAACTCTGACCAAAAATCAAATTTGCAGGAACCTTGATCATGACCCCGGGCTGTCAGAACTGGAAGATGCCTCTTGTTTAAGCCATCCAGTCTGTGGTGTTCTGCTATGGCAGCACAAGCAGACTAACATATTAATTGAATGTTATACCCCCTCTCATTCCCTACCCCAACCACCTCCGAGTCACTCCCACAAGGCCAATAATACAACTTCTTCTTGCAGTGCAGTGAGGAATGGGCTGATCTTAGGGGATGGGGCCCCTAAGAAGAGGTTAACCTCTCCTCTCTAACTTTATGTGAAGGCCATTTTCTTCCAGACTAGGTGAGCTCCAAATTACTTGAAGAATTTCAAAGAGTGTGCATGGTTTCCCCCGGCACAGTATATATTTTTATAGAGGATTTCAGTGAGTCAATAATAGAAAAGTCTGGGGAAATGACCAACAGGATTCTTTTAAGATTAAGCCCATTAATACTATGGGAGGCAGTGGTGCCAATGCATAAAGAAGGGAGCAAGATCAGTAATCAAGCATGATGACGTCATGCTTCTGCAGAAGTCTGTTCCCCAGAGGTAGAATATCAAGTTAAAAATATGACTTCTTCCGAGGTACGTGCGCTTCAGTATGCACATCTCACCAACAGTCTCTGGCTGCAGGTTGAATTCTCTCATGGCAAACTCAAAAGTGGTAGACAGGACAGGCCATGCCACTCAACATTAAACAACCACAGTTTAAGTTTGAGGATAAACCAGAAGAAAAATGAGCCATTTGCAGATTCTTTGACTCATAGCCCTTTCTTTTCCCCTCTCTCATGTGGATCATAAGGGGTGATGAAAACAACATGGTTTGTTAGCTTAACGTCTCTGGGTCCAGTTCTAAAATCTGCCAGTTGTGAGTTGTATCATCTGGCCTATTACCTCTCAGCCTTCAGCTTCTTCTTCCATTAAATCAGACTAATAATGCCTATTTCTCACTGTGTCTGGATTACACTTAAAATGTTAGCTAGGAAGCTTGTAGAAAAGCTCCTGGCACACAACAGCTGCTCAAGAATGCTCTGGTTTCTTTCTCTTATCATACTATTGCATTTCTTTAAACCTTCAAAAAAGAAACCAGGATCTTTGAGCCTTGGCATCAGAAGAGCTGGTTTTGACACTTGGGTCTGGTGTTAACTGATTGGTAAAATGGGTATGGGAAGGGCATCAAGCCTTGGTGGGTTTCAGTTTCTTCATCTGTACAATAGAAATAATGTCCCACATACTTTGGGGGGTTTGTCTTATATTATTGCTGTTCAAGTTTAAATGAGAGAGAGGAAGGAAGTGTTTGTAGTGTGCTCTAAAGCATTGGACTAATGTCGATAAGGGCTTATAGATGAGAGAATTCTCTTCAGAATAACCTCATGTTAACAGCATAAAACACAAACTTTCTTCTTTGAAGAGTGAGAAATTCCAGGAGAAAACTGTGCATATAGTAAAAAGCAGTTACTTTTACTGGAAACATCTAGCACTTAGGCTATTCTAATATGTCTCTCCTGAGGAGAACTACCCCAGGACATAAAGTTGTAGGTCTTACTATGCTGACCAGACAGGTGTAAATGATGGTTTTATCATTAATTCCTAGCTGTCTACATATGTTATTTGGTTTAAAATTTACAACTAATGGATGCCTGGGTAGCTCAGTCAATTAAGTACCTGGCTGTTGATTGTGGCTCAGGTCATGATCTCAGCGTTGTGAGATCATGCCCAGTGTCAACCTCCACATTCAGCACAGAGCCTGTTTGGGTGTCTTTCCATCAGCCCATTATCCTGCTGGCAAGCACTCATGCATGCACACACACACACTCTCTCTAAAATAAATAAATAAATCTTAAAAATAAAATAAAATCATAGTTACAACTAAGTTGTAAAATAGGAATTACTGCCCTTATACTAAAAGATAAAGTTTTTTTAAAGCTGTGCAGTTGTGCAATCATGGGGCTTGAATTCAGATGCATGCCTGTCTCACTCACTATCTCCATCCCAACTCTGTGCACTTAGAGTGTCTCAAGGTCCACTAAGTGGTCTTGAAGGCGAGAGGCTCAGGATGGAGACACCGTTGCTCATGGGTGATATTAGGTGGGTGATATTAGGTGGGCCATAGTTTTACATGTCACTTTCCTAATCTGACAGATGAGTATACTGATGAATGAATGAATATAGTAGGGTATTTCTTTATAATAATACTTAACTTCCAGCTGCTGTGTAGAAGAAAACCTATCAGTCCAAATTTTGAGTTTTTCTCAGTCAAGGACATGGATCTATTTCTTGACCATAACAGAACAATTAAAAGAGTGAAAATGGAATGTTAGAGGAAAATTAAGGAGATGAGGGCACACTCTGGAACTTGCGACTTCGAAGTCTGAAAACCACCCTCAAGACCCATCAATAGGGTCTTGGGAGTACACAGAGGGCACATCTTAGTGTCCCCTCCCCCTACTGGTAGTAACTTTATTGGCTTTACTACTATAATGCTTCCTCTGTTTCTCAAAGAAATGACTTTATTATTTTTTTTTGATAGTTGACTAAATAAATGAAAGAGTTTGAAATTCCTTATTTAACTTGTGAAAAAAAAACTTTAAATTATTGAACAATTTCAACATAATAGTTCATTATCAATAGAAAACCTGAAAACAAAGGTAAACTCTAAGCATTATCTCATGGATACACATACAGACTCATACCTTGGATGGTCACCGAAGATGGTCACCAACAATTCCTCCTCTTCCAGATACACATCTTGTTCCTCCTCTCAAAAATGGAGGCTGTTATCAGAAAGGACGAATACACAACTTTTGTAGCAACATGGACGGGACTGGAAGAAATTATGCTGAGCGAAATAAGTCAAGCAGAGAGAGTCAAGTATCATATGGTCTCACTTATTTGTGGAGCATAACAAATAACATGGAGGACATGGGGAGATGGAGAGGAGAGGGAGTTGAGGGAAACTGGAAGGGGAGATGAACCATGAGAGACTATGGACTCTGAAAAACAACCAGAGGGTTATGAAGGGGAGGCGGGGGGTGGAGTGGGGTGGGGTGGGAAGTTGAGGAACCAGGTGGTGGGTAATAGGGAGGGCATGTACTGCATGGAGCACTGGGTGTGATGCCAAAACAATGAACACTGTTATGCTGTAACTAAACAAATAAAAATAAATAAATAAATAAAATTTAAAAAAAAATGGAGGCTGTTTCCCCTTATCATGAATCTGGATTGCCTGATGACTGTTTTAACCAATATAAAGGTTGTGGAAATGCCCTGTGGACTTCCAGGCTTTGCCCTGAAGAGGCATGGAAGGTTGCCTTTTTTGCTTTCTTGCCATATGGCTGCTTTGCAAAGCATGTCCAAGTTATCCTGCTGGAGAGAAAGGCCATAGAGAATGAAATAGAGAGAGAAAGAGAGAGAGAGAGAGAGACCTTTAAGGATGAGGCACTGCATGGGCAGTAGGACCACACAAAGGAAAACTCAGATGCCTTATCTGAAAGTCAGCTCCAAAGCCTCAGACATATGAAAGATGCCTTCTTGGACCTCCTAGGCCAGCAACCAACTGAAGGCAAAACCACTAAGAGACATAGTAGAGACTGTGGGAAGCAAAAGAGCTACCTAATCAGCCTACAGCAACATAAGGAAAGAAAATCGCTGTTGCGATTGGATTTTTTGGGGGGTGGTTAGTTATGATATAAAAAGAAACTAAAATCCAATCTCTAACCAGGGTGGCCCTGTTGTGCTGTTACGTGGGATGAGATAGAGTGTTTGTGTGCAGGGTGTGTGTATGGGGGGAGGCAAAGATCCGTGTACTTTCCCTGGTATCACCCTTCAGGGTCTCTGGGTATCATTGATAAATACATGAATGGTTTGTTCAGCTAAACAACTATGATTTATTTATGATGTGTCTTGAGAATGCACTGATTAGCCTTGCCTCTGATGCTTGCAAAGTTGCAGATGAAAGTTTACTGTAGTTCACTCCATGGGGGTCCCGACTAAAGTTATACATCAATCTGCTCCCTCAAAGTCCATCAATTTTCTGGACCCTGTTGAACTCTATGCTTATCCCCTTGATCAAAACTGGTACATAAACACTTGAAGAAATGCCCTCCTTGTCTCTTGACAAAACTGATCTGAAGCAATCAATGCCACGGAATGAAATGAAGAGCATGTAATGTGAGAAGATTCAATTATACATGAAACCTTGAGCTTAGAAATAAATGGAGTTCTAAAACCAGATCTGATATATTGCCTTTATGTGGAGAGGAAGGACCACTAGAAAATGTAAAGATTATGAATTAACTCTTTATACGTCATCCCTCTCAGATAGACACCTTTTGTGTAATAGTCTCCTGTTGCTGTATTTGGGCAAAACTTGGCTGGGTCCTCATGAGGCAGAAATCAGGTGTTTTCTTTCTTTTTTTTTTTTCCCCATAGAAATCAGGTGTTTTCTGACCTGCATTCCTCTCTAAAACTTTTAATGTTTTTCATGTAATTGACAGAATTCAGTTCCTTGCAATTATAGGACTGAAGTTCTTGCTTTCTCGGTAGCTGTCTGTTGGGGTCATTCTCAGCACCTAGAGAGCATCCAGAACTCCATGCCACATGGTCCTCTTACAGGTTGTCTTATAATGTGATGGCTTCCTTCCTCCAGGTCAGCAGAAGGACCTCTCATTGCAGTCTGCTATGGTGGAGTCTATAACAAATATAATATAATATAATATAATATAATAATCACAGGAAAGACTATCCCACCACCTTTGTCATAGTTTATTGACTAGACATAAGTCAGAGGTTTCACCTGCATTCATGAGTGGGAGAATATGCAAGGGCAAACTCATTGGGGGTCATTTTAATATTCTTCCCAGCGCCTTGTGTTGGCAGATGTTGTTCCCATAATGCCTTCAGATAAAGACTGCAGTTGTTAACACCAGCAGTGTGTGGAAGAGCCCTCAGAGGATTGTTGATCTCCTTGTAAAGAGGCTCACAGGATGTCATTATAGAAGTAAAGGAGGCTGACTAAACTCAGAGGTAGAGGGAAGAAGGTAAGGACAAGGATTCTACAGTCAGAATACACATTCAGAGTGTCAGGGCATTAGGACAAAAGTTGCTAGATGAAAACCCAAATGCGTTGAGCATGGCTGAAAGGAATGCGTCCTCCTCAATATTTTCCTTAAATCCTGAGGCACTCTGTCAGAACGTTCCTAATGATTATTTTCTTCTCAGTCTTCCTAAACTAGTTTGAGTAGCTATACACAAAAGAGTCTAACTTGCCAAAGAGTAACTGTGCACAGGGATGGCGAGTGTAGTGAATGATGCTGTCGTGATGAACTTGCTTTTGTGGTGGTGGCTTTTAACTGGGCAACCACACTGTCCCACTGTCCTCGGCAGTTTCATGTAAGAATTGCATTTAATCTTCTCAGCCAGATAATGCTATTGCCATTTTCAGTCGTAGAGAAGAAAGCCCAGAGAAATAAAGAATTTCTTTGATCTAGATTGTGTTGCTTTAAGAGCAGGGGATGAACCTTGGTCGGGTCTGTATATTCAGTGCCCTCAGATCATAGGCCATCAGTCGTGTTAAGCCGTGGAGACCATGCAACTGCTAAGTGTGTTATCAGGATTCAACCCTCAGTTCCTCTGACTTCAAAGCCCATGCCATTCTACCACCACAGCATCCTTTCCATCAAAGTTGGGGATTCATCCTTTTTTTTTTTTAATCTCTATCAGATGATTCCGGGGTGGTTATTGTTTATGCTACTCACCATTTGAGTCATCAGTAGGACACCATTTAGTATTTCAAAAGTGGAGCCCTGCATTAGAAAATGATTAAAGTCCCTTAAACTGACCTTTCTGGGGGGTGCCACAAGGAGGGTGGGGAGAGAGATCAGGAATGGGACAAGAGTGTGATGAGCCTAGGGCACAGGCCTTAAACACAAACTCTAAGGAGACACCAAAAATTCCAGTAATTCTGATAAATAGTATTTTAATTCATTATTAAAAAAACCAAAATTAATGTAAAATATCCATGATAAATAAAATATCAAAATGTTAAATAAAGACAAGGGTCTGGCCCTTCATTTTCCTGTCCCACCTCACTTACTTCACCCTCATTACTGCCCTGAGGGAGGAGAGGTGGAGAAGGAAGCAGTGGAAATAAGGTCAAGCAGAATGAGAGTGGAAAGGGACCTTCGTTCTCCCATCTCCACAGCCTTCCAGGGATAGGAGTCAGGGGGAAGCAAGGAACCCCTGGTCCAGAGAGATCATATTCCAGAGATATGACTATAATCTCTAGAAGATGTGCTAAGCCCAAAACTTACCCAGTAAACTCCCAAACCCACTGTTTCCAAGGAAAGATCAGATATCAGGAGATTAAAATTTAGTCTAACCTCCAACACTAGTTCACTAGTTCACTGTGCGATATGGGTCTGGACTTTCTCCTCTCTGGGTCTCAGTTTACCCACCTGTAAAATGGAGTGCAGGAACACATGTTTTCTGAGATCCCATTTAGTTCAGACATTCTAGAAGGCCGTGGACTAGCAGCTCCCGGGGAGAATGCCATGTCTCTTTCTCCACATGGAAGTGCAGTTTCCAGAAAAAAAAAAAAAAAATCCCAATTGATCAGTCTTGGCCATTTGCTGTCTACTGAACTTCCTGAGCTCTTTCTTCTTCTTCTTTTGTTGATGGTCAGTGGATCACAAGAAGAAACTAACAGCTGTTCTCACTGGTTCCCAAACATCTGGCCCTGTGGAAGGTCAACTGAAGTAACTGTCTTCTTCTGACTCTAGAATACTGGAGCCGATGGTCTACTATCGTTCAGCTTTTCCATAACTGGGTTTATGTGTAAGAAAATGGCCCCTGTGTAAGAATCCATAATTATATAATATTTGAGAGGAAGTAGAGCATAGTGGCTGGCCTCCACACACAACTGGGTAGTTTAGAGTTCTGTCTTCCCCCCTTAGTAGATGCATTGGTCAGGTTACAGCCAGAAGGCCGAGCACATAAGTCACTTTGACCGACAGAGAGAATTTAATACAACTGATTCTTAAAGCAGAATTAAGTTGTCACCTAGCTCATTGAAAAGGTAAGAAGTGGACTCTAAAGTGTCAAAAAGGTAGCAAATTCAAGATGCGTCCACAGCCCCTAGGGTTAAAGACATGAAGAGTTTTAGATGACTAAGTTGTTGAACCGTAGCACAGGGACCCTTGGAACTAAACCACAGACCTCTGAGAAGAGGGCTGGCTGGGGTCCTTAGGGAATCCACAATAGAGCTTGTCCTATAAGAAAAACTATGAGGCTAGGATCAGTTGCTGCAGCAGGAAGGAATCGCTTCTTCCAGAGGGAGCAAGTTTTTATGGGGAAATAACAGTGGGCAGGGAGTGATGCAAGAAACAAATAGGAAGGAACAAGTCCCTTCAGCCTCGGGGACACTCGCGGGTATCCAGGGGGCAAAATAGATAAGTGCTTTGTAGACCCCAGGTCCCAGTACAAAGCAGAGTAGGATGGTTTGGAGCTGAGAGTTAATACTCGAGTATAGAGCACACTGCTGTCCGATCTTAGGCAAAGCACCTAACCTTTCTCTGTTGTTTACTCACCTATAAAATAACAATAATAAAGGAATCCTCTGCATTAGGTTGTTCTAAAGATTAAATTATTTAACACATGACAAGTGCTTAGAACTGTTCCTGGAGCAAAGCGTGTGCTTGATACCATTTATCAGCCATTATCATACAAAGGAAAGAGAAGAGAACAAATGTGCCTGCCCTTCTGAGACACCGGAGTGGCATTTCTGATATATTTTGTGGCTTAATTTCCAGAGTGACTTTGAGAAGTGAGTGTTGGTTTCCCTGATGTTTATGCATGAGGGGAATAAGGTCTAAAGATTTGAGGAGTTTACTGAAGGCACTCATGTGGAAGGATTTGGTTGAGCAGGATTTCTAGTCTAGCTGCGCTCCACTCCAGCGACCATCCTGTTTACACAGCAACATGCTGCTTCCCCTGGAACAACAGACACAGGCAATTCTAATTCTCGTTTCACCACTCACTTATGAAAAACTAAGCTAGGCTTCACTCCCACTAAACCCCAGGTAAGCCACCTGTGAAATCAGAATAAAACACTTGCTTAGAATACCTGATCAAACTTTATTAAAAAAAAATATCAAAGGTGATTGCAATAGACAATTCCAGCAAGATAAAAGTTACAGAGAACATGAAGTCCCATATAGCGAATTCTGCTATATCATGACATTTGCGTTCCTATAAATGACAGTACTGGCAGAAATATGTAATTAAAAACCACAGGGCTGGGACAAAAAGTGCAGTTACAACACCCAAAAACTTCAGTGACACACATTCACAAAGACAGGTACCTAATAAAAATGACAGCAGAGGGCCACCTGAGTGGCTCAGTGGGGTAGGCATCCGACTCTTCATTTTTGGCTCAGGTTACGAGCTCAGAAATGTGAGATCAAGCCCCATGTCTTTGCACTCAGTGCAGTGTCGGCATTAGAGTCTGTCTCTCCCTCTCCTTCTGCATCCTCTCTCTCCCAAATAAATAAATCTTTAAAAAATGGCAACAGAATTGCACTCAGGTTAGACAGTGGAGGCATGCATACCTACCACAATAAAGATTGCACTTTTCCTTGGGAAAAACCTGGGGTTTGCTGGCTGGAAAGGGGCAGCTTGTAAGCTCTTATGAAGTAGAGAATGGGGGATCTGAAATCAGAGAAAGTTCTAGCACCAGACTAGGGTGGGCGGTGTGGTCATAAGACATGCTGCTGTCTGCAGTAGCTGACCGATGCATGAGGTATGTGCACTTTGCATGTTCCTACGGAGCTCAGGTCAGTTGTGTGCAGTTTCCTGCCCATGAAATAATGCATATACAAGTACATAATCACATTATGCTCAGATCCCCCTGATGGATCAATCACACTGCAACAAATTCACATATTTCAAAACAAATGCTTTGAAACTGCTTTTAGATGAAAAACCTTAGCTGGCAAAATACAGATGGAAGAGACATCAATTAATAGTCATGTGGGTAAGGATATCTCCCAGGCTGGTGATCAGCACAGTATGAAACCAGGATGCTCTGTTAGTGAACACCCAGGTTGCATTAAGAAGTGATGTAGTGTGACAAGAGCAACAATAGTAATTAAGTAACTCTTCAGTGTTCAATCTGTGCTAGCTGCGAGGCAAGGTGCCCTACTTCTATAATCTCCTGGTATCCCTTTGACTCCCCAGAGCAGCACTAGGAGGAAGAGTCTTGCAAAAGAAGAAATTGTGCTGTACAGGTTATAAATAAGGTGTCCAAGGGAGGGAAGTCTGGGTTTTGGATTTAGACCCTTGTCCCTGAAGGTGTTTCAGCAGACAGGACAGTCACATTCTACAGAAGAGACATGGTTAAAAATAATAAAAATCATCCCATATAAAAACGTCTTGGAAATTTTAGAACATTCTTCAGAAACAATGTGAAACTTACCTTAAAATGGGTTATTTTAACAATTTAGATTTCTTCTTACAATGCTTCTTATGTATGATTGCCTCACCACTTTGTGAAAATAAAGCAGACATTCTATCCCCATTTCATAGATGGGGCTCCGGATGAGCAAGATAAGGCTGACTTTTCCGACTCCATTAGATGGAAGCTCTTCTATGCCAGGCAGAACCAGCACCTTCCCTGGGGGGTTTTCTGGTTTGCTGAGATGAGTGGCTACAATGAATATTTACTGCATCACAAGGCAAATGGATACCATAAGCCCCCCTTGAGGCCGAGGCCAGGATTTAAAGAACTGAGTCAATGCTGGAGAGTTTACATTCTTTCTTTCTTTCTTTCTTTCTTTCTTTCTTTCTTTCTTTCTTCCTTTCTTCCTTTCTTCCTTTCTTCCTTTCTTCCTTTCTTCCTTTCTTCCTTTCTTCCTTTCTTTCCTTTGTTTCTTCCTTTCTTCCTTTCCTTCTTTTTAGAGAGATAGAGAAGGGCTGAGATAGAGAGATAGAGAGTTGAGGCAGAAGGCAAGAGAGAAAGAGAATCTCAAGCACACTCTGTGCTGAATGCAGAGCCCGATGTGGGGCACGATCTCACCACTCTGAGATCACGACCTGAACCAAAATCAAAAGTAGAATGCTTAACAGACTGAGCCACCCAGCTGTCCCTTAAGTTCATCTTAAATGCCAAGTCCTCTCGAACTAACTAACCAGACCAGACTCTCTAGAGCGGAGTGGCATCACTTGGACACAGTGTAGTCTGTGTCTAGATGCTTCAGACTAGAACCAAAATATCTGTAAAACAACGTCATTTTGTTCGGCAGACATTCTCCATACCCTTTCACCCCTGCCACTGCCAAGGATGTGCCCCTCTCTCTTTCGGGAAGGGCAGAGTGTCCTCTATACGCCCCATGGTGGTGTGATTGTCCTTGGACCACACACCCTGCTCCCTCACTAACTGAGAGCTCACAGGAAGCAGAAACCTGAGTGCACACATCAGAACCACAGGACCCAGTGCAGGGCCTCCACACAAAGGCACCCACACATCACCTCTATGAGGGCAAGGACTGCATCCCCCAGTGGCTCGGCCAGCCCCCAGCATCCAAGAGGCATGCAGGAAGTGTTTGCTGACTGATGGCATGATTGCTCATGAAAGGTGGTTTTTAATAAATCAGTAAACTAAATAAAAATATATCTGTGCAAAATTCTATGGGCAACAACAGAAACAATGACAAATCCAAGGGCTGTTTGACGACATGGAAAAATGTTCAGAGTGTAATGATGAGTGGAAAAAAGAATCAGGCTATAAATATATAAGTTCCAGACGATCCCCATTGTCTAAAAGAAACGGCCTCTGATTTACAAAGTCTGTCTCTGGATTCTGAGAAGTGGAGTGACTTTGGTCCTCATCATTATACCATTAGGTCATTTTCCCCCCAAATTATCTAGAAGAAATCTGCCTTACTTTGAAAATTGGGAAGAAATCACTTTAAGAACAAATAATGTCATGTGATGCTTTAGTTGGTGTGTTCATTCATTTGGGTGTTTTCAGGGATAAGATGACTCCTGATAAGGAAAAATTGAACAAAATTGTTTTCTTGGTCTTAAGAAGTCCAACTTTTTTCTCAGCCCAGTGATTCTGGGAATTCTTACAATTAACTGGTGGTCTCCACAGTGGGGGGTGGGGGTGCCCAAGGGAGAGTATCTTTATTTCTGAGCTTCTATTCCAGAGGCAAGAAAAAATCCAAGAACACTAGAGCCTTCCAGCCTTGTTTTATTTTGCTTTGTTTATTCTAATTGTGTGGGTTTGTTACATGCCTGGGGGGTGGTACAAAATTAAAACACACTTTCAGGGACTGCCGGAATCAACAATGATTTCCAGCGCTGGTTTTTTCAGGGTCTCTGAGTGTTCTGGGGAAAAACTGTTTAGAACGTTGTTCACACACCTTAATTTTTGTTTCGTGACAGTATATGCCACTTCAAAAATTAAAGGAGAACCCCCCTTGGGAGTGTAAGCCCTTTCCACAATGACACAATCACTCGATATTCAAAAATCCTGGGGTCTGCGTCCAGTGCCTCAGGAGCCAAATCTGGACCACAGCCCGGTTTTACATTGCCTGTGAGTTGATCATCTTTTTCACATTTTTAAATGATTGAAAACAAATTAAAAAGAGAATAATGTTTCATGAAATGTGAGAATTATGTGAGATTTACATTTCAATGTTCATAAATAAAATTGTGTTGGAACACACATGCCCATTCTTCTGCACACTGTCCCTCTTGTTTCGCTCGTTCTTTCTTTCTTTCTTTCTTTCTCTTTCTTCTTTCTTTCTTTTTCTTTTTCTTAAAATTTTTTTATATTTATTTATTTAAATGCAATTAGCCAACATACAGTACATCATCAGTTTTTGATGTAGTGTTCAATGATTCATTAGTGCATAGAACACCCAATGCTCATTACATCATGTGCCTTCCTTAATCTCCATCACTCAGTTACTCCATTCCTCCACCCACCTCCCCTTCTGAGATACTCAGTTTGGCTCTTTTTTCTTAACAACAGCAGTGTTGGGTGGTTGGAATCATGACCAAATGGCCTGCCGGGCCCTCTATAGAAAGTTTGCTGACTCTCATAGACCTGTCAGTACTGGAAAGCTACTTGGAATGATGTCAACCTCCATAAAGGTGTAATGAGAAATAGATGTAGAATTTCGAGCTGGGAAAAATTGGGAAAGCAAATGGAGTTCCATGGAGACATGGTTAAGACCCTTACAATCTCTTGTTTGAGTGTCTCTAGGAGCCTCTGAACCCGCCTCTTCCTCTCACCTTGACACACACACACACATACCCTCTGTCTAACCCACTTCTCCCTGTCTCTCTCCACAACCACGCTGCATTCATCTTCCAAAGGGAAGATGGGATCATACCACTTCCTGCTTTGAGGAGCCCTAGCCTCCCTGGAGGGATACATAAGGTACAGAGATGGTACATGAGGGTTTGTGAAATGGGCAGATTTATGGATCCTCCTGTGCCCTCCTTTCCACCAGAAGAGCTCTATCTTTGCCTTATTTATATATTGTACTTTATTTGAAGATAGGATTCTGTTGATTAAAAATAATAGCTTGGAAATCACTAATGGGTAGACTTCAAGGTTTTTGCCAGGGTCCTGTATGACCTTGTGGGGTAGGCAGTATGTGCTCACCAAATACAGGAGGTGCTCCTTCCATGCCCAGTTTCCCTTGCAGGGGATGGGGTCATATGACACATGCTTGCCAATGACCTTCAAGTAGAACAGCTGTCATTCCCAGGCTGAGACAGCTAAGCCCCAGGGCACTTCTCCATCTCTCCCTTTCTCTACCTTGGTGACCTTACAGGCTACTTGTCTGGAGTACTGTAGCTACAACATGGAAATGCATGCACGAGCCTAGGTCCCTGAGCAATGATATGAAAGATCAAACTTCACCCTGACCTATGTTAGACATATAAAATTAAATTAAAAGCAAGCCTCTATAGCAGAAACCTCTGGAATTTTGGAGTCTATTTATTGCTAGAGAATAACATTCCTATTCTGACCATGAAGCTGGCTCTTGTTCATCTGTCATTAGTCAGCCGGTTGCTGTGTGACTTGGTTGATTACCTGACCCACTTACTCCACAAGAACAACAACAGACAAACGTGACTAGAACATGTTATGCTGGGCATTAAGGATATAAATGTGTTACAGCTAAATCTCCCAACCTCCAGGGTTTGAAGTTGAGTCACTTTCTCTCCATAGAGAACACAAGGATCCTATACTACATGGATATTCCTGAACTTACTGAAACAGTAAGTATGTCCTTGCCCTTGCCAACAATGCTTTTCTTGACTGTGGATGGAAAAGTCTCAGGATCTGAACACCTGATACCATAACCTGGTGAAAACACACGAGAGCCGTGGCCTGTCGTGCACAAATGTATTAAATTGTTAAGGGGAAGAAGTGGGCGTGGAGCCCAGCAGAGGTGACTTCACCTACATCGGTCTGGCGGATGTGTTACTTGATCTGAGAAGAGTGAACACGTACCTTGTTCACTGTGGTGCCTTCACTTCAAGGTGCCAAGTCTCAGACATTAAGAAACACATAGGGCACACGCCTGCTTACGATCATGGGAATGTTTCTAGGTCACTCTGTCAACACCAGCAGCCACGGCCACATGTGGCAATTGAGAAATGACCACGAGGCTAAAGTGACTGAGGAAGTGGATTTTCACCTTTATTCACTTTTAATTGAAATTCAAGCAGCCACATGTGGCTCATTCCCACCTTAGTGACTGTGGAGCTCTGCAGGAGACTCAGGCCTGCTTGTCTAATTTATTTTTTTGTCACCATAGCCTAAATGTAATATTTAAAAAAAATACAACTGTGGAACATATTTGGAAATAACAAAAGAGAGGTTGTTGCCAGCTAAATGCTAAGGCTTAATTTTCTCCACAAGTGCTTCCTTCAGGCTTCTTTTGGCCTCTTCCTTCAGTGAGCTGCAGCTCTGGGCTACGACCCAGGCTGCTAGACCGCCACCCACGGTTGCCAGTGTTAAGAAGTCCCCTGAGTTGCTGAGGTCTCTGCTTCGAGTCTGTCTTCCAAATCAGCAAAGCAATAAATTCCATGGTATCATTGGAAGTATTCAAATAAAGATATTTTCAAGATATTTATGCATTCTTTCAACAACAACAAAATACTACGTTAGAAGCTCAATTACGGCAGATACTATTAAGCTGGGAACTTGGGATGCATCAGGGAACAAATCGAAAAAGATTTCTGACTTTCTGGAGCTTACATTTTGGTAGGGAGATGAAGACAATAAATATGAATAAATATAATAACTAGGGAGTTTTATAAATGCTATTTAGAAAGAAGTAGGGCAGGGGCACCTGGGTGGCTCAGTGGGTTAAAGCCTCTGCCTTTGGCTCAGGTCATGATTCCAGGGTCCTGGGATCAAGCCCCACATGGGGTTCTCTGCTCCGTGGGGAGCCTGCTTTCTCCTCTCTCTCTGCCTGCCTCTCTACCTGTGATCTATGTCAAATAAATAAATAAAATATTTTTAAAAAAGAAAGAAGTAGGGCAGTGTAGGAAGGGATACATAGTAATGTCTGAGCGAAGACTAGACAGGGAAAAAGTTGTATGAATACCCATGTACGGCTCATTCCAGGCCTAACGAACTTGTAACTCCCTGCAAAGCAGACTCTTTCAAGGCTGAAAGAAGGGCAACCAGAGGGCCTGGGACATGTCCTGAATGGGTCTGAACCAGAGTCACAAGACTTGGATAGAATGTAGGTGTCTCAGCAAACTTAGCAGATGACCTTGAAATTCTGGATCTTTCTAGCTTGATGGCATTTTTATATTGAATAACTTCTACCTTTCCCCCCACTGATCTCTTAGTAAAGAGTGTAGTGCAGGGAAACAAACACCCACCGCACTCCTGGTCACCAGGTACCCAGGCTTCCAGTCCACCCGTCTACTTCTAGGTATGGAAGGATCTTTCTAAATATTACTTCCTTATGGATCATAAGGCGATTGTACTTTATGAATTCTAAAGGTGCCTCCCAGTTCTAATAATCCATAAGTCTCAGAAATATCAGACACATACAAAGCATATTAGTTTGCTGGGGCTGCTGGAACAAAGTGACAGCAGACATTTATTTTTTCACAGGTCTGGAGGCTAGGAATCCAAGGTCAAGGTGTTGTTGTTGGTGGTGTCTTCCAAGGCTGCGAGAGGGGATCTATTCCCAGCTTCTCCCCCAGCTGCTGGTGGTTTCTGACAATGGCTGGTGGTCCTCATCTTGTAGAAGCATCACGGGACATCTGTCTTCATCTTCACGCAGCACTCTCCCCGTGTACGTGCCTGTGTCAGAATGTCCCCTTTTTATAAGGACACAGTCATATTGGATTAGGGCCCACTCTTCCCCAGTATGACCTCATCCTAACTTAATTAATTACATCTGCAACAACCCTATTTCCAAATAAGTTCACATCCTGAGGTCCTGGGGCTGAGCCTTCTGCATGTGAACTTTGTGGTGACACAATGCAATGCATGATTGACACAAATCTTAAAACTGAGAACCTCCCAGCCTGCCCAGAATCGACCTGGTCCCTATTCTTTGTACAGATAGGAGCAATGTGCAGGTTGTCCCCCTCCCCCAGCCCCGAGCACTTCCCGCTACACCACTGGGCGGTCATGACTAGAGTGATTATCGAACAGCCACAGAGAGTGTACTGACATGAAAGACACTGATTATAATGATTTTCGATGTAAAATATATATAAAAAAATCTTATTTGGATCTCTTTTCTTCTAGAAATGGATGTCTATTTTGAAAATATTGCACTGGCAGCTTCGGCAGAAGCAATGTATCGCCCGCAAAGGAGGAGCTGAGCCAACATATGCGTGCGGGTATCAATACAAGTCTGGAGCTACACATAAGCAGAGGGAGTGCTGACAGGGAGCTGGGCAGCCTGCCACCGAGGAGCTCTTTTATAAAAGGCAGCGTTTCACTTCCCTTACAAAAGACTAAAGGGTTGTGCTTGATATTCATAGGAGCTGGGGCAAAAGAAATCTCTGGTCTATTCTGAGAGCGACTTGCCATTGGTATGGCTCCAACTGGAGAAATAACATTTCTCTAGATTTCAGAATTGATCAATGTACTGTGTTCTTACCCTAAAATAGGGAATGCTGTGTTTTTACTTCTATTTTATAGACCAATAAACAGAAGGCCTGAGCCACTCAGTCAAGGTCACACAGCTTTTCAATGGCAGAGTTGGGATTAGAAATTGTTACTTTGGAAGAATCGCAAAGCTGGTACTCTTTCCATTGCCCGCCCTGGTTCTGGCCTGGATAATAGGGCTTGACATCGAAAATCCAAGGGGGCCGGGGTGGGAGTGGGGAGAAACTTCAAGATCGATACATTTTTTAATTAAGGAAGGCAAAACAAGAGAACACAAAGCTACTTAAAGTCATGAAGATTAAAAGTCTCCCACTGTGTAAAAGTATGCTTATAGGATTAAGAATACCAGAGCGTGCTTGACCATTTACTAAATGTTTTCACACTTAAGATGTCTTTTAACCCTCAGAAGTTTATAGGATGTTTCCTAGTTTTACAACAAGGAAACTGAAGTCCAGGTTAGTAAATGACAAATTTAACAAGGAACTGTCAGGATGTGGTCAGGTAGAATTCAATCCTGTATTTAAAACCAAGTCAAATATGAATTCACAACATCTATTTTATCGCTTACCATTTGTTTGCTCTCATCGTGGACCTTTAACGGTGCTGGCAGGCCATGGGGAAAGTATATAAGGACCTATCATTGTCTTTCCCTATTCTGATGGGCCTTTTGGTGCCCCTCCTCCCCACCATGCTGTTTCTGTGCTGGCTGCATATTTTAGGTGTGGCCTTGGGGCTCTGGAGACATGTGGGAAGCAGGACCAGAGGTGGGGAGTGTGGGGGTTCCTTCTTCTGTGGCTTACCTGCCTTGCTCCATTTTTCTCCACTCCCTTAGCATTGGTTAAGAGACAATCTCTCTGCCCATCTTACCCCTGAGCAACCCAGCTCAGTTGGCCTGGTCGCCTTAAGTGTCTTTTAACACTCAACCTTCTTGTTTGATGGGGACAGGGGTATGGCTATGGGCAAGGAGATCAGACTCACACATTCCTCTCCACTGTCAAGCTTGGCATGGACCATACCTTCCTTCAGGGCTTTGATCCACACTTCAAAAGGCTGATAGACATGATTAAACAAAAGGAAGTGGAAGAACACTTTGTGTGTCCTGGTCCCTCAGTGGGTCGCCACTTGGGCTGGCCTTGATTTATGCCTCTATGGACTCTTGCACACCACTGCTACTGTTTTCCTTGAGCTTATGGATACTTGGAGACAGGGTCCTGCCCCTCATTCATTTTTAAATGTACAGCATCTAACACTAGTAGACATTTGGGGATTTGTGGGGGGTTTTGTAGAGCATGAGTGAAGGGATCTCTAACTGAAAGGGTGGATTCTGGGATGACCTGCCGAGGGAGTGCTGTAAGAAATCTTTGGAGGTGAAAAGCAGAGTGAAAAGCCACAAGATGGTGTAGTGCACAGAGCACTTTACTAGAAGTCAGGAGATCTGTGATTTCAGTTGAGGTCTGGAAGACTCGTGGGATAAATCCATCTTAGAATTTACTGGCATGGGGAAAAACTTCTCTTCCGAAAAACCGTGTTTATTTTTTTTTCCCTTTTCAAGATAATAAAACTTACTAAATCCATCTTATTTCTTTTGTAGTTTGGCCCTGTTATAAAGTATAGCGTTACAATTAATGCAATCAAGTTAGTCTATTTCAGGATACAAGAGTGAGGAGAGAATTCGGCTTCTGAGTCCCCATAAAGTGTCCTTGATCTTACATGCATTATAAGGAACTTTTTATAATATGATTTATTTTTAATTTTAGGCTAATTTTTTTTTTTTTTTTTTGGTAAGTAACTTCTAACAACCTCGGTCTATGACTGCTAATTCAAGTTCCAAATGAGAAAATCATTTTAATGCAACCATTTAAATGTGTTGAATGTGTTCTAGATGATTTTTGGAACCATTCATAGACCATTTGGTGGCCATGTCATTGATTTGCGGTCTTTCCGGTCTTAAACTCAAAATCTCAGGGCTGGGAGGGTCATCCCCACCAACCCTAATGTCTTGTGTATCAGTCTGAATTGTTCTGAAGCAAGGAAGTGCACCGCTTCCTGAGGCCTCCAGTCTGTAAGTGTGCACGGGTTAGACCTTAGATTGAGTCATTCTTTATAGGTCTCCAGGCTATTGGTCAACCTTTGAAGTTCAAGCTTATCATCATGCAGAATATTCTTCTGTCTCCTACATGACTGCCCTTGTGAGTCTATATGGGTCTACTATAGTTTATTCAACATGCGCAAAATTATCAACCTTATATAAGATCTTGAATTCTTTCTACAGCCTGATGTCTCTCCCTAAACGTATTTCAGTCTGTATATTTCGGTTCTACGGGTTTTCCAAGTTAGCTAATAATAGATTCAATGTTTTTGAGCTAGGTTAATAGTGGGAAAATCTTGTTGTAGAATCTGTCGATTATGGGAGAAGGAACTGAGACCCAGGGAAGAAAGATAATACATGAGATATCACCTAGCAAGTCTGCAGTAGTGCTCGGAAAGAGCATGAACGCTCTGCCTCGTCTGTTCCATGTTCTTCCAATCACATCCCATTTTCTGCCAGGGACTTAGGGAAGTGTCCTCTATCACATTCCAAAACCCAGTGTCTGTGGCTGTTCAAAGAGGTCACCCATTCTTTCCATTTTCATTGACACATATATCTCCCAACCAATGCTTACAGAACACGAGGCTCTGAGTGGGAATAGAGTCAGACATTATCTCACGTAGCTTGACAACAATACTCTTCATTCGCCATCTTGTCCCTACTTTACTAAAGAGGAAACTGGAGTTTGGGGAGGAAAAAAAAATGACACTTCTCAAATCACGCAGTCAGGAAAAGGCACGTGTGTAATTCAAACCCAGGCCTGCCTATTGCTCCAAGGGCTGCCTGTTCAAGGCCAGAGATCATGGTCTCACTTCCCCCATGAAGCACAGTATCTGCTCTTATGCCTTTGGTTTTTATTTGTCTAAATGCAGAAGCAATGCAATAGAACTAAGCCAGAAATTTACATCTCCAATGCAAGAGTCAGAACCATGGTTACTCTGAGACAATAGTGATGGGGAAGGGACCGAAGGGGTTTCTGACTGCTAGTAATCATCGTTTTGGATCTTGTGATAATTTGTCGAGTTGATATTTAGGATTTGCATATTTTTTTCTGTATTTATTTACAGTTTAATTTAAAAAATGTAGAGTAAACATTTTAAAGATATATTTTTTGTGGATTCAAAACACTTGGCCCTTCTTTTACTCTTTCCACCTAAATGTACAATGGAGAGCTTCAGAGGGGTCCCCTACCCTGTGTCTTCTTGGGTTTACTGACCACTTCTTACCCATCCCATCACTCCCTCTCCCACCCTGGCAGGCAGAGGGCAAGTCAGTGATGTCCCCCTCCAGCCCCTACCTACTGCCCCTGGTCTTTACATTCCTGCCCCTCAGACCTCTCAGGCACCTTCTCTCTCACCTTTGGCCTCAGAGATGTTTATGCTGACAGTCTCTTTCTGCCACATGGACCCCTCAGTCTCCTTAAGGCCATTGTCTCCCACAATCATCTGCAAGGAACAGCCAGGGACAAGCGCAGGCCCAGAGGCTCAGCTTAAACCCAGCTTCCTCCCTCACTCCTTGCAGACTGTGGCTTCCCACAGCTGGAGGTACCGACGCACTTCATTTTCTGCCCAGATGCACCCTCATGACTGAGCCAGTCTGGGTCCAGGTGGGGAGTACCAGGGCATTCAATTCTAACGTTCTGTGTGAAATTGCACAGATCACTGGGCTTCTCTGTGTCCATTTCCGTATTTGCTGATGAAACCCTCAGGAATGCCACGAACATCAAAATTTTACAAACAGCAGTGATAACAGCAGCAGGAAAGCATCAGGCCCAGGTGCACTGTGATTAGTGACTGAACAGTGCAGGTGCACGTCACACCCCACATTGCCAGGGATGGTAGGGGAGGGGAGGCTCAAAGCTGAATACCCACTGACCTCCAGGAGCTGCCAGCTTCAGGGGGGAAAAAATAGGACAAAAAAATCCAGACAGTTAAACAATCAGCTCTGCAAAATGCCTATGTTTCGGTAATATTTTGCAGCTAAAACTTCTTTCATTTCATAGTGTCTATTAAATTTATTTTTATAGCAAGTCCGTTGGGTACGTGTGATTAATGCTCCTTTTTCAACAGAGCAAACTGAGTTCCAGCAAAAGGAAATCTTTTACTCTAGTAAGAGGCAGAGTCGAGATATTGGAACCCAGGATTTTTTGTTGTTGCTGTTTGTTTGTTTTGTTTTGTTTTGTTCTGCTCATAAGACCTTGCTTTGTTATCAGCATCAGAGGATGCCTGTGTCTTTCCATCCAGGGCACTGTGAATGAAGGTAACGCGGCGTTTCTAAGAATACTTCACCATTGTGTGTGACCTTGGCCTGCAAGCGGTGATACCTTTCTGCAAGCTTTGATGTTGGCAGGTGATTTGATTCTTAATTACTTCTTCAGTGAAGACTATTTGCTTCACTACTACCAAAATAATGCCTCCCTTTTCTACTTCTGTGCCTTTTTGTATGTTCAAATGGCTTTTGGTTTTACTGCTGAATCATAACGTGATCTCCTTGATGCTGTTTTAAATACCACCTGTGAGTATTACTAACCGACCAGACGGCCGGGAGCAGAGATGGTCCGCACAGCTCTGTCTCTTATGGGACCACGGCGGCGGCCACAGCATCACCACCACCACCAGGCTAACAGCAATTTTGACAAGCTTTCTGGTTTCAAAAATGGGAAAATGTCTGATTTAGAATGTATGAAATATAACATATTTTTTTCCCTAAGAAATCTGCTTTTTCTGGCTAGCCCATGAAATGTTTTCAAAAACTGGGTCTCGCAGACACGGATCTGGCGTCTAGGAAGTTGAACAAAAATATCAGGAAGATAGTATGTATTAGGTGTCAACAATATGCCATGTGAGTTGTAGTCATTGTCACTGTGTCAGTAGGATCATCACAGTAGCCCAAGGGTAAGCAGCAGTTTGCCTGTTTTGCGGAATATTTTTTTATTACTTTTTTTGAGTATTTTTTTATTCAATTAGCCAACACAGAGTACATCATTAGTTTAAATGTAGAGTTCAGTAATTCATCGGTTGTATATACACCACCCAGGGCTCATCACATCAAGTGGCCTCCTTTATACCCATCACCCAGTTATCCCATCCCCCGACCCTTTTCCCTCCAGCAGGTAACCCTCGGTTTGTTTCCTAGAGTTAAGAGAATCTTGGAACACTGAAAAAGTTAAAAAAAAAAAAAGACTCTCATGGTTTGTCTCCCTCTCTGATGACTTCCCATACAGAGTATTTTTAAAAACCTTGGTGCGTACATCTAGCATACCTCAGGACACATAAAGGGCTCACAATAAAGGTGTGGTTATGAAGTAAATAAATATGTAGGCATCCAGTGACTTGGTCACAGTGAGGTTGACATTGAACCAAAAACGGCAGTTGGCTTATCTGACTGGAAGTCCGTGTATCTAGCATCATGTTAGCCTGTCTCTCAGTGGTCTCCACATGGTCTGTCAATAAATGGGAGCCAAAAATGTTTACTAAGTGAATTTCGTGAAGCAAAGTGAATTAAGTGAAGCAGAAAGTGGGGAAGGAAGGAAGGATGGACAGGAAGAGCAAAGTAGAGAGACAAAGGAAAAGAAAAATTGGGGAAAGGGGAAGAACACAAGGAAGAAGCTGTCAGTGATGTCTAAACATTAAGTAACTGGATTGGAAAGATATTATTTTTACAAAGCCAAAGTTGGCTTTTTTCCAGATTTCACTAGTTTTATACTGATCCTAGAAAGTTCTCTAAACATCAGGTTTTGAAGACATGAAGCTGCCCTATAATGCTACTTGTTCTCAGGCTCTTGACCAACAGAGGATTAGTGAGTAATATGTTTGCTCATGGCCAGCTGAGGAAATCAATACCCAAGAAAGCATCTCACTGGTCAGTTCTGTGAGAGAGTCAATCACCCAGGATTTTATTGTAGCATGCATACATTGAAACTGATAGCTAATTAAGAATTCTGTGGTGAGACTCTCAGGCATAATTTATCTCAACTCACTAAATACATAGACTCAGGAATTAACCCCATAGAACAGACAGGAAATCTCTATTCACAGGAAGACCAGCTTTGAGCATTTTAATCAAGATCCAATATAATGGGGTATGGGTGAGGGGGAGACATTTTATAGGCTAGTATGTCTTCTCAATCTCTTTTTCATTCTTCTTATCCTTTCTGTTCTGGTTGAAGTTCCCATTCAGGTCAGAAAATTCTTGATCTGAAAAGCAGGAGGATATTAGAACAGGAGGTCTGAGATCTGGGTTCAACTCTGAAACTTGCTCAGACAAAGACTCTCAGTCACCGAACTGTAGTCAGGCTCCCCATTGTCCTCCATTCCACTCAATGTCAAGACTTTACACTTGACCTGTAAAGACTTGAACAAACATACACATAGTTTCTTTCTCTTTCTTTCTTTCTTTCTTTCTTTTAGATTTTTAAAATTTATTTATTTGAAACAGAGAGAGAGTATGAGCAGAGGGAGGGGAAGAGAGAGAGAGGGAGAGAGAGAGAATCTAGAGCAGACTCCATGGTGAGCAGAAGCCTGATGCATGGCTCGATCCCATGACCCCAAGGTCATGACCAGAGCCAAAATCAAGAGTTGGACACTCAACTGGCTGAGCCACCCAGATGCCTCCATCACAGAATTTCTAACAATTCCAGGCTGATCCCTGACATGATGCTAGCTCCTCTCAAAGTGCCTTCCTGGGAAACTCAAGGCTTCCGAGAGAAATATCTGCATGTTCCAAACACCACTTGGAGATTGGGTCCCCAACTCACAGCCTCCGTGGAATGGAACCTAATGTCTAGAAGCACCAGTTAGGATCCCAGATGAGTTTCACGTGAACCAACCCCTCCTTCCTGCTTTTTGTAATTTTTACCTTTCCTGACTCTACTGAGCTCTGTTAACTCTGTCCCTAGTCCCTCATTCTGCCTTCAAAATGCCCAGATACCTCTAAGCAAGTGGAAGTTGAGTTTGATTCACTCTAGACATTCAGTGTCTTGTCTATTGCAATAGTGCATTACCGATTAGCATCAGTCCTTATAATTTACCCAGTTTCTGACTTTGTCTATATTTGACACTACACAGTTGCCACATGACCTTTCAAAACAGGCTACACTCTTCCCAGTCCCCTTAGAATCGAGGATACAGCATGAAAGATTCACTGCTAGACAGATAATGTCATTCTACAGTCTCAGTGTCTTGGGGCTATAAGTTGGTAGAAACTTTGGAAAGTATGGAAAAATGTGGATGAGAAAGAAATACAATCCCATCATGCAGATATAACTGTTATTAATATTTTGATTTATCATCTTCCAGTATTTTTATATAAACAAGTTGAGGAGCATACTACATATAGGTTTTAACTTCTTTTTCTTCTTCTTCTTCTTCTTCTTCTTTTTTTTTACTTATTTAAGCAATTTCCCATGTCATTAAGTCGTCTTTGAAAAACCTGATTTTTAGTAATCCACTGTGCAAAAATCCATCAAATAAAACCAACCATAATGAATTTGAACATTTTTCCACTGTGGGTCTTTTCAGTGGTTCTGGAGATTTTTACTATTACAAAAATGTTGCTTTGCATGACCACATACATGGATTTATGCATATACTTATGTTTTCACAAATAAATTTCAGGGTTTTGAATGACTAGTTTCACGGATGAGGACCAAGTATAAATTGCACAGCAGACCCATGGCATCAGTGGACCATGCCAGAGCGTCATAGGGATGTTCATGGCACTGCACACTCAACCAACATCAAATCATGTGTAGACACAGCAAGAAAAACTACACAACATGTTTTCTCCATGTACGAGGAGCAAATTTTATTTTACTCACACGTTATTGCTCAATTCTTTGACTAGTAGCAGGGTTAGCATTTTTATTTTTATTCATCACATGCAAATCTCTTAGAAACTGACTTTCGTAGACTTTGCATGCACACCTTTTGTAAGGGGGGGTTGGGGTGTAGATGCTCATTTTTTTCTTATAGATCTAAAGTCTTTAAGTGATAAGGAAATAAAACATTGCTGTTTGATGTAGAAGGTTTTTTTTTGCCATATTTTCATTTTTTTATTGTTTAAAGTGTTTTGTTTATAATATCTAAGGAAATATATTTTTAGGACAGAAGTCAAGTTCCCTGAAGCCATGGAAATATATCACTTCCCACCAGAAATACATTCTTCTGGTATTAGCACAGAGCTTTTAAAACAATACACAGAGGATTCACACCAGAATTATCCTTCTTATTTTTTTTTCAACAAAACCCCATTCTCAGTTCATAATAGCAAAACCTAAAATTTCCTTTATTTTAATCATTACGTAATTTGTTAGAGCAAAGTATCCCAAGAAACCTGCAAAAATCACTTAAAAAATTTTTTTTTCCAGCCCTTCCTCCTATGGTAGTCACTGTGAACTCGGAACTGTTTCTCATGAAGGAACATTCCTGTTCCAGAAGGTCCTAACACGGTGTGACTGCAGGAATGGAGTCTTTCCCCAAATCGACCAAAATGAGGGATAAAAGTTTTTGCCTGTATCCATGAAGCAAATGCGTCTAGAACTGGGATCCCTGAATCTTCTACCATCATTGATTTTCCTTATTAGTCTCGACTCATCGGAAGTCTTTAAGGCATGGGTCTATTTACATGTTTTCCTTTTGTTGGCGTCTTGAATAACTGCCCACCTTCCTTCCCTGCTGCCGTCTCTCTCCTGTGCCTCTGTGTTTTCCGGCTTGTGCCCTGTGAAACATATGCCCTCATGTCTTTACTATTCAGTGTTGAGTGAGTCCTGGCCTAACCACCTCCCACATGCCGTATTCCTGGTCCGATCCTCCCTGCTGCTGACCTCATGTCTTGTTTCCCTCCAAGGAAGAAAACAGAAGTCATGCATTACTTCCCACTGAGCTATAGCAACAGCTAACATTCTGGTGCCTTCCCCTCCAACATTTGTCTCTGCTTATGTATTAATATCATATACGTTACTGTTTCTCATTTTTTCATTTAAAGTTCTGTTGTCATCATGACCCCAAATTATAACCCTTAGCGGCTCTATGATGACCAATTCAACTACTCCTCAATAGACAGACATGTAGGATGTTTTTAGGTTTTCCCGACTTTTGGTACAGTGGAACACTCATCGCTTGATGGTACTACAGTTGTGTTCTTAAAGCAGATTTCTGGAAGAAGGGAACATTGTTTGAAAAAATATATAACTATATAAATCTTTCAGCAGATATATTATAAAAAAAAGAAAAGACAGGTAAACATGTTTTTTGGGGGAGACATCTGGGTGGCCCAGTTGGTTAAGCATCTGCCTCTGGCTTAGGTCATGATCCCGGGGTCTTTGGATGGAGCCCTGAATCTTGTGCTCTCTCTATATCAAATAAATAAATAAAACCTTAAAAAAGACATTTTAAAAAAATTTTAAAAATAAACATTTTTGTTGCTGTTGTTGATACACAGAACTTCCTACATTGAGGAGGGGAGAGTATTTGAGTACATAGTGAAATTCTTGTGTTCCTTAGGATGTGTATCCATATTCTCAATTTTTAAGACTAATAACCATTGCCTAATTTCACTGAACAAGAATTTATAGAGCAAGCACAAAGAGAAAGCACTAACAGAGTTTCTAACCAATGTTAAGAGGCTCCAGACTGAGAATTACCCCACCAGAGTTTCTACCCTTTACTATCCAGGCCTTTCTGCTCTTGGAAGTGGTAGGATCTCCCCTACTCTGAAAACCAAGAGTAAGTTCTCTCTTTAGCGGAGGGGAGAGCAGCGCCTGCAGCACACAGGCTGATGGGAGAGCTGACGGAGGTCTGAGTGGTCAGATGAGGGAATGAGAGTCCTGTGTGCAGGGGAGAGGAGATGGCCCGAGGCACCATCTGCTTGCCAACAGGCACAGGTGGGCCCTGAGGGCAGGTACCCTCAGGGATGGCATCAAGTCTTGGGGAAGGATAATCCAGGAGAGGAGCTTAAAGCTTAAAGCTGTCTGCTCCATTGCCTGGTAAGAACTCTAATCTCAGATCGTTTTAGGTTTCCAAATAGGACTTTTCACCAAGCACTGCCTATGACCTTCATCTAAAAGGTACAAGAAATTGGCACCTTTTATTTTGTAAAATATGCAACTATTGACAAACTGGTCCCAGCCTACAATTTTCAGTTTTACCCCCTGCTTCTCTTGCTCCTTGCGTCTGTCTCCCACCAAAGCACTCTAGTCTGCTCTGCTCCCCGGGTTTACCAAAAATGCGGCAAGTTCAGGTCTCTCTGCTTTTGCTCAGTGCTGTGCCTTCTGCTTAGAAAGCCTCTCTTTCATTTGGCTTCTTGGAATCCCACCTAAGCTTCTAAACTCCTGAACCACTTTCCTTCTCACTATCTCCACAGAACTCATTGCCCTTCTCAATCATCATCTTCCTTGATCGTAAGTGACCATGGCACCCATGATCACTTCCACCAAAGCCGCTGCCTCAGAGTTCATGGTGGCGTCTTTCCCACTAGTCAGTGGACTCCTTGAGGGCAGGTTCCTCGTATGTCCTGAAATAACCCTTTTAATTCCAGGGCCTAGATTAATACCCTGAGGACATGGAAAGCACAAAATAAATATTTATGCTGGGATTAAAGGTGAATAAATGAAAGGAAGAGGTTATGAAGTGAATGTGTCCCCACCCCCAAATTCATATGCCAAAACCCTAACCCCGTAATAAAGGTATCTGGAGGTGGAGACTTTGGACAGTCATTAGGTTTAGATGAGGTCATGAAGGTGGGACCGCATGATGGGTTTAGTGTCCTTAAGAGGAAGAGTGACTAGAGTGTGTTTATATCCTGTCCCTGACATGTGAGGATAGAGTAAAGGCAGATATCTGCAAGCAGGAGGAGAGCTCTTACCAGGAACCAAATCTGCCAGCACTTTGATCTCGGACTTCCTCTCCCCCAGAACTGTGAGAAATGAATGTCTGTTGTTTAAGCCACCCACACTATGGTATCTTGTTATAGCAGCCTGAGTAGACTAACACAGAAGGGAAGAAGTAAGGCGGAGAGAGAGGGAAAAGATAAACCTAATAAAATGTTTACTGTGTTAAATTTAAACTGCTACATTAAAAGTATAAGTGTGTTTGAATTTGGTGTCTAAGACCTGGAGTTATATAAATGTGTGAAAAATCTCTTAACTGAAGATCAATTTAACTCTCTGGAACATGGCCAAGAGTCTGAAGGAAGTGGGAAAGACCTATGAATAGCACACATAAATATATGGGATCGGTACACAAGAGCCCATGCATTAGGAGAGGTTCCCTGCCTCTCATGACCTCACTTAGTGGCAGCTCTTTCTGTGTTATTTATTTATTTGTTTGTTTACTGCCCTGAGAAGTTAAACTATGGTGTGTTTCCAAGAACATGTACATTTCTTTCTTTTTTTTAAGAGAATCCTTTTTTTTTTTTAGATTTATTTATTTGACAAACAGAGATCACAAGTAGGCAGAGAGGCAGGCAGAGAGAGAGAGGGGGAAGCAGTTTCCCTGCTGAGCAGAGAGCCCGATGCGGGGCTTGATCCCAGGACCCTGGGATCATGACCTGAGTGGAAGGCAGAGGCTTTAATCCACTGAGCCACCCAGGCACCCCTATACATATTTTTTGGTAAGCATTAAATGTTATTTGAATCGTTTTCATAAAGGGTAGAGGATACCATTTCATTTAGGAAAGGCACTTGAATTCACACAAGTGTTAATAGATGAAAGTAGATTAAAATTCAGATTGAGCTCTGCTCGATAACAACCACGGCAGGGAGGAGGGGTGCCCATCTCTTACTCAAAAACCATCTGCAAATAATTTGCTCTAGAAAACTGGGTTATTTGTGACTCCTCCACCGTCAAAGGAGCATGAAGGGGCCATTCCTCTTTATGAATATTCAATGGAAAATGTCAATGAAGGGGTCTTCATTCAATAAAACCATGTTGGGTTGAAAGTAGATATCTGGTCAGATGTGCACGTAGAGGAGGGCTTCTTCTCTTTACCTTTTGACAACACCTTTCTCTCACTCACCCACGTTGCAAAGATGACCATAAAGACAAAACTCTGTCAATAAGACAAAGTTATTAGGAAATAAGTAAAGAGTTCTAAGAGTCGGAAGTTTGGCCTGCACACAGTTCTCTTTAATTTTAATTCATTTATATTTTGAGTGCAGAAGGAACAGAAGACTATGGAGTGAAAGACTGCAGCCCCTCCTTCCTCCCCTGTCACGCATTTTTTAGAGGCTTCTCCTGGTATCTCCTTCTTATGTGTCTTTCGAGGGATGCTTGATTCTAATACAAGGATAGGCACATCCATATGTGTGTATAAATGTATGTGTTTACTTGTTGGGCTGTATAATATAATATGTGTTATGTTTGCATGATATAATACATGTGCCTGTGTACTGTATTTGTCACACATACACGCACACAGCCAGGATTCTTTTTTAAAGATTTATTTATTTATTTGAGGGACAAGGAGAGAGCATACACAAGAGGGGGCATGGGGCAGAGGGAGAGAATCTTGAGCAGACTTCCTGCTGAGGGTGAAGCTTGATGCGGGGCTCGATCTCACGACCCTGAGATCGGCACCTGAGACAAAATCAAGATCCAGATGCTTAACTGACTGGGCCACTCGGGTACCCTTCACACAGCCAGGAATTCTGTCTGCTTTTTTATACAAATGGTAGATATCACACGCATTTTTTTTTTTTTTTTGCAATTCACCTCTTCATGTAATAGCATCCTTCTGAGAAATGTCCGTACCAATATATAATGAAATCATTCATTCCTCGCTGTTGGGTGCAGAACATTTCAGTGTGTACGATACTTATTTTACAGGTCCATATTGAGGTGCATTAAGGCTCTTTCTAATCTCTCTTTATTATAAGAAATGCTTCAGTGAATAATTTTAAAATGCTTTATTCTGAACATCTGCTGGTTTAGCTTAGCTGTAAAATAAATTTCTAGAGTAGAAATTGCTGAATCAAAGACTAGGTGCATTTGTCATTTTCTTTTCTGAGATCTTTTTATTTTACTGACTTTGTGAATAGCAATGCACATATGTATAGAGAATTCAAACAGAACAAAAGAAGAAACAGTGCACATGGATCTTTCTCATTTTTCTCTTTTCTCACGTTTCTCCTAAGAACCAGTTCTCCTTTTAAGAAAAAAGTGATTTGCATCTTGTATATGTTTGTTTCCAGTGGCATTCACTGAATGTATAAATGTGTGTGTGTGTGTACACAGATATGCATGCATGTAGGTATGTGTTGTGTGTGTGTGTGTGTGTGTGTGTATTCCTCTGTGTGTATGTTTTCTGTGTTTTCATGGGCAAACTCAGTGAGCTCTTGGCAGGATCCTGGTCACAGACTGGCATCGGTCATCAGTCCCCATTCACCTTCCATCCTGTCTCATCCTTTCGTCTCGGTTATAGCTGATCATAGCAAGGCTGGTGTTATATAAAAGATGAGCAGTCTTGCTTGTGTTTGGTGGAAAGACGATTTTATAACAAGTATCAAATTTTAAAATGCACTTAGCTTTGCGCGTACCAATGCCGTTATTTAGGATTGGTACTTGCAGATGGGCACCAAGATCTGTGTAGAGGAACATGCATTGTAATGTTGTTCTCTTTTTTTTTATAATTTTTTTATTTTTTTTATTAACATATAATGTATTATTAGCCCCAGGGGTACAATGTTGTTTTCAAAAGTAAACAGCAAATAAGCAGAACCTGAAATAAAATAAGGTGTTGATTAAAATGGGACTGTTTACAGCTCCTGGTGGCTGGTGGAGTTGAGCTTCCGACTCGTGATTTCAGTGCAGTTCATGATCTCAGGGTCATGGGATCCATTCCCGTGACCAGCTCCAAGTTCAGCAGAGAGTCTGTTTGAGATCCCCTCCCTCTGCAACTCCCCTTACTCTCTCTCTCTCTAATGACATAAATCTTTAAAAATATATATGGCACATCCTGGAATACTATGGAATCTCTTTTTTTTCTTTAATGAACTCTTAACGTGATAATACCAGAAGATCCCTCCAAATGGCAGAATACCGTGCATTATAGGAACATATGTAACTTTCAATGGTGGTAAGCTTTGAGGAGAGGAAATGGTGGGTCTGGAAAGGCGTTTACTCTTCATTTGGCACTTTCTGTACTAGAAATACAAATTCACATATATACACATATATACGATTTTTAAAATACGTCAATATGTGTCGAGATAATACACCTTAGAGGAGATGTTAGGAGCCATTTTTTGGCCTTAACTTCCCCATATTAAAATACACATCTAAAATGAAAGCAAAAGAGTCGTAAATGTGGGAAAGAAAAGAGTGACCAGATCTGAAAGGCGTAGTCTGGTTTGTAAACAGACAGTGGCTTCCTGCCTCTTTCCTTGGGTGCAAGAGGACCCCACTGGGAGCTATATCAAAATATAGATTTCAGAACTCGCTCGTGGAGATTCTGACTGAGCTTGGCTAATGGCGAAAGTTTGATGCCCAGCTGACTGTGAGAAGTGCTAGCCACGTCGAAGGTCGTGGGCTCCAGTGGATCACCAAGTAAGTCCCAGAGCCGGCATTAAGGTGCCTAGGTGCCAGGTGTTAGCACATGGACTCACCTCATTTGTACCCGCTCGGTGTATTTCAGGACTTCGCGGACTTTGAAGGCACCATGAAATGGGTTTGAACTGACCCTAAACAGTGCTGACTGAATCATGCTGAATAATGCTCAGAAATTCCCTAACCTCTCTGAGCTGTTATACTTAACCTCACCAGGCTAGCAGGAGAGTGGGAACCACTACAGGTAAAACACGAGCAGGGGATGCAGGAGTGCTCGCTGTGTGGTAGCTCTTGTTATGTGTTGAGCCAGACACAACGCCATTTGTTCGTCTTTCTATTATCATGGATACTGGCATGTGACAGGGAGGTGGTAACATGAGCTGTGCACATTGGAAAAAACGGTAATTTAGGGGCAGAACAGGGACTCTTGGGCAGGTCTGTTCTTTTAGGTTGGCTTTTAGAAGGCTCCCGGGCTCATCGTTTAGGGCGCATTTAAATTACATTCATCTCAAACACGGTGTGATTTCATCCTGAGTTCCAGAAGCCAACGCAGCCTCCAGCAGGGGGAATTAGTAATCAATCCCCGCATCTTGAAATTGGAGAGGCGAAAGTCCTATTGAATGTGATTTAGCTCACCTCCGGCCCAGATATGAAGTTCCAGGAAGGACTCAGGCACACTTTAGAGACCCTGTTTTTAAATACTCTAAGGGATATGTCATGACACAGAATCGGGAGTGGGAGAGCTCGAAGACCTCTCAGGGAGTACCTACTTATTACTTCATTCATGAATATGCGTCCTGAGAGCACAGCTCTAGCTGCCGATGACTTAGCATCCACCGCGAGCCGGGTACCATGCTAGTCACTCCATGAGGACACTCTCCAGTCCTTCAGCCACAGTCACAGAGGGATCCTCACCCCCGTTTACATTGGAAGAACTGCAATTCAGTGAATCACGTAGCCTGCCTGAGGTGACCTCATGCACAAGGGAGGAGCTGTGTTGGAAGCCAGGCATGTCGGGTTTCAAAACCCATAAGGTCTCGCTAGATGCCCATAAGTACCCCACGTGCTGGAGCGTTGTGCTCTGTATTGGCACCCACCAAATGGCACTGTGATGTGGTGACCGTCCCTGCTGCTTTGGAAGGATGAGTGACAGCTCTGGAGAGGCTCACCTCTGGTTTTCCCCTTGAGGGCTGTGTGACTTGAGTCAGCCCCTCTGTGGATCTACCCTGTTTCCAGGGCTTCAAAGAAAATGGGATTCACCGCAGCCACTCTGCAGTGGAAGCCAAGAGATTATTGGCAGTCGGGGGCGGGGGAGGGGCTTGTGGTCTTCCTGGCCCCTTTATGCTCTGACTTCCTTCCTCTCAAGTAAAGCTAAGCATTTCTTTACTGTCTCACATTGCAGCTCCTTCCACAGCACGTTGTATTAGATGAGAGATTCATCCTTTTATTTCTTTTAAACGCTTCCCCTCAAAAAAGCATGCGCATCAGGAATTTCTGAATTCGTAATAGAGTTAATAGAGCGTTTTGTGCCCCCTGCCCCTACGACTAGAATGATTCAGCTTCCCGCCCACTGTCCTCAGCTCCTGGTTCCTGAACTACATCTGAACCCACACTGCCCAGATTCCTATACACTCTGCACCAGCACCACGGAGGTCCCCAGAGGGAGCCTTCAGGGAGACCCCGCTTTCCTTGTAACAATCACTGTGCCAAGGGTGGGGCAGAGGATGCAGAGGCTGAAAGGGGCCCCATCTGCTCTCAGGGGCCTTTGGACTCTGAGCCAATGCGCCCATGCTTCACGGGAACAGGCAGAGATCTGCTGGAGGGCACTCAGAGAGCAGAGTGTTCTCATCCGCTTTGTCAAGTTCACTCTGGTGGCTGCTGGAGGTTGGGCAGAGAGTGTCTACTAACCATGCTGAAATGACATTGTAACCACATCACTGGTCCCTTCCTCTCCCTACAAACAAGTGCACAGTGCCTTGCTGTTCTCGTGCACACGGACAAGGTCTTCAGGTACTGCGCGGACCATCCACGAAATGATAAATCCAGTTGCAAAGCTGGTTCCAGGCTCAAGTTCAAGGTGGAAGGGACATGTCTACAGTGAGCTTTTCCAAGCAGGCGACCATCAACTCTCAGGAAGGGGGCTCATATTGTATTTGGAAATTGAGGTTCTGGTTGGCATATCTCTGCTTTTTGTGTGACTTCTTCCCCTGCCTTCAGCAGCTCCCACTGTGTCCAACCGCCACCCTCCCTTCTGTTTGGGTCCTGTGCCCTCAGGGAGAGGAGAGCAATCTGTCTCACATAGGTCTCTGCTGGCCAAACAGCAGGCTCCTGTCTCCAGGTTTAATGAGGAAAGCCCAAGTCAGGAAGGCTGGGGCCAAGGTTTTATGGAGGCTCTGGGCCAAATGGCTTAGCCAGGAATTCAACCAGCACTGCCCTCTATCCCTTGAGAGCTGCAAAATGCAAACAGCCCTGGTAAAACGGAGAGCAATTTCCCAAGCAGGAGACGGGAGCTTTTAACGAGCTTGAGTGCGCCTGCCCTGGTCCTCTGTGGTCCTCCAGCCTGGCTAATTAGATTGCCGGCTGCAGAGAGCCCTTTGATGGCCCAGAGACAGCAAAAGGATGGAGGCTTGGAGGGCAGCAGCTGGGATGGAGTTGACAGTAATAAGTAAGACATCTGATGGGCTTTCGAGCTTTGGGGAAGGTTTCTCTTCCTCTCTCTTCTCCCTTCGTCCAGGTCATGCCTCAAATCCCACTAATGACACAGTTCTGGATTTTTCAGAGAAGGAAGGAATGGTCAAGTGAAGCTTGCAGATTTTGCTGGAGGAAGAAGGGATATACTCTTAAGTATAGTTTTCATTTATTCATTCATGCATTTTTTTTATTGACCTAGTTAGAGTCTGTGCAAGTGTTTGGGATGTAGAGAGGACTTCGTTTAACGTTTAAGAAAGAGAAGAAATTCAAATACATAAAGAATTACTGAACACTTGGGAAAGTAACCACAAGGAAGCTGCTGGTAAAGTCAAGTCATAATGAGGGCACCAGGGAGCCAAACTGGAAGAGGGGACATTTGACTGGGTTTCATAAAACAGATCACCATTTTTTTCCCCATTAAAACCCAAACAAAAGTAACAAGGCGTGTGAGAATTAGTTAATTGGAGAAGACAGGACATTTCAGAAAACTGGAATGATATGGGCAAAGGTTAGATGCTGGATAAAAGACCGCATGTGAGTCATCCCAAATGATGGAGATGTGAACGCTAACCTGACGGTCACCCGAAGCCAACAGAAGAACCTGCATCCCTGTCCTCATTGTTGTCCAGGGGACACCAGAGGAAGGGCCTCTCTACCCTCAGCTCCGGCAGCCACTGAAGCTTGGGGCTACTTGGAATGCTTTTCAAAGAGGGCCCTATGCTAGCCTAAGTGATTTTGCCCTCAAATTCATCTTTTGAAAAACTCAGCCTCAGCATGGCTGTCTTAGGAGACAGGGTCTCTATGGAGGTGCGTCGGGTTGAAGGAGGTCATTGGGGGGGGTGGGGATCCTGATCTGCAGGGACTCCTGATAAGTATCCACACCAGAGAACCGGCTGTCACCCTTTCCTTGCGTGCACACCAAGGAGAGTCTGCTGGAGGACCTGGCGTGAAAATAGCGGTGTGTGGGCCAGAAAGAGGTGCCTCACTAGAGGCAGCTGGATCCTTTATCTTGGACTTCTAGTCTCAAGAATGGTGAGAAAATATATCTCTGTGTGTTTGGATTTGTGTGTGTGGTGTTTTTTGTTTGTTTGTTTGTTTTACATTTCTGTTGTTTAAGTTTCCGGGGCTGTGTTATTTTGTTAAAGGCAGCTCCAGCAGACAAATGCACAGTCCCAGGAGCTGCTGAGGCTGTCCTTGGCTGTGTCCTGTGTCGGATCTGCTGGACTCTGACTGCTGTATTCTCTTACCCAGAATGCCCTGCCTTTCCTTTAGGATGACTGTGCATCCCCACCCTCTGCCATGAGTTAACTGGTGAAAGAGAATTCCTTTCCTTTGCAAAGCCAGGCTTGGCTAGGTAACACAACTTGCCCAGTGGATGATGGCAGAACACAGAGCAACCTCTGCGTCTGAGCAGACACTTTCAGAGATGTTGGATGCCTCCCGCATTCCTGCTCTCCATCCATCCGCCCTGAGAATAGCATTCTGATCAGAGGGGCTGCTTCTTCAGCCCGGAATCTAGAAGAAAGGAGATGCATGGAACCAAGTCATAGTTGCTGCAGCTGCTAATATAAATTAGGAGAGAAACCTAAACCCTTGCTGTTGTCAAGGCCGTTGGCTATTAGAGCTTATGAGAGAGGGCACCGGTCCATGGGCGCATCTCATACAATCAGCCCTGAACTGATTGTCAATCTAATGACACTGTACAGCCTCACATGACTTTCCTTGTCCCAGTGTCTGCTCTGTCAGTCTTCCCCTACACCTCCTTCTTCTCCCCTTTATTACCAGAATGGTTCTTTTGTACCTTTCAATACTCCACTCAGGCATCCATTCCTCGATTTCTTTTCCCAGGACCCTATAGGCTGAGTCACGACTGATGTCCCTAATCTCTTGTGCATGGCTCCCTCACTGCATTCACCAAAGGAACTGAAATTATCTGTCTCTGCACCTGTCTTCCCAGTTAGACCTTACAAAGCTGGGATCTTATCTAATTTATTGTCCTCCATAACATTTGGCTAAAGACTGGCACATAAGAGTGGCTTTAAAAAATGAGGCGTTTCCATGCTATAGACATTTTAGCCCCTAGAATCTCTGGTCTAGTGGATCCAGTCAGTTTAGAGACTTTTTGAGCTCAAGGACAGAGTAAAGGATAGAGTAAAGCTGGTTGCAACCAACATTTTCAGAGTAAGATTAGGGAGCTTGTCCTTAAGAATAAAGGACGTCATGTTCCAGCCCAATGTTCCAGCTGTAGTTTAAAGTCATAAACAAGTTTTTTCTTATTTATTTATTTTTTTATTTATTTTCAGCATAACAGTATTCATTGATTTTGCACCACACCCAGTGCTCCATGCAGTACGTGCCCTCCCTATTACCCACCACCTGGCTCCCCAACCTCCCACCCACCGCCCCTTCAAAACCCTCAGGTTGTTTTTCAGAGTCCATAGTCTCTCATGGTTCATCTCCCCTTCCAGTTTCCCTCAACTCCCTTCTCCTCTCCATCTCCCCATGTCCTCCATGTTATTTGTTATGCTCCACAAATAAGTGAGACCATATGATCATTGACTCTCTCTGCTTGACTTATTTCGCTCAGCATAATCTCTTCCAGTCCCGTCCATGTTGCTACAAAAGTTGTGTATTCATCCTTTCTGATGGAGGCATAATACTCCATAGTGTATATGGACCACATCTTCCTTATCCATTCGTCCGTTGAAGGGCATCTTTTGATCAACGAGAAGATGAATGTGTCCTCGGGTACCCAGACACTGCCACATCTATGGCTCAGCAGGGCTGACCTGACCGTGCTTTCCAGGTGCTCACACCATGGCAAAGAAGAGTAAGGGAGAGGGAGCAGAAGCACTTTGGCCAACATGTGGTTCCTGCAGGGTACAAACCTCTCAGTCTCATCGGGAGTGCCAGCGTGCACACACACACAGACGCACACGTGTGCCCATGCATACCGCACACCCACACGTATAGATATATGCATCAACCCATGTGCACACATGTATAAACCACACACGTACATGTGTGTGCACACCTGTCAACAAACTAAAAGGTGGGCATTGACCAGGGGAAGATGAAATAATTTAAAATTACCGTATTAAAACCAGCCGAGGGAGAGAGAGTATCATGCCCAGTACACAGTATATTCTCAGTAAATATTGTTTTATGTTTGGATCTACTTTTAATTCAGCATAATAAGGCCAGCAAAATGAGGCTGTTTTAAAATAAATGATAATTGGATAAAATTTATATTTAAAAATACTTGTGTGTTTTTTCTGTACTGATTGCTGTGCGAGATAGTGAGGAAATGGAAGTAAGAAGACATAGTTACAGTCTTCAAGTGCCTCTGAGTCTGGTGAGAGAGACTATTCCCAAAATAAACAATTCAAACATTTGTTAGAATTGCTGTCATTGATGTTTCTGAAGGAAACAATGGAGGTAACAAAGAGGCAGTCATCGATTTTAACTTGATGAGTTAGGGCAGTTTGGGAAGAGATAATAAATGATGCAAGCTTAAAAGATGGGTTAGTACTCAGTGGAGAGCATTTACACACACACACACACACGCACACACACACACTGATTTGTGACATAATATGCATGGACTGTATTTTTAATGAATAAAAAGTATCTCTAAATAAAGTAAATTTCTCTGGGGATGTGGAGAAACAATACCAGAGAGAATATCTGATATGTAACACTGGATCTAATGTAATTGATTCATTAAAAAGACAATATTCATTGACAGTTTCTGATTTCACACTCCTTATCCAATTAAACTTTCTCCTAAACACCGGCACCCATGGGCAAGAGGAGCTTCTGTGTAACCCCACGGAACAATAATTTTCCATTTGTCTGCCAGCTTAATGATTTCACACAGGATGTATTGTAGCTTAATGGGAAGAAAAATGGACTCGGTATTGGAAATACTTGGGTTTGTATCCTCTATATCTATGAAATTGTGTTTCATTCATCAAATACCTGAGACTCGGTTTCCCCTCTGTGAGATGGAAAGAAAGCTAATATAAATATAATATTAAAAATCATAACAAAATTGCCAGTCAAGCAATGGGCAGTTAATGAGATAGTGTAACTCTGACTTCCCACATTAATTAAGCTTGCTAGGATTCAAATAACTTTTACTGTTTCTAGAAATCAAATCTAAAAAAATCTGAAAGTTATGAAGATTTACTGTTCTTTAAGAACATTCAAAACAGTTTGTCTAGGCTTTAACAGTAAATAAATAATAAAGTTTGGAGTACTGTATCTCCTTCGGGGTCTTAAAGCTTGGTACTTTTAAGTTGGGAAACTTTGGATGAATCTCGATTCTAGAACTTAATAGCTGTGTATTCTTGAGAAAGTCATTTTACTACTCTAGGGCTACTGGGCCATATACTATAATATGTAATGGTAGATGCTCAATAAATTTATGAAAATAAATTAGTGATTAGATACATAAATCAGTTACATCAGTGTTATTATTGTATTTATAATCAGGTTTTTTTTTTTTTTCATCTTTTAGTAAAATGAGCCCAAAATGAAAAACCTCGACCTTCATACAACCAGTACTAAACTTTGACCAAGAAGGGTCCTGGTCCAGGGCTCCACACTTTATAGTCTTTTCTCTGCTCTCTAACCACAATCTTCCCCAAGGGGCGAGAAATCATTCTCCTACCTTCTACCCATTCTCTAAGAGCCTAGGATTCTGCAGTTCTCTGCCCACATTGCTGAGACCTCCCTTCACAGACTAGCGTTAAGTCTCCTTCCTGGTCTCCTTCCTGGGTCCATGTGGCCACAGGCTGATGGTGCCACCGGCGGTCAAATTCTGGATGTAAGGGATGGTCAAGACTGCCCAAGCAGAGTGCACACAGGTTAGAGGATTCATGGGTGGGATGAAGCGAAGTGGGCCAGGGGACTGATGGTTCTCCATAGCCTTCTAGGATGAGATTTTGTCAAGGCAAGAAGTTGGATGTTCAAACAAACATTTTTTTTTGAACAAACATTTTGTTTGGTTTATAACTTTTAAATAAATATATGAATTAGGATATATGGGTCTTCATTTATAGATATTTTCAAAGCCTAGCCAATATTAGAGGAGTTGCTTTTTCCAGGAAAACTTAAATGTCCACTGTGTGCCTTTCAAGCAGGAGGCCCTTAGCATTTATCTTTTATCCCCCCCACTGCCCTGATGGGGGTGGGTAGAGGAATGGAGAGTTAAAGGGAAAGTCAATGGAGCTTCAAGAAAGTTCTTGGAATAAGTAAACAGACAGGTGGAAACATTCCCCTGATATTTTTAAACTGTTTAAATTTCCCCAAGAATTGCTAAATGTCAATATGGCCATGCCACAATGTCATCTTGTCTTCATCTTTGTGACTCCTTCCCTGCATATAGAAAAAGAATGGATTTAAGAACATTTGCAAGTGAAATAAGTCCTCTCATGTGCTATGTATCCTCGGAGAAGTGTATTTTTAAAAGAGCCAAAGAATTGTACAAAATACCCCTAATTTGATAGCGGATTTAACTTCCAGGACCCAAATATGACATTGCTGCTCTCCTGCTTTAAATCGTTTCCATGTTTTCTATGTCAAAAAAAAAAAAAAAAAACCAATTCAAAATTACTCAATGTTCATATAAGGCTTCCTAACGTGGTTTAATTCTGATCCATTTGTTTTCACACAGAGCTTTCTTTGGGCCAGATTCTCCTCCCCTCTAAGTCCTGCCGTGTTCCTCTTGTTTTCTTGTGTTTGCACTTAGCAATTAGTGTTTCTAGCACCGGGTCCTGACCTAGGGTTTCTGACTCCCAGTACAGCTGAATATAGAGGACTTGTGAACTTGGAAAAGAATACTTTCTTGACTATTGTCACTCACATCAATGGATATTTACCATTTTCTTCCATTGTGAATTTAGCAACACACCACAGTAGCATCAATATTTTTCATATCACATTTCATCTATGGTAGATAACTTGATATACCTGTTCATCCTAACCACTACTTTGAAAATATGATAATTATTAGGCCACTGCTAGGGGATTATGTTTAATAAGATCTATTAATACATTGACAAAAAGGGAATATGTTACAATTTTTGAATATTTTAGAATTGTATTTTAAATACAACATTTTAAAACCATAGAATTGGTTTCCTTTGTAAGTCTAGGCATGTGCTTTTATACATTTAAATATCTTATCATATTTTAATGCTTAAAAGTTATTACTCTACAAAGGACTTTACAGGTTTCACTAGACTATTGAAGAAGTTCATGTCATAAAAGTTTTAAGAAAACCTGAGGTAGGAGACTTCCCTTTGTTCCTTCTTAGCAAACTCCTACTCATCCTTTAAGGCCCATTCAAATGTTAGCCTTTCTCTGAAACTTCTCCAGCTTTACTTGGCATATAAAGTCACTCTATTATAATCCACACCATCATGGAGTTCCCTCTGTAACAGACTTTTACACTGAATTGAATCATCAATTTCCCTATCACTCCAGCTAGATTGACAGCTTTTTCCTCTTAATATTTTCAGTGACTAACAGAGTTCCTCATATGGTGGATGTGCTCAACTTAATATTTGGCGACTCCTTGGTATGAATCAATGGGCAACGTTTGACCAATTTGTGGGGAGGTTGTCTGGATCCATTAACTTCCTGGGATCAGAGGCGAGGACCAGGTGATTTCAATGACAACACACATACACAGCATATGCCATATCCAAACTATGGAAAGAGCCTAGATGTCCATCAACTGATGAATGGATAAAGAAGATGTGATATGTATATGTATATATGGAATACTATGCAGCCATCAAAACCCCTAAATCTTGCCATTTGCAATGACATGGATGCAACTGGAGGCTATCTTGCTAAGTGAGATAAGTCAATCAGGGAAAGTTATCATATGATCTCACTGATAGGAGGAATTTGAGAAACAAGACAGAGGATCATAGCGGAAGGGAGGGAATAATGAAACAAGATGAAACCAGGGAGGGAGACAAACCATAAGAGACTCTTAATCGGAGGAAACAAACAGAGTTGCTGGAATAGAGGGGGTGGGAGGGATGAGGTGGTTGGGTGATGGACACTGGGGAGGGTATGTGCTATAGTAAGCATTGTGAATTGTGTCTGTGATGAATCACAGACCTATTCCCCTGAAACAAATAATACATTATATGTTAATAAAAAAATAAATAAATCTGAAAGTGAGATGCCAATGCCATAGCATGCCTTCTCTAAGTGGGCCACCTTTATCTCCTCTCCCCTCCAGAAACTGGCCTTTGGTTCCAGGAACAACCACAGTAACCCTGGGATGGACTGCTTGCCTTTTTAGCACCACACTCTGGAAGGCTGCTCTTCTCATCTCTGTATGACTGGCTCCTTCTCAACGTGGAGATCTCAGGACAAACACCACTACAGTCAGCAAGACCACCCCAGGTCACGCTAGCATACTGACGCTCCACCACTATTTTCTTTGTGCAGAACTGCCTCTGAGCTGTGGTTTGAGCATTACCATGGCTCCACACCGGGAGGGTGGGGGTGCTGAAATCTGACCCACGGACTCCTCCAGCATGCTAGAGGAACCGCACCTCTGTATTAGCCAAACGTGCTACGAAGTAGACAAGCTTCTCATCACAGAAGGAGTGGTACTTCTTTTGTTGACTTTGTGCACCCAGAGAGGGCATTCCTTCTGATTCATACCATGAGATCGTGAGAGCACCTTCATGTTATCAGGTATTTCTAATTCGGTTTGATTATTTATTTGTGGACTCTTATTTATTTATTAATCCACTACTTCCACCCACTAGCATGTAGATTTCATGAGGATAATGACCCGACGGGGTCTGTGTGGTTCATTTCTGGGATTCCCCAATTATAGAATATTGCAGAGCACATCCTGGTGACTCAACAGATATTTACTGGATTACTTAATAGGAAACCATCTCTGTTCATAGTTTAAAACATTAAATGGTATATTACACACTGTGAATTTCTAAGAAATGTCCATCACTTCTTATGCCCCAGTGTATATCCTTACATGGACCTAATTTCTGTTCACTCAAATGTCTGGTATGTCTTGAACAGCAATCCTTTATTGTTTAGGTTTGCTCTGACCTTGGTGTTCTTTCTGCCCCTTAACTATGCTTGAAAACAATCTAATCTTCCAAAATAAACCTTGCATTTTCTAGGAAGCTAGGAATAAGCTTCCTAGCTTTTGCCCTTGGAAATCTCCCACCCTCTCCCATACTCATGCATGGGAGATTGGGAAATTTCTAGCAAAGAAATATAACCTATAGTAGATTCTTGACCAGGGCCAACTACCCTCTCTTACACCAGAGAATCTTTGAGCTAGCACTCTTTTTTGTTTCTGTTTTTGTTTTTATTCAAAGTTATTTATTTTGCTTTTCTTGATCATACATCCTCCTTCCCACCCCAACTGTACAGACAGCTTACAGAGGAAAGGGTTGTGTGTTTTACATCCTTGTATTATCCACAAGGCAGAGGTTAGAAAAATACTGGCTAAATATTTTTTCAAAGATTTTATTTATTTATTTATTTAGAGAGAGAAAGTACATGAGTGAGTGGAGGGGCTGAGGGAGAGGGAGAGAGCTTCTCGAGCAGACACCCTGCTGAACGCTGAGCCAGACACAGAGCTCCATCCCACAGCCCTGAGATCAGGACCTGAGCTGAAATTAAGAGTCAGACCCTTAATTGACTGAGCCACCCAGGTACTCCCTGGCTTGTTTTTAGCAGAAAATGTATCTATCTTGGGTGCTCTAACAGTTCACCTTCCAAGAACATTCATGTATGGTGGAAGGGAGTTGGGTCACCTGCAGATCCATCATTAGGATGGTAAGTGGAGAGAGGGGCATGTTTAGGCAGCCGTTGGAAATAATGGATGCATGGCATGATGGATGCATATTAACAACGCAGTGCACGAGGACCAAGTTAGAAACAGAATGGGAAAGAAGTTAGAAACAGAACCATGCCACTTGGAGAAACTAAAATGCATGCATACCAGCCAACAATGTACACAGAGCATAACGATATACAAAGGTTAAAAACTAACCAGAATAGAACTGTTGATGACAGTAGGGACAGAGAAAATGGGAGTGAGGAAGGGTGAGAAAGGGAAATAAATAAGTAAATTGACAAACGTATAAATAAATCAAAATAGGAAAGGGTCCTCATATGGGCACATGTGGATCATCAGCCAGGGATAGAATAGTATGGTTAAACCATGCCTGTCTTTGCAATCCCTAAGAAAAAGGGACAGCCAAACCAAAAGAAACAAAGATAACTTCTGTAGAAGGGAGCCTTTGGCGCTGTCCTCTCCCCTATTTGGCAGCCTGGGAGAGGTGCCTGGGCTCAGAGCATCTAGTCCTCTGTTGGCTTCTGTCTTGGAGCTTATCTCTAGACACTGCAATCTTCTCTGCACCTGTTTGTGAAAACTTAGGCAGAGATGCCTGTCCTAATCTCTTTTATTTTTTCCAGCAACTTGCCCAGCACTCGATATGTAGTAAGTGTCTGAAAAAATTTGTTGACTACATTAATTACTGATGGAGAAAAACCTAGGCGTAGTGGGTATAAGGTAGATGTGATAGAAGTTATCAATCTTTGTCAAGCTAGCCAAGTATTTTTTTAGCCATATATATATATATATATATATATATATATGAATGATAGAGATAGAGATACATTTTATGTGTTTTTAAAATGTTCACTCTTGACTTCAAAATAGTCTTCAAAACTCCCTTCACTGTAACTACTTCAAGTTAACAAATTCTATTTCTATCCCATCCTTAAGTTTAATTTCACAAAAGTCAGATAAATCAAACTGTATCAAGCTCCTTTCAAAATTAAATTTCAAAATTGGGTTCTCAAGGCCAGTATCAAAAGGCAGACTGAGAATGATCATTAGGCCAAATCCCAAATAATAAAGGAAGGATAGGAAATCTGAGGGGTGGGCATGTCACATTCATAAGCACACCCCAAACACACACATGAACTTTGAGTCCTTTTTTTTTTCCCCCGCTAACTTTAGGATGTACTAAGCAGGACTGCTTGAGGATATTTTTATCCCAAGGCTATTTCTGCAGATGTCAAAGAAACCTTGCAAGTTTAGCTCAGTGCCCTGGTTGCCGAAGATAAGTTATCAAACAGTTCAAAGGCAGTTAGGTCCCCTAATATGTGCTTTTGTCTGCAGTAAATGTATTTGCCTTCACTGCTCAATCTGAAACCACTTATCAGTGGCACAGCAGCCATAGAGCTGTGGGACAATGGCTGATTAAGGATGGTTTTACAAAAGGTCGTGTTCTATCATAACTACAGCCTTTAACTACTTACAAACACCTTCTCCTGTCCCAAAGACCTCTTTGCCAGGACTCCCTAAAGCTGCATGACTTTAGATGAGCAAAATAGCTCCATATTGCCCTGCACTCACCAAGCCTAAAGATATTATTAAAAAAAAAAAGTCAAATAGAAACAGTGCTGCCTCTGAGCATGGTGTTTATTTCGAATGTGCAGTTCCACTGACTGTCCTGCTATATTTAAGGAAGGATGTCTAGCAATTATAATAACTTGACTCAAGAATCAAATATTTAGGGCAGCAAAACCAGGTCTATTTCGGGCTCTACAGCTGACGTACATTCTTAGGATATACAGGATAAACACAGTATTTCATTTCAGGTTCCTAAAAAGGGAAATGACCACGGGCATCATGAAAAGGCTTTGTTTCTACACACCGCACACATTTGCAGCTAGCTGGAGTTTGGGCAGCTGAACCAGGCCATTAATAAAAATCTGGTACAGCCTGTGACTGCGGACATTGAAAAGGGCAGAGTCTAGTCTTTCCAGAGACATGAACATCCACAGTTATTAATACATTAGTTGAGCCTGTAATTATTAACCCAATGGCTCTTATCAAAAACAGCAAGAGGTAGGCAAGAAAGGGATAATTACAGGATGAGCATCAGAGATGGCTCTTCTTGTTGTTTTCAAAAAGCTTTCCATCAGCATAATGACTGAAGAATAAGGGACCCATTCTGAAGTGCATTAACCAGATGATGTGATTACCAAGTCACTTATTTAATTAGCTCTGTTCCCCAAAGATTAGTGCAATCCAGACTCCCACCCCTCTGTCCTGTCTACCCTAGGTGGAAACCATCCTTCCTTACCAACCAATAGCCACTCATGCTCCTGTAACCATCTTGATTGTGTCATTTCTTCAATGATACTTTCCGTAACTCCCTCAAAGGAAAATCTATCTTCCTGTCCATTTGTCCATCCATCCATCCATCCATCCATGCATCCATCCATTCACTTATGCATCAACTTAATTTCCTATGTCTTTCCACAGTGGGTTTGAATTGGCTGACAACAAAACGTTAAATACAGTTATTATTATTATTTTTAATAAGGAAAAATGAAATGAAAGAGAGAGAGAGAGAGAGAATGTGAGCACTGAAGTATAGCCAATATACAAAATGGATGCTTCATGGTCCTAAAGGGCTTTGGTGTTTTGCTCCTTTGTTGCCAAAACAAAGAAAACATACATACATATCCCTTATAGAAATAATTGCGTCCTTAAGGCAAAAGCCAGCCACTTGCTAAGGGAATGCACATCTACTTTGTTTTCCAAGATCAAGATGCTTCTCACCCTTGGCCTTCATAGATGGGACACATGGGAGGCTGTAGATGTTATCCTGCACAACATCCGCCACTCCCTTAAACACTGGCATGTTTCCTATGGCTGTTGCTTTTAATAACCCTTGTGCAGCCAGGGGCATAACAGCCATATGAAAGCAAGTAAAGGGAAATGAATGAAATGCCAAAATAATGGGGTCCCTTAGCACCTTTGATTATTGCAATTGTAGTTTAAGGAACTATTGCAATATTTTACAACTTCTTGTTTTGCTATCTGTCCTTCCATAAAAGTCAATTCCTTGGGACAAAGAAGAGTCATCTGTTCACTTGTGAATCTACAGATGTTCTACAAAGAGAGGGGGTAGGGAATCGCTGTCTTGGGGGAAGTCACTTGGCTTTTTAGGGTCTTGGTTGTTTCGATTTAAAATTAGGAGGATAGGGGCGCCTGGGTGGCTCAGTGGGTTAAAGCCTCTGCCTTTTGCTCAGGTCATGATCCCAGGGTCCTGGGATCAAGCCCTGGATCAGGCTCTCTGCTCAGCAGGGAGCCTGCTTCCCTTCCTCTCTCTGCCTGCCTCTCTGCCTACTTGTGGTCTCTCTGTCTGTCAAATAAATAAATAAAATCTTAAAAAAAAAAAAGGGCATCTTGGCTCTTTGCACAGTTTGGGACAGGGTTTGCATCCCAGATTCATGGCTTGCCCGGGGAACTTCAGCCAGGTGCTGAAATTTCCTTAATTTATATGCTCATCTGTAAGATGGCAGAAACTCTTCTGATGAACTTTAGAGGACTTTTGTGAGAGATAAACTTAATTATAAATATAAGTCACGGAGTCCAGCGTCTCACTCAGTAGGTGGTATCCTTCCTTAATTCTCTCCCAGAGCTTAAAATATGAATGAGTGATAAGAAAGTCTGGAAGGGAACATGTGAAATGAAAACACTTTTGTTGGGGTGATCAAAGGTGTGATTAAATTTTTTTCCAAGTTTTGTGTAACATCGCATCATTTCATCATCAGAAAACAAAAGTATTAGAAAGCTTTCCATCACTGCTGCAGGCCCTGCAGTCTGCAGTGTGTAAACCCTGAGACGTGTGAGATGCATTTGGCTTTTCTCTAAGTCCTGCTGCCTTAACACAGGGAGGGGAGGGGCCCCGTGGAGCAGGAGCACTTCCTCCTCAGTTAATCTCAGTTAGGCTGACTGATTGCAACACTCCCAAGCCTCGTGCTTTTCTGAGCCTTTGAGTATCTTGCTGAACTGCTGTCCAAGGGCAAATTTTTTTTTCTGCCAAATAGACCTGCAAGTTTGCTAGGCACACATACAAGGATAAAGAGAGCCTGGGGTTACCCAATACTTGTTTTGCAAAGTCTGTTTTAAAAAATTGCATCATATCCCATTTGATGATTGTGCAATGCAGGGTGGATACCTACACTGAAAGCTAAGCAGTAAGTCTGAGCTCTAGGCACCTTTGCAATTTAGACATCCATTTATACTCAAGTGGAAAATATTCAGCTGTTCTCAATTTAAAAAAAATAAAAAAGAAGTGTAGACAGCCAATCACAATAGAAGCCAATGTTCCTTGTACATATGAAATATGGGTAGAATTTCCCATCCTATTTCTTTCTCAGGTGCTTGCTGTATTATATTCATGTGATGAATACAAATAAGATTAGTCCTTGATCCTTGAGAAACTAAATTCCTTATAACACTTCTCATTTACTCAGGGCTGTCTTTTCGTACAAAGAGCAATAATGATTGAATTATCCAGTCTGGGTTCAACCCTGCTGGCTGGCACTTACCAGCTAAATGACCTTGGCCAAGTGACTTAACCTCTCTGTGTGATTTCCTTCATCTTTAAGATGGGAGTGATGATAGTTAAGTCCCAAATGAATGAGGGGTAACTACAAAGGTCTGAGGACACAGCTTGGCATGCAATGGGGATCAAAACACATTAGTTCCAGCCCCAACTCTTCCCCATCCTTAAATTGCTCAACATAATCAGTCCTATTCCACAGTCGCTACTGGACACCATCCAGCTCAGGACTGACACTGAACCTGTGGTGGGATTGGCTGCACAGGTACGGGGAGTCACTCTTGGGCAGTACCCTTCATGCTGCTCCCAGCTGGGGCACAGGTGCACCCTCCTGGTGATTCCTATAATGCAGAGAGTGATGCATGCAGAGTCAGAAATCCATGGAGCCCAAGGAGAGTGGGAAGTACTGAGAGAGAGGAAAAAAGGAGACACTTCCGAACAGCACCTAGAAATTCCTGAACAAGAGCCAGGCTTGCAGCGAATAATGTCCAATGATCAGGGCACATGCTAGAGAATTTGAATTGTATCCCTAAAAACAAAACAAGCAGTTCACTGTCTATTTGCACAGGTGCTTCTCTACTTGGTTTCTTTAACCTTGGGGTGTCAGTTACCCTCCATCAGCTTCCGTGTCCTCAATCTCAAAAATAATCCAACATTCCACACTTCCTGATTCTGAGGGAAGGGTTGGGTGGGGGTGGGGGCTAGAAAGGAATGGGGCAGGGTACAGGAGGTCAAGACTAAATGGCAAAACTGACGTGCAGGTTTGTTGGGTGAACGTGAGAGACTTTGATGGTGCATAACTAATTACACACCCAAGGCAAGAGAAGTGGCTTTTCAATTAGACAAAGGACACATGGTTTTGTGCAGATTCAACACTGGCACTTTGAATAAAATGGATGCATTTTTATTGAGATCAAGGAGAGAAACAGACAATCTCAGACTGAAAGTTTGCACAGGAGATGGAAGCCCATCGTTGGCCTCAGGCTCATTCCCTCACCCAGAACGTTCTCCATCACACTCTGCTGTCTTTGGCTCGAGGAGCACACACACATGTTTTCAAAGGGCACATGCTATTGCAAATGACACATATTCCCCAAACATGTGGCATTTATTGTGGCTGGGATAGGCCTGAAGGCTTAGGGGATAGTCAAACTGGAAGATTTCTGCAGAGTGGATTTGTTATTCTGGAAGGGAGTTCAGAGATAGGTACACTTTTTTTTTTATTGTTGTTATTGGTGTTATAAAATAAACAAACTTGAGGTGAAACCACCATTAAAAGGAGCCTGACAGCATCTAGAAACTGAAAATCTTTGGCATCTTTGCAGCAATGACAGCACTCGGAGGACTTTAAACTCAAAGTTAATTTAGTATTTGTGTTTCCAGAAAAAAATAGAAGAGGGTTGTCATTGTATTTTGAACCTGAGTTGCTAGAGCTACGACAATTTTGACAAAGGTAGAATAATTATCCATTCATGTTATTTACTCATGTATTCACTCAAAAATATTGAGTGATACTATTCATTGAGGATACAGCTTATTCACTCATAAATGTTAGAGAGAAATTTGTCTATTCCCTCATAATTAATTTACTTATTCAACCATTTGTTATCTTGCTGTGGACTTGTTGACATTCATTTTATAGTTTGGTTAGAATCCCATATAACTTTATTTGTTTTGTTGAAATGTTCTAGCTTTGGCCATGGGCAACTCTTTTACTTGACTCCTTCAATGTACACCGTCACTGTGTGTGTGCGTGTGTGTGTGTGCATGTGCTGAGCACTTCCCTACTTTCTGCCATTATAATCATCTATTTCGCCAAGAAGCCCTGGTTATTTTTATTGAAGAATGAATGGTATTAGAATCCAAAACCTGAGCCCTGGGTGTGCTTGTTTGGCTGGAGTGTATTGCTTCTGTGCTCTCTCAACTCTCAAAGTAAAGAACTATATATATATATATATATATATATATATATATATATATACACATACTAACTTGCTTCTATAAATTTATCAATAAATATTTCAACCTTTAACTGCCAGTAACTGTATTCAGTTGAACATGAATTCACACTGACATCTCCAACTCTAATCTATTGCTGCATGGATCATATCCTTTCTTATCTACAGCTTCCCACTTCAACAGTGAGAACTCTGGCTCCCACCATCCACCATCCATTCACTTACTCTTTCAGTTCTGGGGTACGTGGTTAGCAGTATCAGAAATGTCAACCTGGACTCCAAGGAAAAAAAACTTTATCAGCTATAACACAATCTTATGTACAGTTCCTTTTGCCTTTATTCCTACTCTCTTCCTCCACTCATTTCCAAAGTTAATTAGGGTAGCATCTCCCCCCTCCAAACACACACTCTTCAGTGAGGTCATTTCATGCATTTGAAATTCAATTAGATTATTCTGTGACAGCCTGCATTTTATGCTGAAACTAAGGTTGCTAAGTTAACCTCCTATTTTTTTAATTTGCATAAATTAAAGTTCATTCTTACTGCTGTAAATTTCTATGAATTTTGATTGTGTATTATGTCATTTATCCACCATTATAATGTCATGTAGAATAGTTTTGCTGACCTAAAATACCTCCTTGCTTCATTTGTTCAAGTACTCTTCTCTACCCAAACCCCTGAAAGTACTGACCATTTTTTAAAATTATTTATTTTTTAGAGGGAGAGAGTGTGGGGGTCAACAGAGAGGGAGAGAGAATCCTCAAGCAGACTCTTTGCTAAATATGGAGACTGACATGAGGCTTGATCCCAGAATCCTGAGATCATGACCTGAGCCAAAACCAAGAGTCAGTTGCTTAACTGACTGAGCCACCCAGGCGTCCCTGAAAGCACTGACCTCTCAGTAGTTTTGCCTTTTCCAGAGTCATATGAATTGAACTATACATAGATAGTCCTTTTAGATGGGCTTATTTACATACTAAGGATGATCAAATGTTTTACACATCATATTAATTCATTATTATAGATCTTAGCACTAATTTTACTTAAGAAATATTTGAAGGCATGTCTCTATTAAGGTATGTACTTTGATGCAACTAAAATACGTTCTCTTAAACATTTCCAAGCCGATCAAAATTTGTAACACAATGTAGACAAAGAATTGTTAGGGTTTACTTATAGACACCTATTCCAATTAACAAGAAAGCCCTTGGAGATCAAAGATCAAAAGACACAGTCTTGAATTTTATATAAAGAAATGCAATCTAGGAACACCCGGGTGGCTCAGTCAGTTAAGTGTTCAACTGCTGATCTCGGCTCAAGTCATGATCTCACAGTGGTAGAGACTGAGCCCTGTCTCTGGCTCCTTGCTCAGTGGAGAGTCTGTTTGAAATTCTCTCCCTCTTTTTCTGCCTCTCCCCTTGCTCATGCTCACTCCCTTTCTGTCTCAAAGTAAACAAATAAAATCTTTAAAAAAATGCAATCTAAAAAAATTTCTAACCTAGTTTTGCCTCTCTGGTTAATAAAGATTTATGTTTTAATTATATGAGTTCTACTCGGGGCACCTGAGTGGCTCAGTCAGTTAAAGCACCTGCTTTTGGCTCAGGTCATGATCCCAGAGTCATGGGATCAAGCTCTTCATCAGGATCCCTGCTCAGCAGGGAGTCTACTTCTCCCTCTTCCTTTGTCCTGCCCCCTATACCCCACCCCAGCTCTCTCTCAAATAAATAAATTAAGAATCTTTAAAAAAAAAGTTATACTCCTAAATAAAAATGCTGGTTAGAATATTATTTGGTAAAACATATTTTGAAAGATTTGATAACATGTATCAAGAAGTTTAAATATATTCAAAATCTTTGACCCAGGAATCTCAATCTGAGACTTTATTTTGATGAAGTTTCCAAAATCATGGAAGAGTTAGAAGAATGATACTCACTGCAGCCACATGGCAGCAGGCAAAATTGTAGATGGGAAGATTATCTGTGACAAATATGCTGATATGTAATGAGACATTCTTAAGACATTTTTACTTTGAACTAATTTTAGTCTTACAGAAAAGTTGCTGCAGTGACACAGAGAGTTCCCACAGAGTGTCAACCAGTGTCCTCTAATTGTGGTCACCTTAAATGATAGTGCAATTAACAATGCTCGAGTCCAGGAAGTTAATGTCATTAAACTAGAATTTAATTGAATTTTGCTTGATTTTCCATGAATGAAACTTTTCTGTTCCAGGAGCCTATCTATAATCTCAGTTTGCATTAAGCTGTCATTTTTCCTTAGTCTGCTCTGACTAGCAAAATTTACTCGGTCTTTCTTCATGTTTTATGATAAGGGAAAATATTAATAGTCTATGCTGGATGAGGAAAGCAGCACACACACACACACACACACACTCACACACACAGTGATCTCAAGTAGGCAAAGAGAAAAATGACTAGAAAGATATTAAGAGGAAAAAATCCAAAATATTAACTGTCCTTAGCTTATCTCTGAGTGAGGGATTACAGGCAATTATTTTCCTACTACTTTTGTTTCCTCTATTTTTAAAAATGTATTTTCAAAGATGGTTACCCAATATGTAAAACTAGAGAGGAGAAAAACTACAGAATATAAATTCTCCAGCTTAGAGAATTTAGCTACATTAAAGGGTTTGCTCTTCCATATAATCTGACTGAATAATATTTCATCATGTTGTACGTATGAATACAGTTCCCTCCTTCTTTTAGCTCTAATACAGCTCATATTTTGCCAGTTCATTCTTCTTCTTCTTCTTTTTTTTTCCCTCACATATAAATTAACAAGCATGAAGGAAGTACCCATATATGATTGGTTCAGAGGACATAAGTGTCTCCTCATCTGGAGGATCAGAAATACAAATGTTCCCTGGAGACAATGGACACAGCAGAAATCCACCTGAACTGAATCTTCCTGATGGAAGGAGGAGACGTTATGGAGGAATGGACCTCACCTTTCCAGTCTCAAGGTCCCCTGGGAAATACTGATGAACACTCCTCCATGGGCCTTGTAGAATAAAGACTGAAGAAAGATATCCCCTACAGTCACATTCTATTCAACAGTGCTGGGAGCAGGAGGCCAGTGTTCCTGAGAACACATCACAAGGACTTTGTATGATGCTACACTCTTGGCTGACTCCTCATATTGGCTATTTTTGTCACTTCTAGCTTGTCACCAAAGTGAATGAAAGAAAAGTCCTGAAAAAGAAGAGCTCCTTTTTTTTTTTTTTTCCCCATAGGCAGAAAGAATATAACAGTTCCAGTGAGAGGGGTCCTCTCTCTTCCTAGCTGGAGGTACAGAGAGCAATAGCTATCCCCACAGAGGGCTAGAAAAGCAGTCTCTTATGCCAGTGGCCATGAAACAAAGGACAACAGAGGAGGCCTGACTGGCCAGGTCCCAGAGGCGTGTGGTGAATGGAAAGCACCTGCCCTTTTGAGCCTCTAGGATTTGGTTTGGATCTTGGCTTACCCACATATTATAACATTTCTCATTTACTGAGTACCTACTGTGTTTTTTACCTCAATGTTAAATCTTTAATAACCCTACAAAACAGGTAAAACAAGCACATTTTACCCACAAGGATGAGACTCTTACAGAGTATGTAACCTTGAACTATGTAATTCCATCTCCTCCTCTGTATGATGAAAATAAGAATCCCTTCCCTCTAAAGCTATCAAGATTAAATGAACCTCACATAAAAAGCACGAACACATTTCCCCAAACTTAGTAGGTTCATTGACACCCAGATCCCAAAATGATGCTGTTTCTGGGACACTTTCCCTAAAGTGCGATCTGGTTTAGATTTTTTTTTTTTTTTAATGTAAGCTCAGAAACCCAAGGACCTGCCAGAGACAGAAACTCTTCTTGGAATCTTCCTGAAATGCAAACAGTTTAAAGGTCACTGAAAACTTCATCCAGCATATATTTATATTTGTCTCGTAAACTCTTGAGGAGAATTTTCCAGGAGACGGTGGCGTCTCAGGAGACTACTTGCTGAGCCTCCCGTAACTCATTTTCTGTTTTTGTTGGCCTCCGCCTCTTGAAAGGAAAAGGGAACTCAGTGAAAAATGTTGAACAAGGCCAAAGACATAAATATATTTAAAAAGCACTAAATTAAAAGTGTTTGAAACCATTGCTACAGGGGGATTTCTCACCCAGTGATGCCAAGCAGAAGACCAACTTTGGTACTCATGAATATTCTTCCTCCAGGCTTCCTAGAGCTTCAGGCATCCTGAATAAGGATGGCTCTGTTTACTTACTGACAACGGTTGGGGGGTAAGAAGAGGGTAAATCATGGGATTTTTTTTGCAAAATAATCTAGCAGGTAAGTGTTGAGTGTCTCCTGATGTCTGTACTACCTCATCCTTTTGTAGAAAAAATAAAAATATATTCAGGTTGAAACTCAGAGTGGGATGGAGAGTTATCTCTTATCACCTGTTTGCTTGTGTGTAGGGGTGTGTGTGTGTGTGTGTGTGTGTGAGTATGAGTGATTTATTGACAAAAATTGTATACATTCAGGTTGTGACAGGTGATTTTTTAAGGTATGCAGTGTGATGATCTGATATATATATATATGTATATATATATATGGATATGTGTATATATATGAAATTATTACCATAATACTTATTTATTCTTAATAAAAATGTATATGTATAAGATGTGCTACATGATGTTTTGATATGCATGTATGTAGTGAAAGCTAATTGCCATCTTTACCTCCTCACATAGTTGCCCTCTTTTCTGTTTATCTGGTAAGAGCACATCAAATCTGCTCTCTTAACAAATTTCCAGTATAAAATACAGTCATCGTGCTGTATTTTGCCTTTAAATGTTTAGTGGAAATCAGAGATTAGGGATTAAGTAATTAGTCATTGCTAATAGCAATTGTATAATTAATGTTATTTCTCAGAACACATCAAAGCACACTTATCATACCAATATTAATGATGGTGACTAATGGAATGAATGACCAAATGAACAAAAAACCTCAAAACTGTTCTTTCAATTGCCTGATACCATTTCCTCAAGATCTGTTGAGAGGATGTTAGATTTTCTTGCAGTAGGATAACACACACATTATGTTTCAATCCCTGCAAGATATCTCATGGTTTATGGACCATTTACATTTAATGTTTTCAACATAACCACTGGGTTTTAGTCTGCCAACTTGCCATTTACTTTCCTTTTGTCCTTCTGCATTTGCTTCCTCTGTGGTTCCCTTCCTGTCTTCTTTTGGATTAATCAGATATTCTTTAGTGTTACATTTTATTTTCTTTATTGTCTTTTAGAATGTCTTTTTAATAATTGAATCATTTGTTTTGCAGTGATTGTTCAGAGTCCAGCAATGGGTACCTTTCAATTTACTCTACATATAATCCGTGTTGTATTTTTCTATTCTCTTCACTTCATACCTTACACTTTCTACTTCCAATTTCTTGATGAACACTTTGCACTTCCCAAGGGTATAAAATTAAAACAGTATAGTACCATGTACCATGCTCCTTTGTTTGAACATTGTCATATTGTTCATTTTGCAGAGGTTTAGTGCAATGTGCATACACTTAGTTCTTTGTTTACATTTATCCTCCTTGGCGTTTATTGAAATTATTGAATCTCTGAAGCAATGTTATTTGTTTATCTGTTGGTTTGTTTTCTGTTTTCATCTAATTTAGGAAGTTTTCAGTAATGATTTGTTTAAACATGTTTTCTTCCGCAATCTCCCACTTTGTCCTTTTGGGACTCCAATTATACATATGTTAGATGCTTATATTATCCCATAGGTCCTTGAGGATCTTCTAATTTCATTCATTTCCCACTCCTCCCATTCTTCAAATTAGATAATTTATTCTCATCAATCTTCAAATTAGCTGGTCTTTACTTCTGCTCACCAATGTACTGTTAGACATTTAATTATTTTTTGTTTCATTTATTGTATTTTTTTATTTTCAGTACTTCAATTTTGTTCATTTTTATAATTTTCATATTTATTTTGAAGTTTCTTATCTACTCTTTTATTAAGACCCCTTCTTTCAGGGAACCCTCTTACACTGTTGGTGGGAATGCAAGTTGGTGTAGCCACTCTGGAGAACAGTGTGGAGATTCCTCAAGAAATTCAAAATAGAACTTCCCCATGACCCTGCAATTGCACTACTGGGTATTTACCCCAAAGATACAGATGTAGTGAAAAGAAGAGCCATCTGTACCCCAATGTTTATAGCAGCAACGGCCACAGTCACCAAACTGTGGAAAGAACCAAGATGCCCTTCAACGGATGAATGGATAAGGAAGATGTGGTCCATATACACGATGGAGTATTATGCCTCCATCAGAAAGGATGAATACCCAACTTTTGTAGCAACATGGACGGGACTGGAAGAGATTATGCTGAGTGAAATAAGTCAAGCAGAGAGAGTCAAGTATCATATGGTTTCACTTATTTGTGGAGCATAACAAATAACATGGAGGACATGGGGAGATGGAGAGGAGAAGGGAGTTGAGGGAAATTGGAAGGGGAGATGAACCATGAGAGACTATGGACTCTGAAAAACAACCTGAGGGTTTTGAAGGGGCGGGGGTGTGAGGTTGGGGAACCAGGTGGAGGGTAATAGACAGGGCACGTATTGCATGGAGCACTGGGTGTGGTGCAAAAATAATGAGTACTGTTATGCTGAAAATAAATAAATTAATTAAAAAAAAGAATATATATTGAAAAAAAAGACCCCTTCTTTCATTCTTTGAACATATTTTTATTTATTCATTAAATATATTTATAATCACTGCTTGCATATATTAGATTCAACATTTGAGCCATTTTAGATTTGGCTTCTAATATGTGAGTCATATTTATTGTTGTTGTTGTTGTATGTTTAGTGATTTTTGATTGTTAATGGATATTATAAGTAAAAGGTTATAAAAACTGTAGATTCTATTATTCTTTCCTGAAATGTTGATTCTTGTTTCAGAAGGAAGTTCAATGACTAGATAATCATCTGGAACATGTGTATACTTGTTTTTACACTTTGTTAGTAAACATTTGCACAGATCAGGGTATATCCAAACCCGTTTAGATGGGAAGGATTCAATTTCCTAATTCTGTCTTATGCAAACATCCTTTTTGGACTTTGTTTAAGGCTTTTTACACAACTAATGAATTATTGAACACCATATCAAAAACTAATGGTATATTATATGTTGGCTAATTGAACATAGTAAAAAAATAAAATAAAATATCTCCAAACTGAAAAAATTGATTAATTAAAAAAAAAGGAGTGCATCTACAGTAGTTTTAACTCTATGTCATTATCCTTATTCTTTTTTTTAAAAGATTTTATTTATTTATTTGACAGACAAAGATCACACATAGACAGAGAGACAGGCAGAGAGAGAGGGGGAAGCAAACTCCCTGCTGAGCTGGGAGCCTAATACGGGGCTTGATCCTAGGACCTTGAGATCATGACTTGAGCTGAAGACAGAGGCTTAACCCACTGAGCCACCCAGGTGCCCCTCATTATCCTTATTCTTAAGACTTTCTGCATTTGACATGATCTCTCCACTCAAGGTTGAAACTCCATGAAATCTCTTCCTCCAGCATTGTCTGACCTCTGGCATCTCTGTTCTGCTTTCCATCCTATAGAAGCTAATTTCCATTAAGTTCAAATGGTCGTGGGGGGCCTTAAGTGACTCCTGGTTTTGGTTCAAGTTATGATCTCAGGATCCTGGGATCAGTAATGCATTGGGCTCTGTACTCAGTGGGGTGCCTGCTTGAGGATTCTCTGTCTCCCTCTCCCTCTCACTACTCCCCCTGCCATGCAATCAATCAATCAATCAATCAATCAATCAATATGAATAAATCTTTTTTTTTTTGGAAAAAAAGTTCAAATGGTCTTGTCCCGTGTATGTACAATTCAGCCTTCTCATGGATTTATGGAAGATCTCCACACTGATTTCCAGGTCCCATTACTAAACAGTTTCCTTTCTCTCATGTTTCATCTTACACATATTAGCAGATTACGTACTCTTATCTCTGATCTCTGCCTCCCAAACTTCGTGAGATCACTGCCTTTGCTCAGACTCCAGTTCTCTGGACAATGTGGCAGAAATTACCCCTATTGAGAAAGATGGGTGATTATGGCATATATATATATATATATGACTGCACAAGATGAATGCCATAATCACCCATCTTTCTCTCTCTCTCTATATATATATAGTTTTATATGGCCAAAGGGCCATATAAAGATGAATGCCATAATCACCCATCTTTCTCTCTCTCTCTCTCTCTATATATATATATAGTTTTATATGGCCAAAGGGCCAAAGGGCTTGTTGGTGTAATTTACTCCATCTTGACTAGGATAAGAAGTCCCAGTATAATGCCTTGCACCTAATGTATGTTCAGTAGATAATTGTTCTTTGGTGTATTATTTTTCTATTTCTTCTATAACAAATGACTTTAAACAATGGTTTTTAAACAACACAAATTTATAATCTTAAAGTTCTATAAGTCAGAAGTTCAAGGTAGTTCCCACTGGAGAGGCATACCCAAAAGTCTTGGTTCTTCTTTCACATTTTTACATTCTATCAATTACTCCATCATATAAGTTATAATTTCCAAATATTTCTTAAACCTGCATATCTACTCTGTCCCCAGTACCACTTCCTTTTGCATGTTCTACCATTTCTGATTTGAACCTTCTCCATAGACTCTTAATGGTTTTCTTTCTATGGTCTGATGCAGCTCAGTGTGTACTCAACACCACAGTCAACCTGAACTTAGTAAAACATAAATGTGACTATGAACCTGCATAGGTTAAAAAATCAAAAAGCTCCTAACCCCAATAAGACCATCTAGAATTTTGAATCTGTGTCCCTCCCAAATTTCCTATCCCATCATGCTAACCTCATCACCCACCATACAAGGATTCCTATAATTTCTGGGGCATATTTCTCACTTTATACGCATCTTCTGTACATATACAAAAGGCTGTCTCCTCTATTTGGCCTAGAAAACCTCTATCTGCCTAGTAAATCTGAAGTTATCTGAAGACCTTAGATCAAATGTCACCTCCAATATGAGTGCTGGTTTGGTCCATCCAAACACATTTCTTCCTGTATATACCTATATTGCTTTGGACATCCCTTTATCATGAAAATTATCTTAATTCATTGTCATGGAACTTTTGTGACAGTCTTTCTACCCAAGAATGAGATTTTCCAGAGCCCGGGCTTTGTCATGGTCCTTCTCAACAAGTAGAGTGTTTAGCAAATTAGTTTTGGGTGATTCAATTGATGCATTCATTTGAGTTCTCAATTATGTATGTTCTCCACTTGAATAAACAAAATATTTTCCTCAGGCAAAGGCTTTTATTTTCTTTCCAAATGATGTGCCCATTCTCCTTTTCTTCTAGTCTGCCATTTTAAACTCAGATGCCGGTTTTTCTATAAGTTGGGGAGGAAGAGCACATATAGAGAATATTCATTGGTTTCTGAAACTTCTTTGTAAGGCAATATGCAGGAAATTTTTTATTTTTTCAATTGTTTATATTTAGTTTAGAATTAAATTTTTAATTTTTAGAATAAATTTTTGGCCTTTTAAAAAAAAGATATATCCTGCATATAAAAGAATTTATCTTTCATATACGCTCTATTAAAAAATGATAAAATGAGCACTCATATTCTCCTGACCAGAGGTTAAAAATATTGCATAATCCCGAAATCCTCTTTTTCCTTTCCCAGTTACACCTCTTTTCCTTCTTCTAAGAGTTAAACAATAAACCGATTATTATGTTACTATTTCACTGGTTTATTTTTCTAAATAGTTGTACTATATACTATTTTATTTCTAAATAATGTATTGGTTGGGTTTGCCTGTATTTGACCTTCATATAAATGGAAGTTATTGTATACTTTGTGCTCTTTGTCTCTGAAATTTTAACTTTATGAGATTCATACATTTTTTAAAAAAATTATTTATTTGAGAGAGCGAGAGGGAGAGAGCACTAGCAGTGCGTAGGAGCAGAGGGAAAGGGACAAGCAGACTCCCTATGGGTGTGGAGTCCAACCTGGGGCCTGATCCCAGAATCCCAAGATCATGACTTGAGCCAAAGTGAGAGTTTTAACCAACTGAGCCACCCAGGTGCCTGCGATTCATACATTTTAATGTATTTAGTTATACATTTACCTATTTTCACTGATATAAAGTATTTGATCACATAAATATACTCATCTTTATATACTCTATGCTTGATAGACGTCTGTCTCTAAGATTTTCTACTATTATGCAAAATGCATTTTCTAAATTGATAATATTGTATTTTTAATATAAAAATATTGTTGTCATGTTAATAGATTTTTTTAAAATGCTAAAATACTTGGACATTCCTGGGGAACAACCAAGTGGTTTGCTACAACTTACGTATTTTTTATGCTTTTCTGAATTCAGTGCCAGTATATTTTAGAATTTCTGCCTCTTGGTTCATGAGTACAATTGCCTTGTGATGGTTCTTTCTTTGACTGTTCTCTGGTTTTGATATTGTGGTAGACAAAATTCTAAAAATGTCCCTAAGATCCCATATCTTAATTCCTGGACTATGTGAGTATGAGGTATCACTGCTCTGATCATGTTATGTTTTATGTGATAGCTGATCTTAATAGGCAGGTGGTCCTAATTTAATTGCATGAATACTTTTAAAAGCAGAGAGTTTTCTCTGGCTGGAGGCAGAAGAGTAAGTCAGTGAAATTGTGAGTACTAAGGAGATCTGGCTCATCACTGCCTGCCTGAAGATGGAAGAGGACATGTGGAAAGGATAGCAGGTGGCCTCTAGAATCTAAGAGACTCCCAGACCACAACCAGCAAGGAAATTGGGACCTTATTCTACAGCCTACAGAAATTAAATTCTGTCATCAACCTGAATGATCTTAAAAGTGAATTATTCCCAGAGACTCTTGATGAGGACTCAGACTAGGTAACACCTTAATTTCAGGCTTTTGGTACCCTGAGTATAGAGCACAGCAGAGCCTGCATATGGTGGAACTTACAGAACTGTGAGCTCATAAATGGATGCTCTTTTAAGCCATTGAGATGGTGGCAATTTGTAACATAGTAATAGAAAATGAATACAATTATCAAGGATACAGTAGTCTCATTGAATGTACTGGTGAGTAAGAGAAGCATTTGGATTTTGTTGTTTCCTGAATGTTTGCTAGGATTTACCAGAATCTGTGCTTTTTAACTGGAGACTATACCCGATTTATATTTAATCAAATTAATTATATGTTTGGTTTTGTTTCTACTGTGTTAATTTGTGATTTATATCTGTCTTGATTTAACCCAATACCTATTTTTCTTTCGCTTTTCTTATGTTCTTTTGTAGTGATTGAGGTTTTAAGATTTTCTCTCTATTTTTTCTCTTTCCCACTACTGTTTTCCTTCTTTTTGTGGCTATCTTAGAAATTTTAACTCTTATGTCTTAATTTAAGATGTCCAAAATTAATCAATATCCACTATTCCAGAAACACAAAGCTCTTAGATGATGAAACAGAAATAGTATTCTGCAAACATTCCAACGCTCACCCCTATTATTTCCAAGCCTCCCTCAAAGGTTTTTGGGGCCAAGTGACTACTTCAGGCCAACAGACAATGACCAGAAGAGATGTGTGTTACGTCAGGAGTTAAATAGCTAAAGGCTATTATTCCTCATTCATTTCTTTCTTCTTCTGACCTGGGACCTTGACTTGGAAGCCACTTGAAGTTTTCTAAGATCACTGAAGAACACATAGCTGGTGTGAATTTTGTGCGGACTGACCAGTCCCAAGCCATTATGAATCTTAACATGCAGTTTAATATGCAGAGATATTATTATATTTCACCCAGAGCTGAAGAGGGACCAGGTAACTATCCTTAAGCTTCTCTTTATGGGAATTTTTTTTAATAGTTCACCTGTTGAGGATGTTAGGTTTGGGGGGTCCTGTTTGTGCCAAGGCTCAGTCTTTGTTGTCTTGTCTTCATGCACTTAGAGTGTGTAGCTATTGAAACTTAGACCCCAGCCCACTAGGGGTCAGGAAATGCTGCCAGGGTAAATACCAGCTCTAAAGACTGCCAAGTGTTCTGGTTTTGATTTTCTCCTAATCTTTGGACTTTGAACATTTCTCTTTTTCCTTGTCAGCCCAGCTACCTATTTGAGAAATTGATTTTTAATAGGATTTATACTGAGTTTTATGGATTTTATACTGAAAGGAGTTTTCTAAAGATATAGACTATCCTATAGTTCAATATGAAGTAGACATCATAATTTATTATCGAGAAGCTCTATTCTTTTTTTTCTGACTAATTACAGGCAACAGAAGATGATTAGTGTCTTTTAAAATGTATTTTAAAAGCAAGAGAGGTAGCATGAATGATTACTTATTGAATTAGGAGTAGTGAAGTTTTGATATTGGGTGTTGAATTCTTTTTCTTTCTCCTGATGTTGGGTGAAACATGTCTACAAAAACATATGTCTACAGAAATGTGTGTGTGTGTGTATTTACAGTGATACCCATTTATCAAAAAATTAATTTTCACTGCAAAAACCATTGAAGGCTATTTGCTATGTTCATGACATTGGTTTGAAAAGCAACCAATTACTTGCAATTTTCCATTGCTTTTTAGCCCCATGTACCTGCACATTTATTCCTCTGTTTATTACCTATCTTTTTGTTCTTATCTTCTTCAGTATGCAATGAATATCTAGTGTGTACCATTTGTGACTGACACCTTGCACTATCAGGAGTAACTGCTGAATATGCAGGGAGCCATTGGGTCATCACAATAAAACTAATCATATGTAGCATGTGGTAGGCAGGATAGCCATGATTTTCAAATATTTTCTTTAATTATTCTTGAAACAAAATCCACGAGGGAGGGATAGTTACCTTTGCTTTTAATATGAGGATACTGGGACTTGTAGAGGCTAATCAACATGCCCAGTGCCGTAAGGTTAGTGAGTTTCATTGATGGGACTTGAGGTTAAGTGTGTTGAAACCAATGCCTGTGACTCTCAACTATAGGGCGGCTCCTTGCAGTCACACCCAAGAGACTGGAGGGCATGCAGTCTACTATGACCTGTGCAAATATTCCCACCAGAATCTGGGACTTAACGGCAGAGGATAAAACCTTGATAGCACCCCATTGGGAACTATTTTTTTACAGAGAATTAAAAAATAAAGTTCCCTTTTCTTGAACCTCTTGGCTTCCCGAACTTCACTGTCAGTAATCATTCCTTGGCTCCTAGCGTCCCCTGTGTGGTTCAGTTGATTAAGCATCTGACTTCTGTCAAGTCATGATCTCAGGGTTCCGGTATTGAGCCCTGTGTGAGGCTCCATGCTCAGCAGGGACTTGTCTTCTCCCTCTCCCTCTGCTCCTGCCCCGACTTGTGCTCCTCTCTCTCTCAAATAAATAATTAACATCTTCGAGAAAAGCCAAACAAATATTCCTTGGCTCCTAAATGGGAAAAAAAGCAGACAAGGGTGATATGATTGAGGTCCCTTTGTAGACTGCATCCTTTGTGACTGACTGTGAATACAAGTGTATTGGGGCTAGGCATGATGATGGCGCTACACCTAGGCAGATCACCCAGACGAAAATCTGGCACTTGCAGGGGGCTGTGGTAACCTGGGCAGGTCATCCTGCCTTTCTGTATCCTCTCCGTGAAACAAAGTGCCATTCCTGACAAACGGAAAGGTGACAGCATTAAAGGAAAACTGTGTACAATGCTTAGGAGAGTGCCTGGCACACAGTAGGCCTATTAACTGGTTGTTATTTTCATTATTAGTTTATGATTCTTGTTTTTAACAAACCCTTAGTGGAGAAATGGGGCAGTATTCATGTTTAAAATCAATAAAAGGTAAAAGAGATTATTATTCATTCAGCATTCATGTTACCCAATGTTCATCAAAAACCTACTACATACAAGTATGAAATTACATGAGCTGTAGCCCTGGCTTTTAAGTAAAGAAAACATGAGATAAAGGAGTCTGACTGGATATTTACTCTGAAAATGAAGGGAAAGATCCAAATGCAATGTCACTTTACTCTGGAGGGAAAACTGAGAGGCCTTGTAGGCTGATTAGATATGAAATTTCAAGGAGCAGAGAGTCAGGCTGACTTGGCATTTCTGAGCCAGGCCAACCTGGAAAACAGGGAGCCATTAACCTTGCAAGTGAGGAGATATAATAGACACAGTGATTTTTTTTTCTTTCTCCTGGAAGAAGCTGATGAATTTGGCTTTAGACATGTAGACAGTGAAAAATCTAGGCATGTCCAACATAAATTTCCACTGCAAAATTAAATTGGAATTGAATAGATATATATAAGTACTTTATATTTCCCTAGGAAGAGACAAAAATAGATTTATTAATCATCCAATCTGAATGTTCAACAGTGAAAGAATGACAAAATTATGGCACTATTATTCACTAGAATTATGACATACAAAATAAAGTTAACAAAGTTATTATAATAACATATGAAATTGTGAGGTAGAAGAATGAGTAGAAAGAGCATAGTGGAAGATGGTATATAGAATGTAATTTTTTGTGAAAGTACAGTATGGATAAAAAAAAAACAACTAGGAAAATCTAAGGTCACAGTTATTACTTATGGGTTGTTGGACCATGGATGATTTTTATCTTACCCCTTCATAATTTTTGTTTCAAGTTTTCTATAATGAAAATTAATTAGTTTCCTTTTTTAAAAGATTCATTTATTTATTTTTAAATATTTGTGAGAGGGGGAGAGAGAGCACAAATAGGGGGAACAGCAGGCAGAGGGAGAAGCAGGCTCCCCACTGAGCAAAGAGCCCAACAGGGGACTTGATCCCGGGACCCAAGATCATGACCTGAGCCGAACCCAAGAGTTGCACGAGCCATGCAGGTGCCCCCATTAATTTTTTTAATAAGTCAAAAGGGGTGAGGATACTCATAATGCTATGTGGGAAGAGTTTAAAATCATCCAGGTAATAATATCAGCAAGAGCACATGTGTGGCATTTAGGGACAGAGATGACTGTTCACTTCTGGAAAGTTGATTAACATACAGGGTTCTGAGCCCTATGGTATTTCACCAGAGTGTACTAACGGGTTTAACAAAATCTACATAATGAAATTAATAAAAGCGTAGTTTATTCTATGTTGAAACACCATTTGGCACATGACTCACTGTTCGGCAGAAGGGGAAGAGGCTATTTCCTTGCATGGGAGGCAGTGCTCACAGCAATAAGAGAAAAAGAACTACAAATTTATACTTCCATACTTGCTCACTGTGTAGGCTTAGTAAATTTCTCAGCTTTGCTGTGCCATTTCCCTTAATGCTAAAATGTGGACAATAATACTGATAGAAACATGTTGAGGGCTGAACTAAAACACAAGTTGAGAACATCTGGTGCAGTGCTTGGTGCTGGTCTCCCCAAACGATAGCCATGCTTGTGTTTCTGTGCATATCATTAACGATCTGCCTAACTACCTAATCTCGTGTCTTTTCCTCCGTACAGTACAGAGTGTGTCAAATAAGTGCAGGCAGTGATCACATCAGCTTTACTCGACACTGTATTCCTGCCACACAGGAAAACACCTAACCCAGGAGTCTCTGAATAATACTTACTAAATAAATGGGTGATAACAAAGGGCACGAGGTAGAATTGGGAATGGGGTAGTGTTTAGTTCAGGACCAGGTGTGGACCAGTCCTTGCAGGGACACTGGGGAGGGAAGCTCTTTGCCGTTGCAGACGTGCACAAATTAGCATGTGCCTTTGGTCGTCACCACCTGCAACCTTCCTGAAAACATGAAGGGGTCACGGCAGAGATGAAGCTGACATGAGATAAAGTAATGTGAACACAGAGACAGAAACAAGGTCCTTGGTGGCCCTGTGGAGTCCCTGGATCAGGCTTCTCCAGAAGCCATTCGTAATCTCTATGTTTTTAGGTCCCATGGTCATCTATAACAGCTAGTTGGGTTTTCTGTTATTTCCAGCCAAATGCACTCTAGATGATATTCTAGATTTGTCTACATTATTCTAGATTTGTTGATTTTGTCATTTTCCTCACCTTTAAAATGGGGAGAATGATAATCATTATACCACAGATGATATGTCCACTGTATCCAACCACTTCATGTGGACTGTTGTTTTAAAAACCACCCTCAAATCTCAGTTACGTGTCAGAAGACTTCTGTTCTTGTGTTTTTAAGTCTACTGGTCATTATCAACTTAGGGGATCTAGTGTGGGCTTGGTGGGGGGCAGGGCAGTCCTGGAGTGCATGGATAGCAGACAGATATTTTGTGCAGTCCTGACTGGAGAGACAATTTAAGTCACCTTACAACTTAAGTCATCACCACTCTGGCAGTCCAAGCACACATGATCCCACTACAGAAATACAGCACTGTGGGGCGCCTGGGTGGCTCAGTGGATTAAGTCGCTGCCTTCGGCTCAGGTCATGATCCCGGGGTCCTGGGATCGAGCCCCGCATCGGGCTCTCTGCTCCACAGGGAGCCTGCCCCCTCCTCTCTCTCTGCCTGCCTCTCTGCCTACTTGTGATCTCTCTCTGTGTCAAATAAATAAATAAAATCTTAAAAAAAAAAAAAAGAAATACAGCACTGGCTGGGAAAGCATCCCTTCTTTGGGGGCTATACTTGGTTGGACAGCTTGCGTCAGAGTACAGTTTTCTGGGTTTGTAGCAAAGGCGCAGGATAGAAGCCTGCCGTAGCTGTTTGATTCTGGGACACAGGCTAAAGAAACAGTGGTTACCTGAGGTCTGTTCTCATGGATCATTATCATCATTATAATCAAAGCCTACCACACAAGCCAGACCACACAGGCACATTTATGACCTCTGAAATCCAATGGGTCAAACCAAATCCCCTGGAAAATTATACTCTGCCCAAAATAAGAGAGGTCTGGGACTGATTAGATGCTGGAAAACGATCTAAACTATTGAATCAATCAGTCATTAATCCATATAACTATATAACTAGCATTTATTGAGTGTTAATTATGTGCTAGGCACTACGGTGGGGCTAGGCGTACAATGATGGACCAGGTACAGTCCGGGTCAGCAAGTTCAGTCCTGTGTCTCCAGGAAAGGAGGCACACAATTACAATGCAGTGAATCAGATGCTAATAATAACTGAGTGAGTACATAGCATAGGTCAGAATTTATTCTAAACACTGTGCATGCTTAATGCATTTAATCTGCTCAACAGTTTTATGGGGCAAGGAAGGTTAATTAATTTATCCAAGCCCACACCGCTAGTTAGTGACATAAGACTCAGTGTCAGACAATTTACCTCTAGAATCTTCAACGACAATTACTATAATGTGTGTATAGTAGCACCAGTAAAATCTTAGATGGGAAAGCGAACTGTCAATTATAAAAAAACAAAAAAACAAAAACAAAACACTATAGAAAAACCAATCGTTATTATCTTTCAAATATTTCTTCAGATAGATTCACAGAATGTCGGGGTTGATAAGCTTGGGCTGCAGTGGTAGAGGACCAGCCACCACTAATCACATGGAGCTGGGGGACAGAGTGGCCAGGGAGGACATCCAAACGGAGAGGACTAAGGTGTGGTGGGGAAACCCGAGAAGTCCCAAGTTCATTGTCATTTCGTATCTGCCATCAACGAGGTCAAAAGAGGCTATGTGAGTTAAGGGTTTTCTCGGACCTCTAGACACTTGGACAAGCCACAGCCAATGGAAGAGGTAGAGCGTTCCCACTATCAATGAGACTTGAAGCTCCAGTGACCCCGAAGTCCTATGAGGGACAGCTGGTTCAGTCCCTTTTCTGAATCTCTTGAGTCCTACATGGGGATACACAGAGCAAATGGGAGGAAGGAGTAGATGGTGAGGGAGGGGCAAGCCTGCTGTGAATGATGACCTGAGATTTGAAACCATAATCCTAAATCAGTTCACAAAAAAAGCATGCCATCAGCGTGTCTTAACATGAAGTCAGAGATGGCTTTTAAAAAAAAGTCAATAAATACCCTTCAATTTTACGTAAAGCTTTCCATGTGTACAGGTGTAATTTGTGGGGAAACTCGGGCTTTACTTTTAACATATTTAGAAGGGCCTCACAACGCCAAATACTTGAGGCACATTGGACCAGATGTAGAAGATTCAGAAATAAACAAAATCTTAATCTGCAGAACCAGTTTCCTCTCAGCACTAACCAAAGTAAGAATCTGAAAAGCAATAGACTTCAGCTCATGTCCTACCCCTAAGTTAGCCCTGTTATTTATTAACTGTGTGACTTTAACCGATCACTCAACCTTTCTCTTTTTTCTTCCTGTACTAACACCTACTTGAGGGTCGGCATCCAAGTAAAGTAATATAAACAAATATCTAGTACATCCTAGGCAATCCAATATCACAGCTAATTATTTTTAATATTATTATTACTGATATGCTGGGGGCTGCCCAGGGACCGGAGAGATTTTCAGAGTGAGTTTTTCGGCGACAACATTGAGAGAAAAAACAGCGTCTGGCGGGAGGCGTCTGTCTCCGTGCGTTCTGGCAGTGTTGTTCTTGGCTGTTCCTGGCTGGTGTCTGTCTTTACCTTGAACTGCCCTAAGATTAGAATTTCTTGTAAACAGTGACTTTATTCATCTGCATCCCTTCACAATGCTGGGCTGCTTCCCCCAGGAACAGGGAGTCACCCCTCCCAAGGCTGTTCAGAGGACTGGAACTAACCTCTGTGACGTGACTGCTCTTCTTAAAAGCATTCCCTCCAGCCCGGGAAGGATGAGCGCAGGAAAGCTCCCAGATCCAGGATGCAAGGCCTACCACACCCACCTGCTCCCCAGAGCCCAGCGCCTGGGCGTGCATGCGCTCCACCGCTCCACCGCTCCACCAGGCGGGGTGGTCAGAAGGAGGTTGTCTGAGAAAGAAGCGGGGGAGCGCCCCAGGAAAAGTGTTAGCCAGCAAGCCAACAAACGAGCTCCATCTTCAAGGCAGTTTCGTCTGACTCATCCCAGGACGAAGGCAGATTCTTCTGCTCGGAACTCCATTCGTTCCCAGAACAAACAGGGTCTCCTTCCCAAAGCCTTACCCAAACCCCAGGCAGAGGGAAAGCCCCTTCCTCTGCAGACTGGCATGACACCACACCTGTCACAGGCACCTTCCTTCGTGGCTCATTCAGATGTCTCTTCCCTTGGGCAGCCCAGTCCTGTGCCCTCCTGACACCTTATGCTCAGAGCCCAGCATCAGTCTGACTCAGAATAAGGGCCCCCAAAATGGTGATAGGACAGACAGAGGCAGAGAAAAAGGAATGAAGGGAGAGAAGGAGGGAAAAGGGGAACAGCGACAACGAGGGGGCAATAGGTGTTGGTTCTGGAATGAGTTTCCATTCTCTTTCCATGCCCACGGCTGACTTCTCGACAAACTTGAACTTCTGTGCAATTTAGCTTCCCTGTCCATGAAAGGGGAGAGTGCTGCTTCTCTTGCCGGATTGTTTTGGGGATCAGATAGGATCAACACATGGAAGTGAGAACATATGGGATTGAGGTAATTACGAAAACAGTTTTCATTTAAGGACTAATGTGTCTCGCCCTTCAAAATTCTCTTGTTTGTTAGGCTTTAACCCCGAAGGGTGGATTGTGGCGGAATGTCTCCAGACATGTCTCCACTGAGTTGTGTTGAGCATCTGTAGGCCGATCCCCCACCCAGGGTGTCCCCTCATCAGGCCGTGCTGTCATTGCCCTTGCTCAGGTCCCCCTGTCTCTCTGGTGGGACTGATGTGGGTCCCCTCCGGGCTCTGGAACTCCGGCCTCTGTCCCCTCCTGGCCATCCCCCGTGGAGCTTCCTGGGTGTTCTTCCTAGAAACCAGGTGTTCCCCCTCGTGCTTAAAAATCACCCCCGAGCTCTCCAGCGTCGTCAGGATTACACGCAAGCCCCCAGGCACAACCTGTCCTTCTGGACCCAGTTTCTATTGTGTGTGATTCTCCCAGGTTTCTTTCCTGTCTTTCTCTCACCAGTCCTGGGTTCCTGGAATCCCCACTCTGCTTCTGGTCTCCCTGCCTTGTTTGGCTTGGGCTGTGGATTTTTTGGAACCCCTTCTCTCTGCCCTCTTTGCTCATCATCCACCAGGAAATCTCCCACTCTCATTCCCAAGTTTTCTTTCTCTTAGAAATCTTCTGGTTTCCTCCCAGACAGAATTCACGGCTCGGTGCCTGAAATCCTGTTACCCTTCTGTGTTACATTGTACAAATGGCTGTCTTAGCTGGACCTCCTTGCTTTGCAATTACTTCCCGATGTGTCTGCCCTCCAGGAGCCCATGTGGTCCTCAAGGATAAGACTGCGGGGCTTTCTCTCAGATGAATTGCCAGTTATGGGCTAAATGAGTAGATGAAGAAATGAATGTACCTCGAATGCATCCATCCTTTCTAAAGACAATTGGGGTGTCTGCTCCCTTGAGATGGTCCTTGGCTGACACGTGAATCGGGACCTGGCACCCTGTCTATTTCACTGACCGGGCTCTGCACCTTTCCTTGGGTGCAGTCTTACTTTTCCAGCCCCGAGTAGAAGCTCTCTTTCCACACTTCCTTCCCCATCAAATCAGCCTCCTGCCCCTCAAGGCTGGACTGCAAGCTGTTGTAAAGCTGGGCCATGTCCTCCTCCCTCAATGCACCCCACCCCGGCGTCCAGTTGGCACTTAGAGCCACGCCTTTATCCTCCCTGCGATCTTCCTCAGTGTCTGCAGGACACAGCAGAGCAGGCTCACGGGAGCCCAGAGTCGGAAAAAGTGCACTTGGCCTGTAGAGATAATGTCGGCTTACCCCTCCTCACTGCAAGCCATAAAGCAATTCCATAAATATTCAGACACCTCAGGCTTCTCCTGCCCACCTCCCTGCTCCCAGCAGGTGACCTGTCAGCGCCACTCTCAATTTTTCTGCCTTTCTATTCTTTTTCATTTTTTTCTTCCTCTTCTAAATGTGGCCACTGCAATAAATTAAACTTTCATAGTCCCATTTCCTTCTTTCCCATTGCAGAACCTTGACATATTTCCTCAAGGAAATACTTTCAAAATCATAATTGAAACACAGTAATTTATAATCGAAGCGGGAGGAAGAGAGTAATAGATTTAGCTCTCATTTCTGGTGGCAGACATGTTAATTACATTTTCTATTTCCTCTCATTAGCATGGAGCATGTCTCCGACAGGCCAGGCTGGCCTGCTGCTCTCTCTCCCCTGTGGAGCCCCACCCTCTCTCACACAGCGAGCCCAAGGCAAACTTGACCGTGCAAAATTGACCAAGTGGCTCTTGGAATTTGAAACCCATCCGTGTCCCACCCCCCTCACAGGTCCAGTTTCCGTGGTGGGGATCCAAGGTCTAACTGCTTTACTCTCTTACCTTAGGGTCTGGAAACAGAGTCACTGTAGCGCCCTGTATGCACTTGGCCTACTCTCGCTCCCTGCTTTCCTACAGGCAGCTAGCTGCCTTTTCCAAAGACACCTTTCCCCTTGAGCATGTCAGGAAGGCCACCACCCGTCTGCCTTCTCCTCCTCCCTGTGCATGCTCTCTGCTGACAAGGTCAGCACTCCGTCTCCTTCTGGTATCCTTGGTCTCTCCTGCTTGCCCTCTGCTTTCAAAGGCAGCGATGGTGGCTTTCTCCTCTATGCTCCTGGGGTCACAGGGCTTAGCCCTGCCATTACGCTTCTGACACCACATTATAATTATTTTCATTTTCTGTGCCCTAGTTCCTGCCTGCTCCACCCACCAGGACACAGACAAACACAGTAAATGACCAGCGACTTGGGGGCAGGGGTTAACTTATTTCTGAATTATCAGCATGGAACCCAGTGCCAGGTTCAGAGTGAATGTAAATTAGAATTTTCAAAAAATGCACATGGAATAAAAAAAAATCATTCTTTTTTTAATAAACAAAAAGTGGGATAAAGATGCTATTATGAACGCATTAGTAAGCCTAACTCGTATATTTCAAATGTAAAAGGAGAAGGAATTGGTATTTCCATAACTTTCTCAACTGATTAGGGTGGGAATTATGACTCTGACCCCACATAAGAGAGATTTGTGTCGGGCCAGACCTCTTGCATGGAGCCCCTCTCAAGGAGAAGGCGGTGGAGAAGGGTCCTTTCCTGGTAGTCCACATCCTCCCATGCCACGTGCCAGAAGGGGCCACTTTATCCCTGAAGCGGAGGATTGCGGAGTCAGGCTGGAGCCCGAGACGGAAGGGAAGATGGAAAATGTCCAAACATACTCACCGAAATATTCTTCTGTATTTTGATCCAAGTGGCAAATTCTGATAAAAGCTGACCCCCCCCCCACACACACACCATGAAATCTTAAAAAAAAAAAAAAAAAGACAGGGCGATAAAACACATAAACAACAAGAGCCTGTCCCCCTTTTTTATTTTACTATTTTGTTCATCAAGGGTTTTTTAATTTAATTTGATTTTTAAAAAATATTGCCTTTAGGGGCACCCAGTGGCGGGGCGGTGGCCCAGTCAGTCAAGCTACTGACTCTTGATTTTGGTTCAGGTCATGATCTCAGGGTCATGAGATCGAGCCTCACATCATGCTGCCTTCAGATATTTATCTTGACTTCTGAGATTTGGGCACGTACTTAAATTTTATATCCAAGATGAGTGTGTTCCCAGCCTCACCTGACCCACCCCTGTCCTTTAGCAGCATCTAATAACCTCAGCCCGGTTTCCCCTTCCTCCTCTGAGTTACTTTTCCTTAAGGAGCATCCGTCCGATCCAGTGGGGGGAGGTAAGCTTGTTGACTGTTAACTACTTTTTTGGCAAAACAGAATAAGCAGGTGCAACAGAAAAACATAGGAAGTACATACATGAGTGGAAGAGGGCAAAACTCAGCATGACTGTGTGTTTCAGAGAAGACAAGGAGCAGAATGGGGCATTGGAATTGGGCCTTGAGAGAGAAACCTCTAATAAGTCAAGGAGAAGGACAGACATTCCAGATGGGAGGAATAGCATGAGCCAAGTTCAGAAATAAGTCCGTTCGGGAGGGTGTATCCCTGGGCACATGGCCTGGGAAGGCCACGTAGTGTGGTGTGTGCCTGGAGGACAGCGGTGCTGGGCTTGATCGACAGACAGCGGTGCTGGGCTTGATCGACAGACCCCCGGGCTGGCTGCCTCTGTGACAATGAGGACTCCAGGTTTTGCGAATAGATGCAACCGATCTCTTCAAAGCGGGCCCTCCTCGGGAAAGAGGGGGTTCCTCGCGGCACTCACACACTGCTCACAAGGCCAGACCCCCTCTGCGGGTCCAAATGCTACGCCTGTCGGGGGCTGCCTCCCAGACCTCAGGGAATAGGAGAAGCTTCTGCTGCTCTGGGTGTTGCTCACAGGAAGAGGGGACCTTGGGAGGGCTGGTTAAGGCACCGAGTCCTGAGCAGGAAGGGGAAGAGAGCTTCTAGCCCCAGCAAGGCAGGATTCCAGCCCCACAGGGAAGCTGGCTCAGCTCTTTGAGTCTCTGTGCTCCCACCCTCCCGTGTGATCCCCCCTTCCACACATCTAATGAATAACAGGACCACGGCAATCGGGTAATGTGGAGGGGGGTCTCTGTTCTCCTCCTTGATGCCTTGGGAACATTCTTCCCTGAAGAGTTTGGCTGACAAGCTACTGCATTCCACTCTGGCTTCCTTTCTCTGTCACACCCCAGGTGGCTCTCAGAAAACACATTCCACATCTCTCTCCTCCTGTGTAAGTGGGGCTTTGGTTCTCACTGGTGGCTCCAAGTTTGGCCTGCTCACCTCCCCCTGTGGGGACTGTGCACCTCAGGCTGTCCAGGATGGGTGGGAGCAAACTTCCTGAGCTCTGTCTGGGTTGGGCATAAAATTGTGTACACTTGCTTCTCAAGTGCATCTTATTTAAATCATATCAGACACTGTGCAGTAGAGAGCTTTATTCCTTTTTTTTTTTTTTTTTTTTTTTTTCTGAATGAGGAAGCAGAGGTTTACAGAGGAAGTCATTTGCCTAACATCGTCTAGTTAGAAGCAGGTTCTCTGGCTCCTGAGCAAACACCTTTTCTTTTTTAAGGCACTATTTTATTCTTGAGGTGTGAGGCCTTTCCTGGAAAGATGGAGAAGAAAAAGAGAAAAACATCTGAAGAGATGAGTATTTAATTTTGTCACGTTGATCCATTATTTCACTCAAATCATGGCTAAAGAGTGTCGAGAGACCCTCCTAGACTAGGTTGCAGCCCCAAACTCCAGGTTGCCATGGGACAGCCTCGTCTGTGCATTGTTCTTGAGGAAGAGCTGTCTGGGGAGCCTTCCCTGACACTGCCCCCCAACTAAAGCAAAGTAAATAGCTTCCTCCTCTTGGTTCCTCAAACAGGTGGTACACATTTTATACTACAGCTCTTAATGTTAAGTCAGCTATGTGTTGTCAACAAAAAATGAGAGAATGAGAGGCAATTTTATGTATCAACTTGACTGGGACATGGGGGAATCAAGATATTGGGTTAAATGTTATTCTGGATATGTGTGTGAAAATATTTCTGGAAGAGGTTAACCTTTAAATCAATGGACTGAGTAAAGTAATTGTTCCTCCCTAGTGTAGGTGGGCATCATCCAATCAGCTGAAGGGCTGAAGAGAACAAAAAGAGGGCATACGAAAGGATACTCTCTCTATTCCTGACTGTCTTAGAGCTGGGACATAGGTCCGTCTTCTGCCTTCAGACTTGGACTCAGACCAGAGCCACCCCATCAGCTCGCCTGTGCCTCCAGCCTGTTGACCTTAGATCTTGGGATTTGTCAACCTCCATAAGTGTGTGAGCCAGTTCCTTATAATAAATCTCTCTTTATATTATAAGGAATTGGCTCATATGATTTTATGTTTATTTTATGGGCTCAGTTTCTCTGGAGAACGCTGACTGAATACAGAGAAAGGGAGAGAAGGAGAGAGAGAGAGAGAGAGATCCTCTCACCTTCTAATAAAAGTGGAGGTGTCTGGGGTTAGAATCTGAGATACAGAATATCTCTGTGGTCACACAAGGCAGAGTTGGCCAAAACACAACCAAACTTATATTCATTCTGCCGTATCCGGGAAGCTCTACGACAGTTCTTCTAGAACATAAAACGATAAATTGGGGTGAATGAGAAATCACTTCTGCTCTATGAGGTAGGCCTGATGAGGGCAGGTAATGGTACACAGCCAGCATTCCAAAATAAGTCCAATGTCTAGGCTGCTGCTTATTAGACCTTCAAACACCTTCACATTCTTATTCTCCTTTAATCCACAACTGATCCTCCAAGGGAACTGAGAGGAAGATAAGCCAGAGGTTGTCTTCTGCATTAACTTCACAGATATTGGCTGAGTCCTGATATAGTCTAACCTCTCTAGCTAGAACCAAGGAGACAGAAGTAAATGATCACTGCCCTCATGGGGCTTATATTTCAACAGGGAAGAGATTCTGAGCAGAGAATTACAACTCTGATATATTTTACAGAAGCAAAGAAGTTGGTATAGAAGATTAGGAGAAAGAGATCTAATAGTAAAGGTCATGGATGGCATCACCAAGCAAACCCCTGAGCGGATGTAGGGGCTTTCAGGATCTGAGGACTCTGCTCCTGACCCCTTCTGATGGGGACTGAGCAGACAGAGCAATCGCCAACTGGAAAAGTCAAGCTACAGCCAGGCACGTATTTGGTATTTCAAAACAAAGCCTTGGTAAAACCTGGATCAGAACTTGTGACTTATGCTTGAGATCCAGTTTGGACTTTGGTCTCTGAATCTAAAATTTTAGCCCTGTACACTCAGGTGTGCCTGATGTCTGGAAAGAAAGAAGGGGAAAGAGAAGGAGCCCTGATTCCAATGAATGAGATTGGAGAATGGAAGGTAGGAGTGTGCACATCTTCAGAGGTTCCACAACGCCACATGGGAAGACAGGGCTCACTAGTAAAACATGGCCTCATAAATTCAAATTCCTACTCTCAGATCATTAAAGCCTCTCCCTTTGGGGAAATGGGGGGTAGCAGGTTATCTTAAATCACACCCTCCAATGGGAAGAAGGGGGAATTCGTCTTCAGAGTTCACATTACTAATGAGGACAAGTAGAGTATTTTTTAAAAAGATTTTATTCATTTATTTGGCAGAGAGAGATCACAAGTAGGCAGAGAAGCAGACAGAGAGAGAGAGGAGGAAGCAGGCTCCCCAATGAGCAGAGAGCCTGATGCAGGGCTCAATCTCAGAACCCTGGGATCATGACCTGAGCTGAAGGCAGAGGCTTTAACCCACTGAGCCACCCAGACGCCCCAGGACAAGTAGAGTATTAACGAGTTCCCCCTGCATCCCACATCTCCCTGACTTCCCTCTCCAACTCAAGTGAATGGGAGAATATGTACACACATGCAGTCATGGTACAGCTACAATGGACCTTGGGAGCTGGGTCAAGAAATCTGGATACAAACCACTGGAGGTTACTCAAGAGTATAGTTATAGGATTAGATTAGTATTTTGAAGTCATTACTCTGATTGCAATACGAGCTATTTGCAGAGATGCAAGAAGCAAAATTAGGATTCTGTTCTAAAAACTAGGGAGGGGATGACAGTAGCTTGGTCTGGGATAGTGGTGACGGGATGGGGACTGAGCACATGTCCAAGAGTGGTCTTCATGGGGTGATTGGATGGGGTGGGCTGAGCCAAGCAGAGGGGTCCTGGGACTCTCCCAAGTTCCTCACTTGCTCAGCTGGTTAGAACCTACTGGAGCAATGGCTGAGGAGCGGGTTTGGGTAGCAGGAAACTATGAGATCAGCGGGTGACATACCAGATTTGAATGAACTCTGGGTCACCCAAGTGAAGTTGCTTTAACATTGTTGGATATATACATATGGATTTGAGGAGGGAAGACTGGGCTAAAATCCGAAATTTGGGAGATGTCTACATGTACTTAGTAAGTGTATCCAGGTATGAACAGTGTCCCAGGAGGCAGGACTTTCCAGTGCTAACACCAGGGACATGCCTGGCAAACCCACACAAGTTGCACACCTTCTTCACAAGCAAATGTGCTGGAGAATGGGTGCCAAAGGCGTCAAGGATAAAGCGTTTTCCAGCTCTTTTAAAAAACAAGTTACCATACAAAAATGGGGGTTTGGTTAGAGTCAAGAGAGGAGTAGCCCCAGTAGAGTGGATTTGAGAGGTTCCTGGCAGCACAGTGCCCATGCCCACTCCAATGCCTGATTATTATAATCCCTCTTTCATTTGTTCACACGAGTGTGTCATGGCTTCCCTGAAAACAATTAGATTTAGGGTCTCCATTGCCTAGACCACAGTGTTCAAACATCTCATGTAAATACCTCGGTCTCTCCACAATTATACTCTGGCCTTCCCTTCTTCATTTCCTGCATAACCTGTACCCTCCAGCAGCACGAGCTCACCGTCTGCCCTTGGGAGGATCCATTTCTTAGGCATACTTTCCCCTCAGAACAGACAGCCCTTCCCTGACCCTGACTGTCCAGCTCAGAGACGCTTCTCTGTAAGGCCTTCTCTTCCCCCTCAGGGGCTTGTCACCTTCCTCACCCAACATGCGGGAAGCCCCCAGATTTCAGGCTCTGCCCAACAGCTGCAGATATGGACATGACTATGAGAATAAACATTGTCCTTGAGAGGAACCTGCTGGGTTTAGACCTCCCCCTCAGGGCTCATACACACCAGGTATCACACCTGTGTTTTCGGTACTTTGCTGCGCATCTGAAGGAAGGAGGACAGCCTGGACAGAACACAGGACTCAGGTGCTCAAGGTCTTCTGCTCCCTGCCCTCCTCTGGTCCCTGCCCCACTTTCAGCGTGGGGAGTCCGTGAGTCCATTCACTCATTTATAAGATAACCTCATAGAGTTGCAATAATGGTTGAACAAAATAATTGGTATAAAAATGACTTCTTCCCTATAAAATATTTTTTGTTGACTTGTTGCTGAAGGTCAAAGAGCATGAGTCAGCTTTGTCTCCATACCACCAACACACAGAGTCGGTGTCTGTGGTATAGACTTGGAAGCTCTGTTTATGGTACATCAAATCTGAGGCAGTCGAGGATCTCCCTAAATGAGACTGGATCAGGCTGAATGACCAACTTTACCATGTCATTTATATGTATGCAGAAAACTTGAGACTTTTGCTCAGATATCTAAAAGGATGTGAAGGTCAAGGGATGGGAGAAGTCCTCGTGTGTCTGACATCTCATGACAAAGGGGACGCGTGCTCCTCTGGAAGCATGGGAGCTCCTGCCACTTCTTTTTCTGCCGACCTTAGAACTATAGAAATGCAGCTTCCCGCAGCTCTAGGGGCGCTCTAGAGACTCCAATTGCCTTCTGATGTTCAGGTGAGGAAACGGAATCATCCCAGCCAGAAAGGATGAAAGGAATGGAAGGCTGGGTTCCCAGGTCCTAGACGCGGGCCCCTGCACGTCCATACTGCCCCTTGGCTCTGCCCCAGCTGTGCCTCCCTCCTCAGGGCACCAGCCAGCGCTGCCGATGAGTCATCAATTGGCAGCTCTCTTGTTTTTTGGTCTGCAGTCGCTTTAAATGTGATAAACAAGGTTATTTAAAAAAAATAATAACAGTGCCATGTCCAAATAAAAATGTCTCATGTTCCGTCAAGACCAATTGGAATACCTTTATGTCTCAGCAAGGAGAAAAGATACTTCATGTCAGAGATAATATGTTCAATTCGTGAAAATGGGTAATTTCAATAATCATTGTCTAAAGCTGAAGAGGATGCCAATATTTATTGATGCAGCTTTCTTCCCTGGCAGTGTTTTTGTATTATTGATGTCCCTTTGGAAGTAACTGGGCATTTTGTGTTTGTGAAAAGAAAAAGAAAAAAAAAAAAAGAAAAGAGAACGAGAGATGGATAATTTAAGATGAAAAGATGGTTTTGGTCATGTATCAGGCAAAAAGGAATATAAAATGCATGAAACTCTTCCTCCTTTGTTCTCTGGTTGGGCTGCTGGTACGGGTTTGAGGTCTCTGCTGTTTTGCAGGAAAGGGTGGGAGCTCCCTCCACCCTTCCCCTTCCTGCCCCTCCACGGGTTGAACAAGCAAGAGAAGGTCAGGACGACTCATACCGAAAGCCCAGGGAGCCCAGGCTCTGGCAGATCAAGGTCACCTGGCACGGCTCTTGCTTCTCGAAGCTTAGGTAGAACCAACTATTCAAAAAAGTCAATAAAATAAACAAGACTAAGACTCGGAGCCATGTCAGCTTGGCAGGAGGCACATCTCAGCCATCCCAAATACACATGAACTAGAGGAATTGCACGGTATTGAATTACATCTCAATAAAGCTGTTATAAAAAAGAGATCCCACCCTCCCCCTGAGCACACATAGACAACTGTTAGACCATATGCAGGATTCAGCATCAATGAATCTCAAAAGTACCTTGCATTTGCACAGCTCCTTACAGCTTCTACAGAGTGTTCATAAACTTGAATTGAAGCTTCCTCACGGAGGCATTAAGCAGGAAAATAAGGATAAAGAAACAGAAGTCCTGTCCCTATAAGTGAATTGATTTTCCTAAGGCTGCACAGTCAGCAAATGTCAGACGCAAGAGCTTGATGTTTTGACCCCAAGTTTCATCATACCACTGCATTAATGTGGTCCGAATGGAGGTGGGACTATGAGCTTTACCAACACTTGCATTTTTTTTTTAAGATTTTTATTTATTTATTTGACAGAGATCACAAGTAGGCAGAAAGGCAGGCAGAGAAAGAGTGAGAAACAGGCTCCCTGATGAGCAGACAGCCTCATGCTGGGCTTGATCCCAGGAGCCTGAGATCATGACCTGAGATGAAGGCAGAGGCTTAACACATTGAGCCACCCAGGTGCGCCACCATCATTTGGATTTTTTTCGGGCTTACCGTGAGCTCTGATGGTAAAGAGTTAGTACTACAAAAGAGAGAAAAATTATCTCCTGGAGGGAAATTCTAAATAGATAGTTTCTATTATGGTCTAGAAATATGCAGCATCATTGAAAAAAAATCTGGAGTGTCTATTATGTATCAAGTGTATGTATAATAACTGTATCAGGTCTCATTTAGTCCCTTTGCAAAATTAGGGGCTTTCTGGGAGCCATGCACAAGACCCACATTTGCTGAATTCTGATTTCTTAGGGAAGCAAAATCCAGAACAGTGACTTAGAGCAGGACTGAAAACCATTCAAGGTTGCTCTCTGAGAGAAGTGCTATCTGAGCCTTGGTGACTGGGTAGACTCAGGACCTGGGAGGAAACACCGCTGATTAGAGACTAACATATACAGACCTGTGAACTCATAAACTCAAGGTCCATGTTAGAGGATGTTAAATAGGTGTAAGAATATTCTGGAAGGGGGCAAATGGGACATGAAGTTGAAATCAGAAAATTTGGAATTGAAAAACAAATTCAAGAATTGGCAAAAGGGGGGCACCTGGGTGGCTCAGTGGGTTAAAGCCTCTGCCTTCGGCCCAGGTCATGATCTCAGGGTCCTGGGATCGAGTCCCGCGTCGGGCTCTCTGCTTGGCGGGGAGCCTGCTTCCTCCTCTCTCTCTGCCTGCCTCTCTGCCTACTTGTAATTTCTCTCTGTCAAATAAATAAATTAATTAATTAAAAAAAAAGAATTGGCAAAGGGTAGGGAGCTTTAAAATGAAAGAAGGAGACGAACTATGAGGGACTGTGGACTCAGAAACAAACCGAGGGTTTTGTGGGGGTAGGGGTTGGGTGAGCCTGGTAGTGGGTATTAAGAAGGGCATGTATTTCGTGGAGCACTGGGTGTGGTGCATAAACAATGAATCCTGGAACACTGAAAAAATAAAATAATAAAAGAAAAAAAAAGAAAAGAAACAGATCCGGAGGCTGAGGAAGTAACTGGCCAGCTCCGGCCACACATCGAGACCACACCAGAGCCGCCGCAGTCCCGGGCTCAGCTCTCCACCAGCCACTGCCACCAGGAACTTCACATCTGAACATGAGAGCACAGCCCAGAAACCTTTCCTGATTCAACCTGTCTGCTTCCACACCTAACATGCCTCCCCTGGCTTTTACTTCCCACGTGAAACATCTGACTTGAGGTTCACCAATGAGAGCCCCAAAACCACAGGTTTAAGTCAGTGGGACCCAGGGCTGTCAAAAGAATCACCCAAAAATTCAGAGAAAAGGAAACAGATGCCTGGGGTTTGAAGGTTTTCATCCATGCCCTCTTGATGGTGGTTTCATAAGAAGATGCAACACGATGAGCATGGCAGGCTTTGCTTGGTTTTCCATTAGACAACCAGCCCCCCTCATTCTCTGAGGGGGATGTACGAGCCTGCTATTAAATCTCGAGGGCTGCTTTGGAAAGACAATGGTTGCTTCTTCTGTTATCTGTGATGCGTCTTTCCCATCCTATGAGTTAACTATTTTACAAGGGTGGAAGGGACTTAGCACTGAATTCTCTGCCTTAAGCCCTCTGATGGGGGAACCTCAGTGAAGCACTGGAGGACCCCCAAGCCAGGCATCCATCAGCACCGTCTTGTCCTCCTCTGCTGAACTGAACGCATCTCCCCTAACCAGCTCCAGCTGTGAGATCCCCACCTGGAAGAGATGAATGCTCGCCCATTCCACTACATGATTCAGAAAGACAGGAGTTGGAATATACACGTCAGTCAAAGAAAAGACTTTGTGATCGGAGATCCCAGGTTGGAATCCTAGTTCTAACAATTCATAACCTGGAAAGATATAATAATTTTTCTCATCTTGAAAATTAAAGCAGTAATACATTTTTATGACTTTGTTTTGAAGACTCAATGAGAAAAGCACTTAGCACAGTGCCTGGTAGGTAGTAAGTACTTGATAAATGCTAGTTATGATATTCTAGCTCAGATTTCTATGTTCTTGAATCCCATCCTGTGGCTCAGGATGTGAGTGACATATAGTAAATACACAAGAACTAAAAAACAAAAACAAAAACAAAACAAAACAAAACAAAAAAACCACAAGAACTATTTGATCCCCAAAGAAATGAATGAATTTGACATATCCTACTGATGTCCCATGAACTTGATATTATATAATCTATTTTTAAAAAATTGATGATAGATATTACTCCTATTACGTGCAAGAGTAAATTGAGGCTATGTTGAAAACTCAGAAATGTAGTTTTCTGAAGAATACATGTGGTGGCTTGAACCATGAAGATAAATATATGAATGTGTGCTAGTAATACTAACAGAAGTTAACTTAGTATACTAGAAAAAAAGGTGGGGGGCACCTGGGTGGCTCAGCGGGTTAAAGCCTCTGCCTTCGGCTCAGGTCATGATCTCAGGGTCCTGGGATCGAGCCCCGCATCGGGCTCTCTGCTTGGCTGGGAGCCTGCTTCCTCCTCTCTCTCTCTCTGCCTGCCTCTCTGCCTACTTGTAATCTCTATCTGTCAAATAAATAAATCTTAAAAAAAAAAAAAAGAAAAGAAAAAAAGGTGGTGTTCGCCTTATATTCAGAATCCACGGAGATTCAGGAAAGTTGCCAGGATATTCCTTACCAGCATGTTCCAGAGAGAGTGTATTGTGCCCTGCCAGACACCATGATAGTGCTTGACAGAGCAACCTCTGTGAGTACACAACACAACTTGGAAGTGGGAGCCGCTGCTCCCATTTTACAGGGAGGGGAACTGAGGCTCAGAGTCAGAGTAATGTTTCCATATTACATGGCTTGTGAGTTTTAGAGTCAAATTCTAAACCTGGGTCTGGGTGACTCCAATGTCTTTTTTCCTTCCCACAACACCACACTGCCTCCCACGGGTTTCCTGAAATAGAATGAGAAAACTGTGTGACTCATAATCCTCCTCGTCCCAAAGTCATCTCAAAAATCTCAGGCTTGAAAAAGACTTTGAAGGACAACAGATCAGGAGATCCTCCTGATCTTGGAATCTCCTCTATATTTGTCTCCCAAATATTCTGTACTCTCCTCAACCATGTCTAGGAACAGAGAACTGGTTTCTTGTAGGGAATGGTCAACAAGATAGTAGAGGCATGGAGGGTCCCTGATTCAACCCCTCATTATGTCGATAATGACCCTGAGATCCCAAGAAAGGGTATGTTACCCAGGATCACACACCAGGAAGCATATGCCCAGATGATGGAGGATAGTTTCTAGAGCGTCTTCACCAGATCCCAAGGCTGCACTGAATAGATTTGAGAGCTGATACTATCAAAACAAAGAATATTCCGCCCAAAGCTTCACTAAAATAGAAAGAAGTGTTTCCAACACAGCAGGAATAAGATCTACACTTTCGAGATTGGTCTCTCACAGTGGAATATAATTGCTCTGAAATAATTGCCTTTCCTCTGCCTAAATTCTATGACAAAAAGTCAATAATAAGGTCAGTCAGCATTTATAAAGAATGTTACATCTGACAAAACTTTATCGTGATTTTTACACTAATACTATGAAGAGGCAGTACAGAAATTAGGGTCTCCATTTGACATACAAGGGACTGGAAACTAAGTATTGTTTTGGGGGTTTTTTGTTTGTTTGTTTGTTTGTTTGTCAGTATTGCAAGCACATTGGTACTAGAAGAAAACCATCCTTTTTAAAAGATATTTTTAAATTTATTTATTAGTCAGAATGAGAGAGAGAGAGAGATTGAGAATGCAAGCACTGGGACAAGCAGGTAGAGCAAGAAGTAGGCTCTTTGCTGAGCAAGGATCCTGATGCAGGACTTGATTCCAAGACCCTGGGATCATGACCTGACTGAGGTCATGACTGACCGAGCCACCCCAGTGTCCCCAGAAGACCACTTTCATATGTGAAGCTATTTAGAGATGGGGTCTTTGTCATTTATTTCACAGTCCAATGTGGGTCTTCCCACATCTATAGGATTCTTCTCCATGCATCCAGAGATCCAAGCTCCACAGAAGATCTAGAAATACATAAAACAGAACGTGTGCTAGGAAAAATAATCCCACACTGCCTAGTCGAGCAACTAGAAAGATTGGTGCTTAAAAAATGAGTTTGGCAAGCATGACAATAAGTGTGGGCACAAAAACTAATGGTAACACAGGCAGAAGGAGAATAATTGTGCCTGGGGAAGATTTGAAGGTGGAAGCAATTTTTTTTTTTCTCATTTTATTTATTTTTTCAGCGTAACAGTATTCATTCTTTTTGCACAACACCCAGTGCTCCATGCAAAACGTGCCTTCTCCATTACCCACCACCTGTTCCCCCAACCTCCCACCCCTGACCCTTCAAAACCCTCAGGTTGCCCCAACCTCCCACCCCTGACCCTTCAAAACCCTCAGGTTGTTTTTCAGAGTCCATAGTCTCTTATGGTTCGCTTCCCCTCCCCAGTGTCCATAGCCCGCTCCCCCTCCCCCAATCCCACCTCCCCGCAGCAACCCCCAGTTTGTTTTGTGAGATTAAGAGTCATTTATGGTTTGTCTCCCTCCCAATCCCATCTTGTTTCATTTATTCTTCTCCTATCTCCTACCCCCCCATGTTGCTTCTCCATGTCCTCATATCAGGGAGATCATATGATAGTTGTCTTTCTCCGATTGACTTATTTCACTAAGCATGATACGCTCTAGTTCCATCCACGTCGTCGCAAATGGCAAGATTTCATTTCTTTTGATGGCTGCATAGTATTCCATTGTGTATATATACCACATCTTCTTTATCCATTCATCTGTTGATGGACATCTAGGTTCTTTCCATAGTCTGGCTATTGTAGACATTGCTGCTATAAACATTCGGGTACACGTGCCCCTTCGGATCACTATGTTTGTATCTTTAGGGTAAATACCCAGTAGTGCAATTGCTGGGTCATAGGGTAGTTCTATTTTCAACATTTTGAGGAACCTCCATGCTGTTTTCCAGAGTGGTTGCACCAGCTTGCATTCGGTGGAAGCAATTTTTAAGGCATTTGTTGAAGGTATTTTTTTAAAATAAAGATTTTATTTATTTATTTGACAGAGAGAGAGAGAGAGAGATCACAAGTAGGCAGAGAGGCAGGCAGAGAGAGGTGGGGGTCGGGGAAGCAGGCTCCCTGCTGAGCCTGATGTGGGGCTTGATCCCAGGACCCTGAGATCACGACCTGAGCAGAAGGCCGAGGCTTAACCCACTGAGCCACCCAGGTGCCCCTGTTGAAGGTATTTTTGATCCCCAATGAGCACATATAGACAGAAGAACAATTTTGTACCAGTCACAAGGACCAGATACAAATGACAACCTTTATCTTGGATGATGCTTTAGGAATATGATAATGGAAAATGATAGGAGATAAGTCTAAAACCCTAATTTGTACCCAGACAACAAAAATTTGAATGGCACATAAATAATTTCGAACTCCTGCCTTATGGCATTATGGGAGGAACGGCTGAGCTAAAATTCAAACACTGGTTTTCCAAACTTGCTTCCGGTTCATTGTACCCATCTGCTCCTGCTTCCCTCTTGACTTAAAAAATAAGTGAAAATAAGCATCTTGGGAAATTAACTGAGAACATTAACTGATCCACCCATAGTTTGTTTTTTTCTTTTACACTCCCTCTTCCTCTCCCATTTTCACTAAGTCATTTCAGAGTACTTATTTAATGTCAAGTCCTGAGCCTAGAAATTTAGAGATTTGTATGAAGTCAGTGTCTTCAAGGAGTTTTCATAATCTACTGGGGGGTAGGGAGGCAAACGATGAACAAGAGCCCAGCACATGCACTAGAATATTCCTCAAAAATGCTGGGGGGACGTCTTGAAGCGGTGCCTCCATTAGAGCCCACCAGGCTGAAGAACATGAGGATATGATGCCTGTGCAATTTAACTCCAAAGGAGCCTTGCTTTATTGAATTCCCAGCAGGGACTTCTTATTTTGAAGAGGTTCAAATTATACTGCCCTATGAGAGAACATGTTTGTGGGTTACATGAATCCAAGACCCTTTAATAAGCTGAGTTAACGGAGTGGTAAATTTGTAGCATTCCAGTATGGCAGTAAAAGGTGACTTTTTTTTAGCAGAGTTCTTCATATTTTACTAATTTCAAGAAAGTCTATTTCTAAAAAAAAAAAAAAAAAAAAAAAAGTCCGCTTCTGACTATTGGCCAAGTAGATGTAGAAGAATGATCTGGTGGAAAGACTCAGGGCTTTCTGCAGGAAGAGCACTCTTCAGAAGCCACAAAAGCATCCTCCCACATTGACTGTGACTTCTGGTCCACAGCCAGGTCTCAGGAGCAATGACACTAAGCTTTTCTGTCCCCAGTGTGCACCAACCATGTCCTTGTGGTTAGCAGATGCATTGGTTTTGCAACAAAAGGCTAAACAAGCCTGAAAGGAAACCATGAGTCTGACCTTGGAAGATTTCATGTTCTCAAGCTCACTGAGTCATCAGTGAATTTATGAGCCAGGTGAGGAATTTCCAGAGACCAGATGTCATGTAATATTTCCCCAAAACATGACTTTGGAAGAAAGGGAGAAGAAAAGCGGTTGAATACCACCCATCTTCAGATCTGGGAACATTCTCTCAAACTCCCTCCATGCCTAAGATTTGTTGGCTAGAAAGTTCGGGGCTGAAGTCCAGGCCCCAGTGTCCTTCACAGTGCTGTTTTACAGGTGAGTTAAAATAGATTGGCTTAAAAGGGGGAAATGTCTCTTACAGAAATGATATCATTCCTTTTTTAAAAATTCCTCTCTTCATGATTTTTTTATGACTTCATGTTTTGGCCTAGATCAGCGCTTTCCAAAAGAACGCTGCACAGTGATGAAAATGTTCTATATTTGCACTAATCAGTGTGTCAACTACCAGTCACATGTATGGATGGAACACTTGAATTGTGGCCTCTGTGACTCAGGAACTGAACGTCTAGTTGTCGTTAACCTTAAGTTAAATAAACTTGTAGTTGGTGACTCCCATACTGGACAGAGCTCGTCAAACCTGTAAGAGAATGTCACTTTGTTAATATCAACCATAAGACCTGGTATCAAAATTCAACAGAGAAATAGGACTTTTCTTTTAATGTTGGAGGAAAAGAAAAGTCTCTGGATGGGGAATCTGGTTCTTCTCTGCACACAGCTTGGTTTCCCATCACTTTAGAATCTAGTTCATCAGCTTAAGGGTCAGGAAATCTTAGCTAAGTTGAAGGATCCAAATTCACTCAACCTCACTTTAGCCTGGGTAGGGAGGCTGATGTACTAGGCACTCGTTACGAGAGCCAAGAGGAAGTATGCGTACAACAAATCCCTGGGCCCTACAGGAAAGGGCTGAACGAGGAGGAAACTTAGTGTCTACCTTTGAATTAAAGAGATATGCACAAAATAAACTATCTGTAGGCACGGATTACAGTCCGATGCCGGGGAACTTAATGCACTTCCTGTCTGCTGTTTTTATGTGTCTTATCAGAGAAGCATGTCACATTGCTAGCTTTGTATTTGGGAGATCCATGACATTCGTGAATGAGAAGCTGACTTTTCCACACATATTACAAAGAACTCTCTGAGTAGAGGCAATAACAATTCCCAACGTTTATCTCTGCCTTGACTCGACTCTACAGGGAGGAACCCTGTAATTCAGAGTTTAAGCTACTTGTCCAAATCACACGTGTTTTCCAAATTGAATATGATGTGTTAGAATGTGCAGCCACATGAATCTGGGCATGCAGAAGTGCTTTGTGGTGGGCACGCTTGGTGGGGGAAGAAGCACTGTGGGCTGGTGTACCCCCCCACCGCCTTCACATGAGAGACCTTTAAGTCCCAGCTCCATGATTACCTGATGTGGACGGTCTTCATTCAACTACCTTCTACTCACCCTTAGTTCTTTCTTGGATACGAAAATAGTATTGAAATCCAAACAATAGCAGCTAGTATGAGGGCATTAAGCAATGTGGTTTTACTCACTAATTTTCACTCAATATCCAGAACTATCCTATATCATCCCCCTCCTTTTTCCCCCAAAGCATTTATCATCCCCCTTTTAAGGATGAAGATGGTTAAGACTGCACAGAGTATAACAACCTGACCCAGCTTCAGACTAGTGCAGCGCTTCAAACAAAAGCTATGAGGAAAGAGGCTTCTTTGGTTTTAACTACCCAGAGAGATCATTGCTGTTCACCAAATGCATCAGAACTGAGTCCTCCTGGGGCCTTGTCTACACAGCAGCATCAAGGCCACACCTGCCTCTGGGATGTCTTCACAGACCCCTTCCTGGGGAGAACCACAGCTGCCTGACACTTGAGTATTCCAGCTTAATTCCAACAAGAGACGTTTGCCTTTGTTTCTTTTGAGATCCCCACATTAGCCAAAGCTTCTTTTTTCCATTTCTTCTTGGTTGGTTGGTTTTATTTATGGAATTGTTTTTTGCAGATACTGAAAAAAAATTTTTATGTTTATGTAAGTAATCTCTACACCCAATGTGGGGCTCAAAGTCATGACTTTAAGGTCAAGAGTCACAGGCTCTTCTGACTAAGCCCCAGTACTGAGAGCTCCTAAATGGAGAATGAGGAGATTATAGCAGGACCTTTAGCACTGCCTCTGAATCTTTGAGAAGAAATACAGTAGACTCTGGTTTCAATGGGGCTGACTTCACATACCCGTTCTGATAGGAAGTAACTGTGTGACTGGAGGCAGGTCGTAACATCTCTGTGACTCTTCCCTTGGCTGTTTACTGGAAATGGTGTGTGCTGTGGATTACAGAAAACTATCAGAGCACTTAGAAGATTGCCCTGCCCAGAGTCAGTACTTTATCAACTCTGGAAATGTAAATAATGGATTCCAGATTTTTTAAGAATAGTCCAAATAACAAATATTTGCCTCATTATTAAATTCTGTGTCCCTAATTTTGGTTCAGAATGTGTGGTTTCTTCCTAAATTAAAAAAAAAATCAGTAAATAGTAGCCACTTTATTCTTTAGGGTTTAATTTCCACAACCCCACCCCAGCCAGTGTTTCTCTCTAAGCTCAGAAATCACAACTGCTAATGATTAATTTCTCAATAGGCTCGATTCTTTGGCTATCATGGAGTTGGTTTCTAGAGTATCTCTGTGTATGCATTCACAAACGCCTCCAATAGAAATACACAAATACAGCCTCAGAGTCAGGCCAGTGACAATGAACAGCATCTTCCTGTCATCTGTTAATTATAAAACAAAAACACAGGCTATCAGATTGCTAGAGGTTCCCTGATGTTATGTGGTTCAACACTTCAATTTATAGAGGCGAAAATGAAGCTAGAAAGGGCATATTCTTGACAAAGAAGGTAAAGTAGTGGGTTAGCAAGAACTAGACCTGGAATCCAGTTCTTCAAGTCTTGAATATCAAAATGTCAGTCCCATCCCCCAAAGGCATGTCAAGTTCCTCATATCTTCTAATATGTGCCTGTGTCTAGCTCTGATAAGGGTGTTTCTATTCTGGGGCTATCATCACCCTGGATCCACAGCTCTGAGGAAAGCTCTTTTTTTCTTTTTTTTCTTTCTTTAAAATCGATTAGCCAACTTATAGTACACCATTAGTTTTTGATATAGTGTTCATTCATTAGTTGCATATAATACCCAGTGTTCATCACATCATGTGCCCTCCTTACTGCCCATAACTCTAAAGTTGGCTTCAGTGTCCATGGGCCAAATCGCAGGAACAAATATCTGCACAGATGGTCCCAGGAAGATAGTTACACAAGTTCCTACAGAGAAGTCCTGATTCTGTCACTAGTACTACCCTGGAGCCTTCCCAAGTGCAAGCAGGAGGAACACCATGTATTCTGAGACAACACAGCGTTCACCAGACCACTTGGTGTGAGGCTGTCCTTAAACCACATGGTGAGGCCATAAGCTTGGCTTGCATTTCTGTTTCATTCATGGCGACATCTACCTGCGGTTGGTTCATCCTGCCTACAAGTTTTCTTTAACCTCAGCCCCTACATATGGTGATTCACAAAAGCCTTTGTCTCTCCCTCCTAAATATTCCGCATATCTACTTCCTTTCTTGTGCCCTGGAAACCACCAACCTGTTCAGGCCACCACTATCTCCAACCTGGGCTACCTTAGATTATCTCCCCAACTTATTATAAAGTCCTCATCCTTGAGAGCCTCACCACCACAACACTCATCATACTTGCTTAATCAGGGGCCCCTGTCCTCACTATGCTGTGAGATCAGGGAGCAAAGGGCTTCTATTGGACCCCAGGCAACAGTCACCAGACTTGAATAACATCTCTTTCAGGGCAAGGAGTGCACACTGTCACCATTGTGCCTATCGTCCTCCCCCACCTCAGAGCCTAGCACAGAGTCTGATTACTGGCACATGCTCTTCTGAATTAAATGAATGGGAACATTAGCTCTTGTTGTTTTAACCACTGGAATATGGCATCCTATTCACAGATGCCCAGGAGTATGCGTGTGATCCAGATCTACAACAAACAAATCTCTATCCAAAGCAACTGCGTTTGGCACCACTTATTTTCAACAAATAGAACCTGGATGGAGGATATACAGCTAATCCTCAGAGTCAGCTGGGGATGCTGACCTGCATCACTGGGGAGGGAAGGGGACACCGAGACAACACTGATACTGAAAAGAAGAAAACTAGAAATAAGACTTAAAATCTGATCTCAATCAGATTCATGCAGGTAGAGAGGCATGAAATGCTGTTTCTTCTCAAGAGGCGTGTGATGCAAGAAATATGTCATCAGACTTTAGCTCTCCAGAGCCCTTCATGTGAAGACATGTCCCAAAATCTGGCTTGAGGTTTAACCGAATCCATTGCTTTTACTAGAAACTGTTCAAGCACCACGGCATGGGGCATTCATCAGGGGTGTGTAGATGGGCTTTAACTGATCATAAGACAGAACATCGGATTTGTTCTCTGGAAGATGTACTCTTAACAGATGAGGATACAGTGTGTGTATGTGTGTATGTGGGGGGGGGGGGGTTTCTTTTCCTTCCTCCTTCAGGCTCTTACCAGCAAGAACTCTCCCAGTCAAGAGATACAGCCCAGCCTCACACTACATATGGAGGGGTGCATGGTGTCTCTTCTTTCTGGGATTGGTTTAAATGAACTTCTATGTTCCAGGGATAGCTGTTCGAAAAAAACCTGACAGTTAAAGGTCAAGGTTAGCTCCCAATAGCTATCTTTGCTGAGTGAGATAACATCAGAACGTGGTAGAGGTGCTGAGAAAAAGTATGAGAACCAGCTTACAACAGAGGCCAAAAGTGAAACCTCCCTTCAGAGGCAGGGATATCTGGTTGAACACCTACTATGCGCAGACACCATAAACTGATTGAATCCTGTAGCAATCCTACTGTGATTCTTTTACCGATTGATGATTGGAGGATCAGAGAAAGCAAGTGACTGGCCTCAGGTCAAACATGCAGCACTCATGTTAGGGCCAGATTCGTCTATCTCGGAACCTCTCTGTTTCACTTCACCAAAATACTAGGTGTTCACTGACCCTGGCTGACCTCACTCTTCTATGACACGCCGACATCAAGGTATTTGCTGAGAAGTCTCTGATGAGCTGAGACCCTGTGCATGATAGGGCACCTGGGCCAAGCTTAAGCCCCTGCTGGGAGGAAACTTTCCTTCCCAAGAAATAACTGTAAGTGAGCGTGACCGGCTTGCAACAGAACTATAAACAAAGGCTCAGACATACGCATTAAATCACTTGCCTGGAGTCGTACAATCAGGACTGAACTCAAATGTAGCTGAGAAAAAAATGTATACTCTTTCCACCACTCTTCATTGCTTTACTTTAAAAGACATAGAAAAATGTTCTTCTGAGCTTATATATTTTATATCCATAGCCCTGTGTGTTTGTGTGTGTGTATGTCTATGAATGTGTGTCCATGTGCATGGTTAGGTGTGCATATGACTGTGTGTGTGTTTTCCATCCTACTATTTTTCTCTCTCAAGATAAGGATTCATAACTCAGATGGTTTGAGATCTAATACTGTGGAGATATTGTGGAGACTATATATTCAGTTTCTTCTCTCCGTTGATGGCCGCCACAGCCAAAGGAGCCCTTAATGAGGCCCTCCACAAACCCTTGTAGTTCCCTGATCTCACCCGCCATTCATCGCTGTGGTTTGAGACCACAATATGATTAGAGAAATTAGTTCATATCTCAAAGGTGGTAACTCTTTTGAATAAAGAATGCAAATTGTAACAGTGAGTATGGACTCACTGTGACAACATTTCCTTCCATCGTGTAGGTTTTGATGACACCACCGATAGGTGCCTGCAGGTACTGTCAGGGGACTATCTGCAAACCATTTCAAGACAAGATCTCTCAGGGAAAGTTTTACCTTGACTTTCTCTCCCATCTCCTCTATTCTTCCATTGTGTTCCTTACCTCCTCCTTCCCTGCCCCAATCCCAACAAAAATCTACCCTGAAAGTGATATCAGAATCCTCTTCCTTGAGGATTTGTGATCAGACGTGCTTACTATGTAAATATGTTCAACGGTTTCTAAGGGATCCTACAATGAATTCCGTGTGCCATGGACTTGAGAACATTAATGAGCTGGTTGGTGCCTTGTTCTGTGCCAATGTCCCCACAGCCCTCTACTCGCGCTCCAGACTGGTAAGGTGTATCCTCAACTCTTTGTCATTTATGGAGGCCATTTCTCAAGGTGATCACCTTTCCCCTGTGATACGTCTTCCACCATCCATGTCTGTGAAAATCCTATCTTTAAGTCACACTGAGCTCAAATGACAATCATGAAGATTTGTCTTCAGTGTAGGCTAGACATCACCTTCTTATCTTTGAACTCTTAGTACATAGTTAGATGACCGTTTGCAAGGCACTTATCATTTTCATGCTATTAAAAGTATTTATTTACAGTCTTGCTTCTTTGTAAGTTGCTTTTTATTTGGTTTATATAACCTGTCTGTACTTTCATCAGGCCAAGTGTAGGGACTTATATAGAATAAAGGCTATAAATTTTGTATAAAAATATTTTTAAGCTTTTCAAATGATTGCATATTCTGTTCTTAGCTTAATACCAAAGAATTGGTATTTCAAATTAGTAATTTCAAGGAATCCAATGAAATATGTTCAATGGTTTCTAAGGGATCCTACAATGAATTCCATGTGTCATGGACTTACTTATTTTCTGGTGACTCAACTATGGCATATACATTTTTATCACAGAAAATTTATATTTTATATTTATTGAAAAAGTTCCTTTAGATATAAGATATTGTTTTTAATCTTATACCACTTATGCAAACATGAAAAATGAAATATAAGTAAAGTTAATTGGTTAAGGGATACTAAAATTACTTCCTACTCAGAATCACATGTCTGAAACAATTTTCAACTACTTACTGATGTCTGTTATTTTTTTTTTCCTCACATAATATCATCCTCTGTGCCAACAAGAACTTTCCACTATTGTTTCAAGGCTTATATCCAAGCCACTTACATCAATTATGCAACTTTTAATCCTGGCAGATATATGATGTTACCAAAAAGTGTCAGAAAAAACTTTTCAGACAACAACCAGGATTCATGTTCATTCCTTAAACAGTATTTAAATGGTTTTTGGCTGAAATATCAAAAAGTTCCATTGTCTTGTCATGCTACCAGAATATTAGCCAACTTTTGCCGGAGTGACTATAGCAATATGGGTCCAGGCAACTATAATTGTAATGTTTCTAAATTTTATTGGTGTCAAGATGGATGGATGGATATATACCCAAAAGTTCATCCCAGAATTAATAGGAAACAGACATTGCAAAACATCATTTCAAATTCTAGTCATTAGATGCCTTCCAGTAAGACAAAACAATAGTCTGAATTCATATTTTGCTTTTAAAGAATTAATGAAGAAGAAGACTAGAGCATGTCTACACTAAAGCTATGGCACAATGTGATAAGGGTCCAAAGACACTGATGGAGAATTGGTTTGTCTTTAGTTGTTATTTATAAGGTCAGAGCTAAACCAGATGACAAGCTGTAAGAGAGAGATCTAAAGGGTCAGGAAAGCTTCTGAGATCACTGGGGAGTATCAGACAGTGTCCAGTGATTTCAAGAAAAGTACCAAAAGTGGCCCCTTAATAGGTGTTTAACCAAATCGACACAGCATCTTAAAATATATTTCTAATTTTTTTTTAACCAAAAACATCCTAGGTTGCTTCTAAGTAAGCTGAAAATATTTTCAAAAACACACACACAAAGGTCACACTTTATTGACTCGATATTTCTTTGTCTTCCAGATTCTGTAAATATCATATCCTCTCATACTTGATATTGAAATTGAAAGTGATTATGAATTTGATTTAACAATTTGGAGAAGCAAGTTGTTTGTTAAAAAATATTTTCACCATTCAAGATATGTTTTTCTTTAATGAACGTTAACACATGCAAAACACTGATTTCCTCAGATAGGAAATCTTAACACTATTCTCTTTGTCCCATTAACCTCCTTTATATAACAGTATTTTGTCAGAATAGGATGTCTCAAAATAAGAAATCCTCAGTTTATGACTTGGTAATTTTCCAATAAGATGTATATCTCTAACTATTTGAGGGCCCTTGTTTGTAATTGTGTGGCATACACACACACACACACACACAACACACACACACACATATATATTTGAATGTTTTATTTATTGATTTGAGAGAGAAAGAGAAAGAGCAAGGGTAGGGGCAGAGGGAAAGGAAGAATCTCAAGCTGGCTCCATGCTCAGCACTGAGCTAGACGCAGGGCTCCATCTCACAAACCTGAGATCATGACCTGAGCCGAAATCAAGTTGGTTGCTCAACCAACTAAGCCACGTGGGCCCCCCATGAACTACTTTTTAAATGATTCTTCCATAACTCCACTATAACTTTTTAATTTATCACATTCTCATTATTTTTTATCTCTCAGGGAATTTCAGAATTATATCTGAATTTTAAGTGTTTAAGATGGCTAGTCCTTCCTAGAAATCTTCCAGAGATCTCCATCACGTTGGTCAAGTGCTATGAGGTGCAAGAACACTGGAAGTCAGAGAAAGGACTAGGTTGTCAAGAATCGCATATTTTGAACAGCTCCGTGGAAGCACCCCACGTTTCCAAGCTAGCAGGCTACCCAAATCTCCCTCTGAAATCCCTCCAACCTGGATGATATGCTTTTCAGTAGAACAACTCTTGCATGAATCTATCAGATGGCCCAGCCCCTCAGAACTACACAGAAATTGGTATCTGTTCTCACAGCTGAGCCCCAAAGAGTGAAGATGTTACCCAAAACTCACATGTTAGCATAACAAATACTAAAACTTACTCAGTTATACTCAATTAGAGAACACTGGAGAGGAGACTGAATCAACATGCGGGACGAAATATACACGCCACATGTGCTTTTGTCCCAGGCACCTAAGAAGGACAGAAAATAAATAAATAAATCAATAAATATATAAACAAAATCATAGCTCTACTAGAAATCAAAGGAGAGTGTCATGAACTAATAAAAAATCCTTGAAATACAGATATAAGTATCTACGGTCAGATCTACGAATAAGATAGATGGAGAAATAAGAATAAACTAATATCTTAGGAGAATAAGTAAAAGACACCGAACTTAAGATAAAGTCACACCCCCAAATTGAGAATTCGTGTAGAAATAAAAGAAAATTATAAAAAATAATAGTTTCTAATAAACAGGAGAAAAAAATTAGTCTCTTAAGAAAAAGATTCATTTGGGGTGCCTGGCTGGCTCCGTTGAAGAGCACACAACTCCTGATCTTGGGGGTCAGGATTTCAAGCCCCACATCAGATGTGGAGATCACTTAAATACATACAACTTAAAAAAAAAAAAAGATTCATTTGTGACCTTGGACATTAAAAGCATGATCCTAAAACAAAAATTGCTAGGTCTTCATAGCAGACAGAAGACTCCTCAGAGGAAAATTAGCACCCTGGGGATTTGTGCCATGAAGTTTCTCCAGCACGCAACCCAAAGGAACTAAAAGATGAGAAATAGTATAGAAAAAGTTCAGAGATAAAAGGATGCACCCAGAAAACCCAGCATCCTTGTAATAGACATCCCTAACATATCAAACATCCTGGAAGGAACAATCAAAGCAAGAAGGAAGGACTTTTCCTAGGGACACCAGAATTAAATAAACAAGGAAAAATGCTAAATCAGATGAAAAGGTACTGGTACGCTTGCAATGGTCTCCACATGGTGTGGCTTTAGAAGTATAGGAGCTGGGGAGAAAATCCAGGCTTTCAACAAACGATGGCAGCTTTCACAGAAGGGCCCTCACTGCCGTCCAGGTGGAGGAAAAGTGATGGATGCTGATGTTTCCCATTCTGAGAAGATTAAAGACACATTTAGAATTTTATTCCCAATAAATCCATCCAGCACACCCATGTAAGGGCGTAGTAAAGATGCTTTCTATCTGCAGTCAAGGCTTCAGGCCATGTAGCACAAATAGGCTATTTCTAAAAGTTTCATTCACATTTGGACTCTAGGAAAATACGAATTCAATCCAAGAAGGGATACCTGGATACGAGCAAGAGCATGGAGACTGAGAAAGCAGTGTTAACAGTTACAGGCAGTTGACTTAAGAGAGGGAACTAAGGCTGAGAAACATGTAAAGAGACGGAAACTCTGCAGCGATCTGACAAACAAAAGGTAAGAAGAAGTGAGACCATCCTGTACAAATTTGGTACAATGAGAGTAAAATCATCTGCATCCCAGTTACAGCATCAATAGATGTGGACACACATGTGTTTAAACAGACACTCACGAGTCTGCAGGAGTAGGGGAGGGGCTGGTGCCAGCTGTGGCGGGAGCTATGGAGGGGGGGACCCCCATAACCTGCTGGCAGAAAATCTGCGTGTTCACATGTGGGAAGTGCGCATGATGAAGCCTGAGCTGAGGGACACACAGAAACAGGTGTGGGTACGGGAACGAAATACTCAGTCAAGGAACAGAGGACGCAACATGCAGTATTTGAAACAATGCCGCCTCCACATATGGAGACACAAGCACGAAACAATGGTAGATGTTTTAGAAAGCACACGTAAACAGACGGAGGCCAATCAAGCTGTGAGCATCACAGTAGCTGGTGGAAGGAGGATGAGTATGGGGAGTGGGGATACAAGGGAGAAATTACATAAAAGAAGATAAAACTCCTGTACCAACCATGGAATGATGATTACCATGACTGGAGTAACTCAAACCTCACTCTTGACTAAAAAATAAATGCTAAGGAGAACACATGTTTAAATGCATAGATCAAGTAAGACACCATGACAGAAGTTTGAGAGTAAAGATCTTTCCATGTATACAATACCACCTGTTGCAAACCTACAAGCTACGGAGAAAGCAGTGTGTTGGGGGAATGTAATAATCTCAAAGAAATGCACTAATAAAACCAAAAAAGGAGAGAGACTGAACCATTGAAAAGCTATGTTACCAAAAAAGCCAGAAAAATAATGAGACTTAATCTAAATCACGCACAAGAAAGGAGAAACTAAATATTGAAATAGAAAATCATGCTCAACAGCTGGAAGATAACGAGAGGATTCATCGTGGCAAAAATTAGTTTTCTGAGGGGATCAAAAGGAGAAAAGTTTATGAGGGGGTTCATTAAATAAATGAAAGATGAGGCACAAATAAACAGTGTCTAGTATATTGACACAGATATAAACAGTAGTAAATAAATGATAAATACATTTTTTCAAATGATTTTGACAACACAGTGTTTCAGAAGCCAATTAACCAACCAAAACTTACACAAAAAGTGAAATAGAGTTTTTGAAATCTGCCAAATAAATTAAAGAAAACAAAATAAGGATATTTCTAAATATTGAAGGCCTCAGAATCTGTAGTGATCACAAACTATTTCACACAGTTTTATACAAATTTTGACTCTAGCAAAACACAAATAAAATCTAAGATATATATAATTGTTATAATAGTCACAGTTGGAATCTGTATGTCCAAATCATCACACCAGTTTGGTTATAATCCTGACAGAATAACCAGAGAAAAACTGCCTTACAGAGGAAAATTAAAGGCAAATCTCATGCCTCTTTCCTTGGCTTGCTGATCAGTGGAGAAGGTCTCCCTGTCCTTGGTCTTCCCTCTTTGTGAGTCTGTGTTCTAATATCCCCGTCCTATAAAGACACCAGTCAGTGGATTGGGGCCCACTCATGTGATCTTATTTCACCTTAACTGTCTCTTTAAAGTCATATCACCAGATACAGGCCATTCTGAGATACTGGGTTTAGGACTACAACATTTGAATTTGTGGGGTGACACAATTCACCCCACACCAGCAGATAATTGATACAGTATCAGTGAGAGTCAAAACAGAATGCAGAAGAAAAAAAAAATACTCTTTAAAACCTACTGGGCATTTACATATAGGCTCTTGTCTCAGTTCATTTCCAGAAAAATTAGCCTAAAAGAGGTGGGGAGAGGCAGTGTCAGAGCTGTGAGCATCGAAGGTCTAAAAGGGATGCACGTGAGAGTCAATAACGGGGGCCTGGCTGAGAGGCCGAGGTTGAGAAGAACACATGAATAAGCATGTCTGAAAGGTTCTGATCAGCACTTGACCAGGGGAATTATTTATTGGAATGAGGACACTGAGTTCATTAGGACACTGAAAACTCAGGTTGTGACCAAAGTCTGGCTTTCCATTTTTTGCAGCCTTCCATCCTCTGTCTGCACCGGCAAGCATTATAGCTCTCCCTGTGACTCAACCATCTTTCCTCTGAAATGGAGTATTTCTAGAAGATCCATTTGATGCTACTTTTCCTGATCACCAGGAACACACTTTGGGTCTAGGAGATGAATGCTAGGCATACATGTCTTGATAAGAGCCTCCCTCTATGTTTCTATTGTTCATTCACAGACTTAACTTCGAAATTGTCGGAGAACAGGCATTAACTGAATCCACTGTATCACTATCTAATCTAGCTTGTTTAGGAAACAACAACGACGACAACAACAAAAAGTAAAACTATGGATTCATTCATGAAACACTTCCTGATTGTTTTCTGGGAGGCAGGAACCATACTGGATTTGGGAATATGTAGGTGAAAAGGTGGACTGAACTCCCAGTGCCCACAGTCCTGTCCTTACCTCTTACAGTCTGAGTGATTTGTGTATTTCTGCATGAGTCTTAGAACCAGCTTGTCAATTTCTAGAAAAATCCTCACTTGATTTTTATCAGGATTGTGCAGAGGATACAGCTTAACTTGGTTGAATATACTTTGTAATATTGAGTCTTCCAGTAGATGAACATGGTATATCTCTCCATTCATTTAAATCTTCCTTACTTTCTCTCAGCAATGTTTTGTCATTTTCAGCATACAAGGATTGCACATCTTTTTTTTTTTAAGATTTATTTATTTATTTATTTGAAAGACAGAAACCACAAGTAGGCGGAGAGGCAGGCAGAGAGAGAGAGAGGAGGAAGCAGGCTCCCCGCTGAGCAGAGAGCCCGACGTGGGGCTCAATCCCAGGACCCTGGGATCATGACCGGAGCTGAAGGCAGAGGCTTTAACCCACTGAGCCACCCAGGCGCCCCAGGATTGCACATCTTTTACCAGACTTATCCCCAAGATTTTCTATTCTTGATGGTATTATGAATCCTTCAAAAATTTAGAGGAGTTCAAAAATAAAACGTTGTTTTATTACAGGTGATTTACTGAGGAATAAAGTCGTAAATGGATAGATAACTCAGGAAAAATTATTCCAGATAAAGATACACTGTTTTCTATCATGCCTATGAGGTGTTCTTATTTTAGTTTTGTTTTTCAAGTAATTTTCTTGAAGTTGCATCATCTGAACATTTTTAAATTCTCTACAGGACCTACTAAGCAAGTGACACAGAATAGGTACTCTTTGGACTTGCTGAATTAACATTATTGAAACAGAAAAACCTTCCTCCCTGTCCATTCCAAAATATTTGCCATATTAAAATGCTATAAGTAGACAAGTTCCAATTTCTTCAGTTTCTCATTTGTAGAAAGGGGATGGTAAAAACAGGGTATGGTTTTTATAAAGTGTAAGTGGGAAGTGTATGTGTGAGTTGTATATAGCACTGAATTTTTTATAAAGATTTTATTTTTTAAAATTTATTTAGAGAGAGAGTGAGGAGAGAAGGAGAGGGAGAGGGAGAGAGAGAATCTCAAGCAGTCTTGGAGGGACTCCGTCTCATGACCCTGTGATCATGACTGAGCCAAAATCAAGAGTTCAACTCTTAACTGGCTGAGCCACGTAGGCGCCCCTATATATAGCACTTTCGATGATGAGATATGGAGAATTGTATTTTTCTGCTTAGATGCTACTGAATTCTCTTCTAATGACATCACTGTGGATTGGGGTGTGTTTGTGTGTGTGGATAAATGTCCAATGCCCGGGATAGGTTAGTTGTCTATACAGAAGCACTTGGACAATATCAAGTCAATATCAAAGACTAACAGGAATAAGGAACACTTGTTCTTGCTTCTGTCATGTGAAGTCTAACATGACAGCAGATATATGGACAGGCCTCTCTTGGCATAAAGTATAGCTCTAACTCTAAACTTGGCCCTTTTCCATCAGTTCAGTAGAGTCGTCTTAAGCAGAAAAACAAACAAAAACCAGGTCAGTCGTTCATGAAACCACAGGAGTTTGGAGCAGAAAAGGAACATAGAAAACATCTGATCTCACACGCGCTACAGATTTCACCCACAGTTTCCTTGTCAGGATGACCACGGATCTCTGGTTGTTCTCGTGATAAGGAATGTATAGGTCAGATCATTTCATCTTGGGTTACCAAGTCATCATCCCAGTGAGCTGAAAGCTTCCTGTTGGAATTGCCTGCCTACGGAGGCTCACCCAGAGTGAGTCAACCAGTTTTCTCTCTTGACAGCTTCCTTACACTTGAAAACAGAATTGGGGTCTCCACTGAGTTTTCTGTCTTCAACTAAATATTTCTTTTTCTCTCAATGTTGTTATCTCATTAGAGGTGGTTTTCTGGCCTGACCAGACTTAATATACTAGTCGCTCTTCTCTGGACAAAGTCCTATTTGTCAGTCTTCCTTTACACTTTGGAGCTCAGGGCTGAGTGGCATGTACTTGCTGTATGTCATGGAGCAAACAGATGCAGGAAGCTGCCGAGTTTACCTCCAGGGACTGTGTCCCAGGGTCTCAGTATGTTGGTATGTCGAAATCTCTCCTGGAGTCAGGTCAAGAAGGCCAAGATCAGCACCAGTGGGGTAAAGTACAACGGTGTTATTGCAGCTGACACCCCTGTCAGAAGCAGACCTCTCTCCCCACCTCTCTCCCTCCCTCTGTGTCTCCTCCTTCCCCCGTCCTCCCCTACTTCTCCTTTTCCTTCCCCCCCTTCCCTCCCTTTCCTGCTCCTCTTCCTCTTCGTCTTCATCTTCTCTTTCTCTTTCAAACCTCTTTGTCTTAAGTTCTATTCTGTACATAATTGACTTTGCTGGAAGCTGGCCCCCTGAATAATAGAATCCATTAAATATTAATTCCAAATAATATATTATACATATGCTTGGAAAGAGCTTTCCTAAATGTAGCCTTACCATTAAACTTCCTTGGTTCCAGCCATGACATTGAAGATAGGTTTGAACCCCTGAATCATTCTATGTCTAGTGTAGGTTAGGCTGTGAATGTAATGCCATATCTCATCATGACAAAAAAGCATTTTATAACTGAGTCAAGCTGGGTACCTTCAGTCCACAGATAAACTTTTATAAAGAAATCGCTCTCGAATGTTCATCCATTGTATGTCTGGAACGTGTCTGTCACTCTGTATCTTCAGGTCCAAGGAGAAAGCTGGACTTTTTCTCAGTTCCTAATGAAAATAAGATATTTTGAAAACTAAAACAAGAGGTTTTAATTTATCGAGGGTGTAGTCTCTTCCTCCAGGTGGACACCTGCAATACTTTCCCTCCAGGGAAATGCTCAGCTTCTGTTTGAGAAGATGAAGAGAGTTTACTGTTTCCTGTGCTTCTTAACTGCATGGGTATTTCCAGTCCGATATGTCATGAGGCCACGTGGGGACTGTGGTGTCACCTCTGATGACATATGAAGGGAGTCTGAGGAGGACAAACATTCCTGCCAGGAATTAAATGGCGGCACAAGGAATGCATCTTTTCTTTTGCAAAACCATCTTCCTTCACTACACAGGACCTCTTTTAGGAAAGACTTCCAAAAGCTTCGAGTACATAAACAACACCTAAACAAAGTCCCACTGATCCCTGAGCTTGCTTCACCCTCAAGATAACCGTGTTCACAGCCAAGTTCTTGCTTTGACAGCGAGGGGGGTCAGAAAGACGACAGACAGACCAAATTGGTCTCTGACTGCACTTTCTAACAGAAAAAAAAATCTGCCTTGGAACTTACTCTGAAGATTTCTTAGTCTCCCTGAAATGAGGAAAGAATGCACCCCACAGGCTCGAGCAACAAGCTTGGCTCAGTTTCCCACAAAACCAACGGCTGCTTGCCTTAGAGGCTTTCCTTTCATTGGAATAGCTTAGGGATATGTCATCATTGACTCATATCTCATAAACATGATTTACAAAAAACGACTTGGTGTCAGCTGGGTTTTATTAAACTGTAAATTTTTTAAAAACCTGCATCGAGAATATCCAACAGCTCAACACCCGCAAATTCACTGGCTCTCCTCTTCCTGCATTTTTGGTGGCTGATAACCCTAGAAGGTTCACCTCATCCACTCCCATCTACTGCTGTCTGCACTGAGGGGAAATCTCTACATTCACAGAATTCCTCAGCACAGATACTCATGTGTACGTGTGTGTGCACACACACCACCAGCACGAGCAAAAAATGAGGATTTATATAGTAATTCCAAGGAAAATCAACTGCTTCATTCATACACGACAAATGAGAAAGTCATGCCATGTCAAGCTAGAAATACACATTTTTCAGAGCCAGACTTATTATTTGGAAAAAGAAAAGTGGTTCGGTTGAACTTGTCAGGGAGAAGCAATGAAACACGAAAGAAAATAGGATGCCTGGTCAGTACAATAATTAAATTAAAGGGCATTTTCTGACTCCAGTAAGCATTCATCTGCCTGCAAATATTATAAAAAGTCTGTTCTCATTGGTTCTTTGAGTTCATGGAAATCTTCATGTCATTTTATTGGATTGTCTTATATTTTAAATGATTACTTTATAGTGTTCTTGGGAAAATGGAGACGCACTGAAAACTCTAAAGACCTTTTCTCTTTACTTTATATAATAATGCTTATGAAATCATTCAGAAGAAGAAAAAAAGGTGCAGGATCCTCAGCAGAACCCGAAATAAGGGACCAAAATTATGCACTTTGGATTCTGAAAAGCATTTGCATGGCCCTCACACTGATAGGCTGGATTTGAACAACAAGGATAATAAATGACTTAGAATTTATGAAGAGACTTGGTTAACTTACTGTGTTGATGGTGCATTTTGTTAGAATAACACTACATGTCACAAACAAGTGGAAAAAATGTATAAGCAGCAACGTGATGGAAATCTATTTTTTTGCTCACATAAATCCCCGAATTTATGTTCCTCATTAACGGCGCAGACTTTCTGGGACCTGCTGTGTTCCCATGCGGTGGCTCTGCTATCTTCAGTACGTGCTTTCCAAAACAATGACCAGATCCATCTGTGTGAAGCTGGGAAAAAAGGAGAGAGTACAGGAAAGCATATGTAGGTAGTAGCCTTCCAGGGACTGGAATGGAAAACAGTCCTTTCCACCTCTGCACGCAGCCCACTGGCCAGAATTCAGTCATAGGGCTTCACCTACTTCAAGGAAGGTTGGACATGTCTCCTTTTCAGTGAAAAAAAAAAAAAAAAAAAAAGAAACGGGTTTGGTACATAGCTAGCCTGGCTCTGCTGCCCCAAAGGAAAGAAAATACCCTCCATTTTCCATCTTTCTTCTTCCAGTCAGAAGGCATGGCAAGTGCCACAGTTCATAAGCATTCAGTGTGCAACCAGCATTTAGGATAGATTTTTAGCAGTGACCCCAGGAATCAGACTATCGGACCCTCACTGGGGGTCCCTTTTCCAGGGAGTTAATATCAAAAGTGGGGCTTTCAACTAGTCAACATGGACGAGGGTTTGGGTATAAGGAATAATAATGACTGGCCTTCAACTAAAATGGCTTTGGAAGTCAACTTTATCTGAGTCATCACATCAGGGAATGTCTTTCCATGATTTTTTTTTTAACTTTAAAATCTTTGTGTATTCAATCATGCAGAAATTGACTCATTTATCTTTCTCTTTTTTAAGATTTTATGTATTTGTTAGAGAGAGAGGAAGAGAGCTTTAGAGAGGGGAGGGTCAGAGGGAGAAGCAGACTCCCCACTGAGTAAAGAGCCCAACGTGGAGCTCGATCCCAGGACTCCAGGATCATGACCTGAGCTGAAAGCAGACACTTAATCGACTGAGCCACCCAGGACCCCGACTTATTTATCTTTCCATTTCTTTCACAAGATAAGTTGAAGCAGCCTGCAAAATATACAAAATCCAGTAAGAAAATAACAAAGCCAGGAACTTAAAAAGGTAATATTATTGACAGTAAAATTAAAGGGAGCGTAAAGTGAGGATACTATATTTAATATACACATGTGTGTCTCTAAGAGAGAAGGCGGGGGCACCGGGGGGCTCAGTGGGTTAAGCCTCTGCCTTCAGCTCAGGTCATAGTCTCAGGGTCCTGGGATGGAGCCCCACATGGGGCTCTCTGCTCAGCAGGGATCCTGCTTCCCCTTCTCTCTCTGCCTACTTGTGATCTCTCTCTCTCTGTCAAATAAATAAATAAAATATTAAAAGACAGAGAGAGAGAAGGACGGTGAAATACAGAGGTCTACATGGTCTCATTTAATGGTGGTCAAAGTAAGGAAGGGAGCCTCCAACGTTGGGCACCTGCTTACCTTCCACACCAGTCTGAGTATCTGATTCCGACGGGGTTCCCAAGTGTCCCCAAACCCATTAATAATGAGAATTAAATAGAAGGAAACACTCCTGAAGAGAGGACTTATGTAAGGGATGAAATCAAGTACTGAATTTAAAGAGAAAGGGATGAGCTGGGAAATTATGGCAAGGAGAAAAAAAGGGCATAGTGAGGAAGAGAGAAGGAACGCTCTGGCAAACTAGCTCATTTCCTTGTTGGATGAAAAACAAAACACAAGAAGCAAGTTGTGTGTGTTTGTTTTTTAAAGGCGGCTGTCAGAGCCCCCACACTAAACCAGCACAGAATGAAAAGGGAGAAGGTGAAGGAGGATAGCCAACGTGCACAAAACTCCATAAAAGGGGAGACGGGTGCTGGTGTGTTTGACTAGATGGATATAAATAGAAGATCACAGCATTTGGAATGTTTGTGGAATGTCTTAAGATAACCATGAGCATCCTATTAAAAATGGGGTTGTTACCTTCCAAATTCTATCCAACTCTAAGAGAAAATAATGGGAGCCAAAGCACCAAAAGGCATAGTAAGAGTGAAATGAGTTACGTGTATTGACATGAGTGTTTTATCATGGAACAGGGACTTAACGAAGAAAACAACAGAAATAGTTCAATAATTTATGGCACATTCCCTGAATAAAATATTATGTAGCTATTAAAACGAACATTGTGGAAACACCATAGCAACAAGTAAAATTGTTTTATTATGCAGTAATAATGGAAAAAAAGCAAGGGTCAAAAGATATATCACCATAGTACGTATATTACGATTACCACTGTGTGAAAAACAATTGTGGGAAAGGGGTGGAGGGAAAGAGGGCAAGAAATGTTATGTATTCAGGGTGATGGGAAAAACAGAGGGTTTTTAATTTAAATAGTCTGTTATAATATCATTTCAGTAAGAATAGAGGGGGCTAGAGGAGCAAAATTAAAAACTCTCTCTGACTTTTCCTGATGTTTGGCTTACAAAGAGGTGTCCTGCAGGTTTTACAAGGACCGCTTTCTGGAATATCATCGTGGACAAGTACTGCAGGTGGCCTGGACTGGTGTGCATGTACATGGAGCTGGCCCGGGCCAGCTCTGCTTGCACCCCAGCTGGTGCCCTGACCCAGCCTTCTCCAGCTGCACAAAGGCTGATGTGGTGTCCTCAGAGCAGAGCCAGGAGCATCAGGTGAGCCTCGCTCAGCCCCAGCTCCTGCAGCCACTCCTTGGGCTTCTGCTTCAGCTTCTCATGCTGGTATGGGTGAGAGAGGAAACTGTGTCCTCTGGGTCTCAGTTTCCCCAGGTCAACTTCACAGGCTATGTGTAGGGATTGAGTGGAGCAAGGATAGATACAATTAGGGTTGCTACTGATAACTGTGTGAACTGTTAAGATGCCATAAAGATGTTTCTACCTTGTTACAGTTTCTTGTCTCTTCTTCCCCCTCTTCCTCTTTCTTATCTCTCTTTGTCTGTCAATCTATGTCTCTCTCAATCTCTGTCTCAGTCTCTCTACTAAAAAAATCTCCGTTGTTTTTTTTTTGGGGGGGGGATTTAAAGGGAGAGGGAAAAAAAGAATCTCAAGCAGACTCCATGCCCATCATAGAGCCCGACTCTGGTTAGATCTCATAACCCCTGAGATCATGACCTGAAATAAAATCAAGTGTCCAGCACTTAACCAACTGAGCCATCCAGATGTCTCTTGCTCCATCTCCCTCTCCCTCCCTGCCTGTCTCTGTCCCTTCTCTCCCACACCCCTCCCCTGCCCCGTCTACCTCTGTCCTCTTTCAGTCACGTGCTCAAACATACACAGACATTTAAACACACTCATGCACACTCTCTGCTCCAGGCACACTCAGCTGTGCATTCGTGAACACATCCTGCTCTCTTTCCTCCAACAGGCACCTGCTGTTCCTCTGTCTATGTCATCTCTCCAGTCTCCTCAGTTCCACTGAACACCCTCTTCTTTTGTCCATCTAAGAGACACCTGCAATGAATGTTTCTTGTCATCTTTGCTAAGAATGGCCCGTAATATGGCCCTGCGGTTAGACTCCATGTCCTGCATCTCAGATATCATCCCGATTCAGCCGGTGAGACTGATGACCGAAGGGAATCCTGGCACCAAGGCCCTGACATAGATGTTAACTTCATGAAACACTCTTAAGTTTTCAAGACACTTTATCAGTATTTGTTTTATTATTTAGAGTAAAATAAATTAGTTATTTGTTATGAACAATATCACAACTCAAGTAGTTAAATGGTGAAGATTGTATCACCGACACCATTTTAGGAATGAGCACAGCGAGGCTCAGAAATATGACTAATGTAAGAACCTAATCAATGGAAGAACAGGGAATGGAATCTAGGGCTGCCCACACCCCCATCCTCAACTCCCCCAAGGACACTTGTACTTAGCTCACACTGATGACTCTGGTTCCATGGAGTAGAAAGGCAGTATTTGTACATCATTGTGCAATCACCACCCCAGGATGAGTTTCTGACTCAGCAGATTGGCCTTAGAGCCCGGAAATGTGCATTTCTAACAGACTTCCCAGGCAATGCTGATGCGGCTGATGTGGAGACCACATTCTGAGAACCAACCATCTCTACACGTGCCCTGAGATGCTCAGTGTAAACCACTGACCAATCATCTGTCAGATCACCAGTTCCTTCTGCATAAATGACATAGAAATTACCATCATGCAGAATTGAAATGGTGCTACGCTTTTCCCAGGCAGGTTTTCTAAGTTATGAAATGCCTTCAGAAATTGTGTTTAATGGAGTGCGTGGTGGGGAAGGAGTTGCCAAGCGCACGGGTCTTTGGCCCTCATTAATATTTAGAGTTTCCTGAACTTGAGGAAAGCAGGGCTCAGCGGCCTGGTAGCCGGACATGCCCAAACAAACAGACCTATTCAGGCAGCCAGGAACCCGCTAATGTGCACGTTAGATGTTAACTCCCTTTAAAAATAAAAATAGCGCAAAGAGCAGTCTTCGCTGAGGAAATAGATCACTCTAGATTAGGCAAATGTTGTTGTTTCAGGTGGCTAAACTTATTGCTCCCAACCTGAGCTGGGAATTAAAAAACAAAACCACAGACCGGAGGGCCTGTCCACAGCCCAGTAGTCTGAAGGCAGCACTATTAATGGTGACTTAACACCAAGGATTCAGGGCATTTTCTCTGTGGCCCCTTTTGCTGCTCAGGAGGACTTAAAACGGAAGAGAGTTGCCCAGTGGGCACAAACAGTTGACTTGACTTCCATTGGGTGCCTGGTAGGAGGTACCAGATTCACGCATTGTCTCCTGGAGGAGTATTTCCCAGATCAGGAGTACAACCCTGTGGGGGTGCCCATGGGTGGGGGGCAAGCAAAGGGGCCCCAGCACAAAAATTTAGACCATCACCTTTGGAAACTGTTGTGCATAACTGAATCTTCTGGGAATTTGCCGTCACTGATATAACCTAAATCTCATGAATCCTTAACCTAGGGTGGATGGTGGTCATCACTGGCAGAGCTTCTCCAGCTGCGCTGCTGTCTGGCTGGCCACTGGCACAATACTGCAGTGAACTCATTGCTGTGCTGAGGTCATGGCTGCCATACCAAGAGAGACCAAGGACTTCAGCTCTTAGAACCCCAGCAAAGTCCTCAATGTTGCAAACAGGGAATAGTCCCTGGGGCAGAGGGGAGAGGTGCACCCCAAAGTTTGGTGGTCTGAATGAGAAATAAACATGCAGCAAAACCTGGTCATAACCGCTGCTATCCCAGGCTTCAACTTCCACAAGATTCCAAGAATCTGCACCGGGAGTCTCCAGGAGATTTTAGCCCCAGAGATCTTCAGTAGAATGCCAAACCACACTGCTGTCATCGTGTTCATGTCTTTGTCTTCTTCTTCCATGAAGAAACCACTCACTCATTTGCCCACTGAGACCAGACTTTTATAGAGGAAGTTCTGCATACCAAGCATTAAACTGATAAAATTTCACAGTATTATTTAATCTATATCAAGACTTCTTGGTAGACATCATGAGAATCAGCTCACAAATAAGAGAAATAGATGATGGGTCTATTAATTTACCCAAGTTGAAATAGGGAGTAAGAAGGGAGAACCAGAACCCAAACTGGTTCTGATTCCAATCAAAACACCTTGGTTGATATTTTAGGTGGTGTTCTCTCTCCCTAAAATATTTTGTTTCCCATTTTTTTTTTCCCTACCCAGGCAACCTTTCTGGCGTCCTGTTCCGATGCATCTCTTCTCTGTTCTCATGTTGTAAAACATGTCCTCTGACCAAGCAGAGCCATTTACACTTCTGTCCTCTGTGTCCTTATAGCTGTTGGTATGCACATATAATATTTGTCACTCATTGTTACATCATTATTTACATTTATCTTCCTAACTACATATACATTGTACTCTTGAAGGCAGAAACCCTGCCTTATTTCTCTTTATACACACGATATCTGGTAGTCAGTGAATATTTGTTAAATCCAATGGAATAATACTTGTAATTTAACACTGTTCAGATGGGTGGCTTCTAATGATATCTAACAACATAGTCCTTTAGTAAGGCTTAAGTCTAATCATGAACTATGGAATAAGGGACACCCAGAGGGGGTATCACATGGAAGCCCGTTTGATGGCACTGAATATCACTGTATATGGCCCAAATGGAAAGCAGGAATCTAGATGTTCGGGACAAGCTGCATCATGGTCACATACGGACCCTCCAGTTGGTAGTTGCCATCACCCCGGCAACCCCCAACACTGGTAATAACGTAGTGTTTCCAAGTGTCCTCGCAGTGACCTGTGTGATCCTCACCATCTCCAGGATACTAATTGTAACACTGCTCTTCCACAGATGAGAAGTTGAAGTTCAGGGATGGTAAATAAACCACCCACTGTCACACAGCAAACACGTCAATAGAGCGCGAATTTAATCCTGGTTTTTACAAACCGTAGCCCTTTCTAATAAACAGTTCTGTCTTGAATAAAGTATGAGGTGAAGACAACAGGATCCATCACTTTAGAGAAAAGAAACAACAACAACAAGAATAGAGCATGATCTAATCAAGAACACTGGGGAGTCCAGACCTCTGGCTTCTCATCTGGTTTTTCTTGCATATTAGCAATGTAGCACCTCCCCAAACAGGGGAAGCCTGGAAACTTCCATTTTCTTTTGGAAACTCTATTAAACAGCATATCATAGATGTCTTTCTGTAGAGGAATAGATGCGGCTGATGTGTTTGGGACCTCCCAGTAAGGGTGAGATGGGCTGGGACAGGTTTGGTTCAATCATGTCATTAAAAATAAAAAATTCATTCACACAAAACTCTTCAAAGAAAATGCACTGACCTCTTTGCAGAGTGTCTTCTGTACCAGGTGTACAAAATGAATAACCAGTCTTCACAGGTCTTTGCTAAGTTTGGGTGAGAAGAAAGTTCTGGATATTTTGGGTGAAATTAAGACTATGTACTCTAGAAGAAAGACAAGCAATATGTTGGCAAAATATGTGCTCTGATAGAACATGATGGGGGTGGCCCAGTGATCCTGGGCGCTGCTTTTCCTCAAGTCTGTGGTCCTGACCCGCCATGGCTCCTTCTTCCCCTGCATGAGAGCTACTATGCCTCTCTCCTTTCTGGGATGGCTAGACCCAAACAAACAGGCTATGATCTCAGTCTGAGGTTGGAAAGCCACACCTTTACACACTGGATTTCCCTCATGGTGACTCCTGAGTTGTCATCTTGGTCTCCGCAAATCATCGGCCACAGAGATCCATCAAAATTTGTGGTCTGTTTATTGCTTAACCTGAGGAGTTATTGGCTAGAAAATTCTTTAAAAACATCATCTTAAAAATTGTGTGCAGGATATCTTGAACAAAAGAAGCCACGAGAAGAAAAGGATTTTGTGACGCATTGCATTTTTGAAGACAGGGAGAAAATCATGATGACCCCAAATGTGTAGTATGGGAGAGTCAGTGACCCAGCCAGGATATGGAGAAGGAGGATTAGGTTGTGGGAGGTTCTGAGAGAATTTAAGAAGTGTGGTTTTAGTTATATTGAGTTTGAGGACCTGTGGTGTCTACAGATATAAATGTCCATCAGACAGTTAGATATTGCAGCACCTGGGTGGCTCAGTGGGTTAAGCCTCTGCCTTCAGCTCAGGTCATGATCTCAGAGTCCTGGGATGGAGCCCCGCATCAGACTTTCTGCTCAGCAGGGAGTCTGCTTACTTCTCTCTCTGTGCCTCCCTCTCTGCCTCCTTGTGATCTCAGTCTGTCAAATAAATAAATAAAATCTTTTAAAAAAAGACAGATATTTGTAGGCATAGGTTTCAGACAAAAGATTTCATGGGTAGTTAAGACACACACACACACACACACACACACACACACACACACACACAGGAACAATCCATACACCAGAAAACAAGGAAATAAAGCATGAAAGACAATGGATGGCAGAGATGACAAGAGCATTACATTAACTGTCTAGGTCTTATAATAATCTTGAATGACTATATATGGTTTTACTAATGTTAATCATGTTCATTAAACAAAATATAAACCTTTCATAAATTGTAGTTATAATTAAGACAGAGTCAAATGTTTGAATTTCATGTTCAAGTTGGTAAAGACCACAGTCCACTCTTTCCTAAGGTTGGAGGTTCATGAGTGTTTATTTCATTATTATCTTTTCATAACAAGTATCATCCCTTAAATCATACAAAAACATGATGTATACTCTTTTTATATATGCTAAATTTCAAAATAATAAAAACTCTATAAACAGAGTATCAGAACTGAGAAGAATTTTATGTAAAACTTAATTTTATTAGGCAGGTAGAAAGGTGCTGATTTGACCCACTGTTTCCAACATCGCCCATGGTTCTGACCCAAATTTCATGAGAATTTGGCAAACTCTAGACGTTAGGTCTATTATGATTGTAATACTGAGAACTTTGAGTAAGTTGGATAAAACTATTATGGATTTGGATCGTACAGCAAAAATACACATACAAGTAATAACTTTTCAATTGCTATCATTCATCACTCCACTAATTTATTCAATTAATACTTTCTGGGTGACTACTCTTTTCCAGGTACTATGCTGGCTCTTGGGGGCACAAAAGTTAATAATACTGAGGTATTACCTAGAGTTGGACTCCACAAGTACATTTTCTGCTGTAATGCCACACAGTAGAGGTTTACACAAGAAACCAGAAAGCACAGGAGTAGGATATGTGCCATGGAATGAATGTTTCTATGAGGTGACGTTTGAGCTGATTATCACGGATAAGAAACTAACAGGGTAGATATGGAAAGGAACAGCATTTTAGAAAGAGGGAAGTGAGCATGCAAAAATATAAAATGTTTAAAGCATCTATGACAGGATTAGGATTCAGCCCTAAATAAAAATATCAACATGAAAAAATACTCTTTCTATTATGGAAATCAGCTTTCTTAGACCAGAAACACAATGATTATTCTCCCTCTAAGTGGGACCATCCCGTCCCCAAGGAGCGTCCGCCCCATTGTTCTGTTTTGCTCTGGTCTTCTACCTCTTCTAAAACTCTTCCAACAACCTATGTGATTCTCATTAAACGGAATGTTGAAGAAACTCAGTGCAATAACTTATTATCCAGGTGACTGAAATAAGTGTTTTGGGAGTTTACATAGAAATGAAAAAAGAAAGCAGGAATGCCTCCCTTCCCTGGGGGCCTTCTCGAAGCCTTGATGAAGTGCTGCGCTTTCTGGTTTGCAAATTCAGAACCTCTGACAATCCATAGACCAGTTCCATGAGAATGCCACAGCGGATGGCTTGCTGAAACTGTTTAGTATGTGGCAACACATGGCTTGGAATTTTAAAATATTTCAGGGATGCAGTGATTGAGTAACCCAAAGTGCTTCCACATGGCTGGTAAAAGTCTCATCCGGCAGACAGATCTGGACTATTTCTCCTACTCTAGATTCTTCTCTCTGCAGCCTGTTTTTTGTGTCATGGAATGTAACCAACCGCTCGGAGGTGTCTCCTCAAAGGGAAGAAACACAGTATCTAATTTCCCTCCAACCCACTCTGGTGATGTGCCTTTTAAAGCCAAGAGAGGAACAGCTACTCCAAACCTTAACTCTGCCTCCTAACTGATTTTTCTGAAAAAGACATCAAGAGTTGTATCTGCCTTTGGCAGGTCAGGATTCTGAAGTGATCTGGAAATTGTATTCAGATTCCATTTTCATTTAAGAAAAGACATAGAAACAATTGTAAAAGGCGCTTGCTCTGATATCTCAGCCTGCTCAGACTGCTATAACAACGTGTCATAGATCGGATGGCTTGTTTACAACAGAAATTTATTTCTCTCCGTTGTGGAGGCTGGAGGTCTGAGATCAGGCTGAGGGCTCTGGTGAAGCAGGTTCTCTCCCTTGGTGCAGGCTGCTGACTCCTCTCCGTGTCCTCACAGGGCACAATGAGGGCAAAAAAGCTCTCTGAGATTCCTTTTATAAGGGCATAAGAGCTCTGCCCTCATGTCCCCATGACCTCCCAAAGGCCCCATCTCCGAATGCCCTAAGAGTTAGAATTTAACATACACATTTTGAAACAACACAAACATTTAACCCCCCCACGTGTTATTATCTTAAATTTGCATTTACAGAATATTGTCTATTACATGGGCCCAACATTTTTTTTTCACAAGGACATAATAAATAAGTGAATGGAAAAGAAACACACAGACCTGGTCCTAGTAATGGACTGAAGAAGATCACTCAGCTGCTCGCAAGGGCTTCTTTCCCATCAGAATCTGCTCTTTGTCACAAGAGTAAGAACCACAGTGAAGTAACACAGGTCCCTGGTGATGAAGCAAAGAAGAGAGGTGACCATAGACTACCCGCAGACTGAATCTGAGATTCCCACCGAATGAAAAAAAAGCTGGAGGAGACCCCAGAGCCCAGTTGTCCTCTACAGATTCTGCCTCGTCTTGCCATGGAAAGAACATGGTGTTGAAAGGCCGTCTCCAGAAGTGACCCCCAGCGGAGACTTTCTTCCAACACATCTGGGATAGGTATCGTGGCTCACCAAGAAACACAAGTGGAGAGATGGAATGGAGTCAGGGATAATTAAAAGGTCTTGGATGGGGGTAGAAATGACATGGGGTTTTCAGACAAGCAGCACTGGATGAAACACTCAGCTCTGCCACTGTTGAGCTATTTAGCTCTGGCAATTTTTTCCCCCTTAAACCCTTGAAGTATCTTCTCCCCATTTGTGACCTACTGAACTTTTTAAAGCATTAAATGAGCAAACGTACAGAATTAGTACCATGATGGACTCACAGTTGGCACGCCAGAGTTGGAGAAGCTAACAGCTGTCTCTTCAACAAAGTTCTGAATCAAGAGAGAGACAGTCACAGGACCCAGGGAGATGAAAATCCAAATATACTGAGAAAGACCACACTGGAGAATATGACAGATTTTAGCAGCAGTGGCCTTCTGTCTTGATTCCTAGAACTGGACAAACTTATTCACCCAATCATGATCAGTGAATGGCCACCGTGCAAAGACAGAGCTGACCCCTGAGAGTCTGTCCTATTTGCAGGTAGGTAGATCTGAAGATAAAGGAGAGAGGAGGAGGACTAAAATGGCCAGCAGAGTCTCTGCTCATGCTGGGGTCTGTATGATGAGTGTGGGGCCAGTGGAAGAAGAAATAGTGGGATTTCCATCCCTCTTTAACAGTTTACAGCCTGGAAGGATAAGGCTGCTATGAGACTTGAATGAATAATTATCCAGAAAGATGCTGATGCATTTTATTTTTTAGATTTATTTATTTATTAGAGAGAGGGAGAAAGCGAGTTGGGGGGTGTGTGGCAGAAGGGGAGGGAGAAAAGAATCTCAAGCAGACTCCCTGTTCAGCACAGAACCCAACATGGGGCTAGATCCCAGGACCCTGAGATCATGACTGAATCGAAATCAAGAGTCAGCTGTTTCATCGACCAAGCCACATAGGCACCCCTAAAGATGCTGACACATTTTAATGCACTTTCAAATGCTTCATGAGATAGAGAGGACAGTGATCAAACATTAGAAAATTTAGTATGGAAGAAAACTCTCCAGCTTAGCTTCCCCAAAGCCCAGGCTAAGAGCAAGGGAAAGGTGTTTCTGTAAGTGTATACTTGGCCTTCTTCTTACTAGCAGCTTTTTTCTTCTCTCCAACATGCACGTATCAGATGCCTGCTGTTTCTGCAGAATGTATTTCATATTTTTGCATTTCAAAGGTGTGAATTAGAGATAAAAATGGCATCAGGTCTGAAAGGAGAAATTTTGAATTTTGGCATTGACCTCGATATGTCCTAATTCATTTTAACAATGACCTTTTCTTCTTCCACAATCTGCATGCAAAAGGACTCCCCAATGTCCCTCTGAAAGGTCAAAGGGTTTATAGCTACATTTTCACATCTCCTAGGGTGCAAACACTTTAACACAGGGAAACACATGTAGTATAAAGTAAAGTACTAAGAAGCAATTGGCAACATTTCCACTGGGAGGCTGACGGTAGCACTAGGTGATAATGGGCAACAAGTTTGGTATTTTTGTTGTTGGATCCTAATACACATCACCAAAAGATGGTCCTGCTTTCCCTGTCTCTTAAGTCTTGGTCAGTCCAATAAAGAAAAAATAGAAGGAAATACTTACTCCTGTTCTAGACATTGCCCTCAAACTGTGCGGTTGTGGCAGCAAAGCAAAAAAACAAAACAAAACAACAACAAAAAAAAACAGATCAGAGGTAGAATAAGTCAAAGATATGGTTAATTTTAGCTGAGTCTGGGGACATTGAAGATAATAGAATGATGCGACCTATTTTCTTTTCCAGAATGTTAGGTCAAAATGTCAAGTTGGTAGGACAACCATATGGGCTGATATGCTGCCATCACTCGATGCCATGTCCTAAAAATCCCATGAGGTGGACCCTGTAGTAAGGATATGAATTCTTGAGTGATTGTTCATAGCTCCATCCTCTCATTTCTGGAGGCTCACTGTTACGCTCTAACTGAGCGTGTGAGAGTATTTTGGTCAGGAGCACAGTGAAATAAGAAATAACTTTAAACAAAACTAAAATAGCATGATAGTTTAGACACTTATATTTTAAAAAGACCGTGGGGCTCATCAACTTCACCATGATCATAAGCATGAGATGTGCACGGCATGTGCCCCTGTGACGTGAGACCACCATAGGACAGTGACGCAGTCTCAGACCTTAACACCAGCACGCCTGGGCTCCATTCCTTCTCCAACAATGACACATGCAACTTGGGCAAGTTACTTAACTTCTGTGATCCTCGCTCTCCATCTGTAAAATGGGCTCAATATGACCAAAAGGAAAACAATGAACCACCCACCCAGGGCTGAACTAATGGACGGAAAGTGTTGGATATAACATTTATCAACAACAGAACATTCAACAAATCTCCATCTTTCAATTATACAGGTTGAAAGAAATGCACACGTGTGTGTGTGTGTGTGTGTGAATGTCTTCTAGTGAAGAATACCTAGAAACTGTTCTAACTGAAAGACCAAATAGCAGCTGAATGGCGTTGTCCCAAATCTCTGATTTCTCATTAGTTTTGAGCACTATTGTTCTTTTTTTTTTTTTTTTCAAAAAATAAGGGCAAATCTGGAATATGATTAATATTCTGTGGAAAAACACAGAAGAAGAAGTAGAAGAAGGAGGAGAAGGAGAAGGAAAGGAAGAAGAAGGAGGAGGAGAAGAAGGAGGAGGAGGAGAAGAGGAAGAAAAAGAAGAGGAAGAAGAAGAAGAAGACGTAGTAGGGAAGAAAGGGGAGAAGGAGAAAGAGAGGCGGAGGAAAGAGGAGCAGGGGGAGGTGGAGGTAGAAGAGATGAAGAAGAAGAGGAAGAAGGGGGAGAGTGCTTTATTGAAGTCACTAAGTTTACTTCATCTTAAAAAAAAGGAAGTGAAAAGCCTATAAATTTATGGTATAAACAACTGAAAAGAGAGATACTTCACTCTTCAGCTTCATCGAGGTCTATATCTGAAGTAATGAAAACAAGCACTTTTTTAGGACATATGTAGATAAATAAATAAATAAAGCAAGCAAGCTCTGAGTGTCGTAGGTGTATGTCTAATTCCTTAAAACCTGCCAGTACTTTGTCACTGAAGAAATTAAAAATGCCAGCACTGGCAATGGGAACTGTGCTGATATAAAAGTGAGTTGCTTGGCAACAGATTAACTTATTTAAAACTTTTACCACTGCTTTGACAAAAGCGGTTGGAAAAGGAAACATGAGGGCAACAGCACAATCCTCAGAATCAGAACCTCCAGGAGACCCTGCAAAGTAGAAGACTCACTGACCTACATCCTAAAGCTGCCAGTTTGCAAACTACATCTGCCGAGCACCCTGGCCGGTGGGTTTCCTGTTAGATTCAGCCAGTGAGAGGGGCCGACTGCAGGCCACGGGGCAGGGGAGAGAAGCAGGAGGTTTGTGCCTTTGACAGCATCAAAGCTGCCAGATAGAGCTGGCCGTGACTGTCCGGGGATTGCAGACTCCAGTGGTTGGAGTAGAAGTAGCCTCCTTTTTGTAGCTCCAGCCATGGCCCACGGGGTGCCCTGGGGTAGACCTAGGATGGACTGTGAGAATGTCTTTAAATCTCAGTAGCAGGTGTAGACCCGTGGACTTCAGCTCCTGGTGTGAGTATATTCTGCTCTCTGGGTAATACCATTCTTCCTTTTTCTCTTCTGTTCTCCCTGTCCTAATAACAACCCCCCACGCACACACACACCCTGTTGTATACTCTCTTGAAACACCTAAAGTGGTTTTTGATTAGACACTGACTAACAGAATCTTAAAAGAACTTAAAATTGTAGAGCAATATGATATGGGCAAAAGTAGAAATAAACATTAAAAACCAAACGAGGAAGGGTATTGTGATGGGTAATTTAACTCTCTGGATAGATAGGAATCATTATAGACATAGATACAGGTTACAGAAATGATGCAGATGGAGATATTCTACTGGTTCTGTTTCCCTGGAGAACTGTGAATCCCGCGGGTGCCGTGACTAGCGTGTGACATGACGCTGTTGGTGGCAGAGGCTAGACAATAAGGGCTCTGATATCAGCTGACAGCTGTAGAGTTCTAGTCTAAGTTTCATCCGAGCCCCTAGTTTTAAGGGAGAGGAATAAAATGGTTATATTTTATTTTCTTGAAAACCACCGTGACTGTAGGAGTGTGGAGGATGGATCTCCAAGGAAACTACATTTAAGAGAGTATGACCCACAAGGGAACAACTCTTTGGAGCATTCAGCTAAACCTCCACACATCTGGGAGTCACATGTTCCACCTCCCAGCCACCCAGACCCTCTTCTTCTGCAGAGCCCCCCTCCCTCCTCCCTACTGTAAGATCATCTGATAATCATCTTGGGCCACGGTGGGGGGCATGGTTTCTCCAAGTCTCTGCTTTTGATCAAACCACAGTGTTCAGGAACTATAGGTGAAGGCAGATGGATCAGTGTCAGGAAGCTATTTTTCTTGACCCAGAACCATTTAAATGACCATAGCTGTGAGCAGACAGCATGGTTGTCAAAAAGCACATGGACTCAGAAGCGACTTCTATGTCCAGACCCTGGCAGGCTTCATAATCACAACGGATCTTCATAAAAAGGTCTAGGGCTCCAGTCATGATCTGGGGCTTCACACATGGTCTCATTATCCCATTTAGGGCTTTCCAGAAGGGGGTACATCAGACTGCCTTTCTACAAAGTCTCCAAACATGAAACCAAGGTGTGTTTTCCGTCCACTTAGCGAACGTAAGCCTTAGAGACCTGGTGTATGTGCATGGGCCTTGACAGCGTGTTTAGAGTCATATGGGTTTGTTTTCTTGTTTGTTTGTTTCCTTGTTTTCTCTTACCCGCATCAAGATTTTTTTTTAATTGTGTTATGTTCGTCACCATAAAATACATCATTAGTTTTTTTTTTTAAGATTTTATTTATTTATTTGACAGACAGAGATCGCAAGTAGGCAGAGAGGCAGGCAGAGAGAGAGGAGGAAGCAGGCTCCCTGCTGAGCAGAGAGCCCAATGCGGGGCTCGATCCCAAGACCCTGGGATCACGACCTGAGCTGAAGGTAGACTCACTGAGTCACCCAGGCACCCATCATTAGTTTTTGATGCAGTGTTCCAAGATTCATTGTTTATGTACAACACCCATTGCTCCATGCAACACGTACCCTCCTTCATGCTCGCCACCAGGCTCACCCATCCTCCCACCCTCCTCCCTTCTAAAACATGGAAGACATTAGGAGAAGGAAAGGAAAAGCGAATTGGGGAAAATCAGAGTGGGAACGAACCATGAGAGACTGTGGACTCTGAGAAACAAACCGAGGGTTTTAGAGTCATACAGTTTTATAAAATTTGCAAAAGCACAGTACTTTAACCCCAATCAACTAAGACTGCTGTGTCCTTCCCTTCCATCTTCTGTGCCAAACTTCCCCTTGTGTTGGATGGCATCAAAGTGGCCATCAGCATTTTGAGGATCTCACTGGGAAGAACTCAAAGTTGGGGTTAGACTGGGGTAACTGAAATGAATTTATGTGTCTCAGTCACTTCCAGAGCAGTTATGTTTTTGTAGCTAATTGGGTATATGAATCAATTCTAGAAATATTCCTATCACCCCACAGTGTTGCCTCAGGCAGTTCCATGGCGTGAAAGTGCAGGGTCAGAGGCTGGTTCACAGCATAACCTCACTCCACAGTCATTGAAATATGCAGGGAGCAGCAGAGAGACAGTTCTCAAGATGTGCAGAGCCAGAAGCTCATCTGTGGAAATCCTTTCAATCAACAAACATGTAGAATTGGAAGCAGATAATTTGAAACAGAAGTTCTATCCTTCCCAAGAATATACTTGATAGCACAGCATATACAATCAAAATACCCATATGTATTTTTTTTCTTTTTTTGAGGAGAATCACATGAAATAGAATTCTTTTTTTTAATTTTTATTTTTTAATTTAATTTTATTTTTTCAGTGTTCCACAATTCATTGTTTATGCACCGCACCCAGTGCTCCATGCAATATGTCCCTTCCTTAGTACCCACCACCAGGCCCTCTCAACACCCACTCCTCTCCCCTCCAAAACCCTCAGTTTGTTTCTCAGAGTCCACAGTCTCTCATGGTTCGTCTCCAATCCAATTTCCCACAACTCAAATAGAATTCTTGAGATAACTCTTTAAATTCTTGTTGATGAGACTGAAATACAAACATCAACAAAAATAACAAACTCATAATACACCATTGTGACAAAGACAAAGACAACGTGACAGTCTGGTTAATGTGCGTTGTCTCTTCAAATTTTTTTTTAAAAGAAACTTGAAAAACTTGAAAAGACCTGAAACTCGAGAGATTTTAGATAAAAGAAATGTGATGGTGTTTGCTCCAAATTTGACAACAGTAAGTATTTCCATGGCATTACTTATAAGAAGTCATAATGCTGAAATTTTGCCTTAACTATTAATAACTAAAGGAAACCAACCAACTTGTTGAGAAAAGAGTCTGAATTATCCTCTCTTCTTTTTAGAGAAAAGATGAAAAAGTTATCAAAGATTATACCATTTGACATACTATTTTGTTTAAAAGGCTAATTGATTCATAGCTAAGGAATGTAAACTCTTTCCATAAAGGTGTAAGCACTGATCCAAAAGCTTAGAGGATATTGATGCTCAGGGAATACATGAGTTTAATACACTGAAAATACATTTTATTTTAATATATTAAAATGTAATTTTGTATATTATATGTATTTTCTATATAGTAATTTAATATATGCAATAAGTGAACTTAGTATATAGAAATAGATACAATGAGGAAAATACTGTTATTTATTCCTATGACTACTAGCCAACATTTATTGAGTGATAACTATGTGTAACATATTGGTCTAAGCACCTTACCCTTATTCTTCAAAACACATACATTCATTTAACCTATAAGATAATTCAATAACTCAGGAAAGACAGAATCACTAATTCCAAATTAGAACTGTTTCATCATAGGTAATGTAGGTATTTGTTGCATAGTTTCCTAAGGTCAGAAAAATAATTTATCACAATATGTTGAACTGCTTTTATTTTGTTACAAAAATTCAGCATTTAAGGGAGGGAGCAGAAGTCAGGAAAACAGCTTTGGACCCACAAAGATCTGAGACTAAATGCATGTTCTGTTATTTACCAGAAGACCTTACAAAGCTACAGACTTCTCATCCTCATGTCTTGATCGTACAGTGAAGGTGTCAGTGAGGACACATGAGTGAGAGCCGAAGTTCAATTTATTTATTTTGGGGTGGTCATTTCCCCAATCCTTAAGTTTAAGAGAGGGAAGAGAAGGAGCTGTGTTTTACCAGGACTTCCTTGGCCATTGTAGATTAATTATTGGTCAAAAACATTCTGCCTTCCGTCTAACCATTCATACTTCCCGTACGAACCAGACCTGACCCTGCTTAGCTTCCCAGGTCAGACTCGAGATCAGGCACATTTAGGGTGCTATGGCCCATAAACTCTTAACTGTAGGAAACAAACTGAGGTTGCTGGAGGATTGCTGGGTGAAAGGATGGGGTAACTGGGTGACGGGCATTAAGGAGGGGACGTGATGCAATGAGCACTGGGTATTGTAGGCAACTGATGAATCACTAAACTCTACCTCTGAAACTAGTAATACACTTTATGTTAACTAATTGAATTTAAATTAAAAAAAAATCTGCCTTCATTTGCCATGCGTTTAAGACTTTCTTAGAAGAAAGGTGGGCTCAGTGAGCCCAGAAACTGCCCCTACCCTTCTGGGGAAAGCTGGCTACTTGTGCTAGGAAATCTTCAGTGATCACATCCTTCCTGATGCCACCAACCACGGCCTTTCCTCTCACCACCTAGAAGGTGGGACTATTAACACACAAAACCACCTGCTCCTCCTCAAACACGCCTGTCCCAGTCCCCGGGGCTTCATACATCCTCCTCTCACAGGGATCCTTTTCCTCTCTCTTCTATCTGTGAACTCCTCGCTACCCTTCAAGGTCCAGCTCTCATGGCCTTTGCTCAAAGTACTCACATTCCTGGTGTCCCTTCGTATAAGGACAACAGTCCTGTCAGACCAGACCTCTATCCTTATGACGCTGCTTCACCTCCCTCGCTTCCTCGAAGTTGCCTTCTCTAAATACAGTGACACAGGGGTTACGTCTTCAATGTGTTGATTTGTTAATTTGTAGGGTGACGCAAGTCGGTCCCTAACATGAGGGGAAGAGCTAAACTGGAAGTGGGATGTGAACTATCCAGCGACTGCACCACAGCAACTCAGGAAGAGATGCCTGTCCTGGGGTTTTCGGGGAGGTCCCAGGTGGTGGCACTGACCGGACATGCTGCCTGAGAGAGGCTGACACAGAAGAACAACCCAGGGAATGAAAGGCCACATCCAAGCTCTCTGAAGCTGCTTCAGTCTCCTGCTTGGGCCACCACTCAGGCTAAAACAAGAGGCTAAAGCAAGGCTGGGGAGCCAGGGACTAGCGGGGGAGGGAGGCACTAAGGAAGGAATTTGTATTCCTAAAACCAAGATGGCTCAGAGACATGGAGGTCACATTTGTATCTGATTCCTAGGAGTGATCTGGGCACAGAGTCCGTGTCCTGCCATTTGTCAGTGCATTTCAGATGGTTGTATACACGAGCACACGGCGAGCTCCCCGGTAACTGCGGACTTTCCCGCAGAGGCTGCATCTGTCCCAGGAGCTGTGGAAGGCGGTGATGCTTTGGAGAAGACCTTCAAAATTCCTGTCCTGGCTTCTAGTCTGAGTCCTCGTTTACAACATCATAAAGTGAACCAGAAAAAAACGTCCCATCTCTTTCCACGCCTGAGTACATTTTTAGTTTACACAACGATCCCAGGGTCTATACTATTATTTTGCTTAGGAGTTGGCTTCATTTTTCAGAAACATTTTAAGAGGAAGACAGCTTATAAGTCTCCTTCATTAGAAACATCATATATCAAAAAAAGATTCATGGCTCTTTGCTATTTTCTTGTACATCTGTAGGGAACATTCATAATATCTCATTAAAGCCTCCCTCTTCTTTCAACAGAGGCCATAAGTTTAACTTGTCTTACAAGCCAAGCTCGCCCACTGCTCTGCTGTGGCCCTGCCTGAGGAGGTGCAGGGCCGAGCCCTGACCACCAATTACTGACTCTAGTGTTTTTTAAGAGGTGTACCGATGTCCACTGTCCACCCCAAGAATTAGACTACACGGAGAGGGTCCAACATAATAAGACAGCCCATTCGGAACATTTTCTGTGCTTACATCTTACTGACTTTTATCATAAATTAGAGATTTTGAAGAGAATGAGTCATAAAAAAAGGAAAAATAATAACGTGGTTCGGCAATCAGCATATGATATCTCCCCGATGACTCATAACACCAGACTCAAGTCAGGACAAACAGAGTTCCTGTCAGAAAGAAGTGCAGTTAAAAATAAAAGCAAAATAGGAAAGGGGGAGGCTATAACTGTGTCTAGAATTCTCCCCGCCATAGATTCCTTCATGAAGGGCTGGAGGGACAAATGAGCTGAAAAGCTTGCATCCTAAGTCAGGAAGAAGCAGTCCCAAGGAGCCAAGATAAATGGATTTCTGGAAAAAAACAATCCTCCAAGAAAAGAGGGCATGTACCCTCCAAGCATGCATTATCTTTCAAATGGGTTGGGGGAGGCTCATGGGAGAAGGGCTCTTCCAATGGAATCACAGTAGGGCAGAAGGAGCTCAGGTTTTGGAGTCAAACAAAAGTGCATCTTAATTAAAGCTCCACTAGGAATTGCCCTGCAGCTGTAGAAGGCCGGGAGTTACTTACTTACCTTCTCTCTTAGTTTTTACACTTGTACACACGGACAAGAGGCAACCCAGAGCCATGTTGTGGACGAGGGAGTGTGTGAAACTGTTAGCTTGGTGTATCAACTTATGGATGGGGCATTGAATAAATCTCTGCCTTCAAACAATGGATGAAAACAAATCCTGACAGAGGTTTCTAAATCTCTAGTTAATAAACTTCAATATGTGTCTGTCAAGCATGATGCACAGTCCCAGCCCAGAGGGTGATGTAAAGCTCTGTTCACTACTGCTCTGATCCCCTCCACATTTATATCTGATTCCCCTCCACAGTGGAAGAGTTCCAGGGGCCTCTGCTGGACCAGTACTCCCTGGACATGGGGCCTTCTTCCCCAATCTCTCTCCAACCAGCATAGCCTCTCTTTCAATGCACATTTGGAGACCTGAAAATAACTTTAGATCAGACAAGTTTGGCAAAAGCCTTCACTCTTCCACTTACCACTTATGTGACATCGGCAAGTTGATTAACATTTTAAGACTTAGCTTCCTGCCTGTGGAATGGATAGGGAACCACAACCTTAAATTGATGCTGCAAAATTGTATTATTTTATTTTATTTTATTTTTAGGAGATGCTGTGAAATGTTAAATAAGGAACATCCAGCACCTAGCAGAGTTTAGGGGCACACAATCATTGGTGAACTATTTTTATTCCTCTTTAGTGACTAATCTCTGCTCCTTTCTGAGTATAAATCAGCTAACTGACAGCAGAAAGTACACCCCTCTTCAGCTGACAAAAGCACAGTTGGAAAGGAGTTAGCTGGGTGTCTCTTCATGTGAAGGAAGGCGTGACTGTCCCTTCCCTCAGGACAGCCTCTCTGGTTCTTTGTTGGTCTCTGCTGACTTGTTTCCAGGGAGGGAGGCAGAAACATGCCCTCAAAGAATGAGCAGTGCGGTCTTCCCCGTGGCCGCATCTGACATTGCCGTGAAAAGGTCATGACCGTCAGGAAGACCTGTGTGGTTTCATGTCCTGGTTCTCAGTTTTATAGCTGTGGGAAGTTAGGACCTGGGCCGCACAGTTTCCTCAGTACCACTCAGAGAGCTCGCTAGCTTCCAGGTTTACCGTGATGGTTTGACAGAACTAAGGAAGAGGCTGACCCACTGGTCCCCAGGTCATCGTTGTTGCGTGGCTGTCCTGGCCACGCAGCATCCTGCTTTGTGAATCTTTGCTGCAGACTCAAGACTTTGTTCTTCGCACTTTGTTTGGGAGTAGACACCCTTCATGATCTCCTTTGAGACACATCTCGACAAATGGTTGTAGCCTGGCGTCTGTCTACAACTCCCACTCTTCCCCACTGCTCCTGAAGTCAAGGGCCAGGGTCCTCTGTGATGGCAACACAAAGGGTGAGTGGCAAGGTTCTGGGAACTTGTGACATCTTTACCCCTGTGGTCCCTGCCCTGGGGTTACTACCTCCCTTCTGAGAGGGTCTTGAGCTTATCCTTGTTTTGGGGTAAAACTCACCAGGCCTCCACCACTGTCCATTTCTTGATCTGCTTATGCCACAGTGTGCTTGTTCTAGAAAAGTTGAAATCCTGAAATAATAGGTAGGGCTCAGTATGGCAGATTTTATGGCCACGATATGGCCACAACAGTTCTGTCCCCACATGTACTTCTAGAAACTTATCAGGAGACATGACATATTTATGGTCACCTTGAGTCTTGGGGCCCTTAATGGCTGTCCCAGCAAGGACAAGTTGTCAAGAGGGACAAGTGTGACTTACGAAGCTGGATGAGAAAAGGTGGTACAGACTCTGCCTTTCTCTGTCTCTGGGCCTGTCTCTGTGCCTCCCAACAAGCTCACTTTGGAGCCCTGAGCCATCACATAAGAAATGCAACTGTTCCAAAGCCTCCATGCCTCTTCCCAACACCATAGATGGGAAAAACTCCAAAGAAGGAAAAACTGCTAGTCCTCAACAATTTACTCCTAACCTTAAGAGAAGGCAAGAGTAGAAACAGATCACTACGAATTGTTTTCACTAAATAGCAACAACAAAATAAGATGAAAACTTGATGGGATTGGGTCATCTGAGACAGAGAATAATCTAGAAGGAAGTAGGAAAAAAAGCTTTCTATGGTCTCTTTTTCTGTAATGCTTGTACAAACAAAGAATTCCACTCATTGCCCCTCCTCTAGCCAGGGAGGGAGAGAGAAAACAGCAGAGGAGAGGCCAGGGGAATGGTGGCACAAAGCTGTTGTATCTGGGGTGCCTGGGTCATGGTGGCTAAGCACCTGCCTTCTGCTCAGGTCATGATTTCAGGTTCCTGGGATTGAGCCCCGCGTTGGGCTCCCTGCTCAGCAGCGAGTCTGCTTCACCCTCCTCCTCTCCCTCTGTGACCTCCTTTACTCTCTTTCAAATAAACAAATAAAATCTTAAAAATAAATAACCCTCCAGAATTAAGGTGAACAGGGTGATGTAAATAAAAATTAAAATCTAAAACATAAGACACCACTATCTGAAAGCCTGCATTTGTAAAAAGAAACATACACACACACATACAAACAAACAAAACTATCAAAACCAAGTGATGGTAAGGAAGAGGAACAACTCTTGCTGGTGGGATGGTGAATGTGCTCAATTAATTTAGAAAACTTTTTGGTTATATCCCCTAAAACAGCATTTGCGCAGCCCATGATCAAATCATTTCACTGCTAGAGATATATCCTAAAGAAATACACACACACACACACACACACACACACACACACGTATACATCAAAAGATAGGAACAGAAACATTCTTAAAAATGTTTCATAAAAGCTCCAAGATGGAAACAGTACAAATATCAATGGATTAATTGTTACAATTGCACACAATCCATGTTATGCGACCATGGTCAAGTTCTAACTATTTCTACCTGAGACATCAGGGATGAGTAGAACAGACAGAAACTGAGTGAAAGAATACAAGTGCAAATCAGTACACAGAGTGTGATCTCATTGACTTCAAGCTCCACAAACAAACAAGCCCTACTAATCACTGAAATAAGAATAAAGGTTAGTTTGAGGGAGAAGGCATACTAACTGAAAGAGAACAAGTGGGTGGCCACTGAGGTCCTGGTAATGTCTCATGTCCTAATTTCTGTGATCCATACAGATCTCTTTCCTTAGTAAAATTCACCAAGCAACACCCTTGTGATTTTTACACCTTCCTGTATTTGTTAACATTTCAATGAATATTTACAATGTTTACAAATCACCTTTTTGCATATTGTGTGATTACCATAGTCACAGATGACCCAAAGACTTTAAGCAACTTGTCCAAGGCTCAAGCCCGGATACAGATCTTGTGACTCAGAATTGTGTGGTCCTCTCACTATGCTCCTGTTGCTTGGAACTTCCTAGTTTTGCAGATGATGGATAGTTCTGATAGGACGCTGACATAATCTGTAACCATGGTACTTGAGATGCTCATGGATACACACATTCAGGACCCTCAGAGGCCACCAGCATTCTCTCAAGCTGTAGGCTGGCAAGAAAGTTTCCGTGTTCAAAGAGTTAAAATTCAAGCCCACTTGAGACGTGGTAGTTCAAAGCCCTTGCCAATAACTCTTTATTATGTGCAGCATTTTCAAAGCAAAATTACAACATGTTAGAAAGTGAATGAGGCAAATTACTGATGATGTCATCAAAGTAATAACTGCTAATGAGCATTTTACTCCTGGGGATTGCTTGATGCCACACTGACAGGAACAACTGATTTGCTTTCTGCAAATCTATTTGGATTATTTACAAGGCATCCTGAAAGTTGTTAAAGCATAATGTAAAAAAGAAAAAAATGATAGATCAAAGTTTGAATACAATACAGAGATGACAGAAGGGAAAATGTACTCTCTGTTGTGTAATGGGTATTTTGACAAGGGTTTGAAGGACTTTCCTAAGGGGTGACAACAAGCACATATTTAAATGATTAGATTTACACCAAAATTAAAAAGAAGCATAAATAAAATTTAAAACATGTTTTGATTTCCCCAAAGCTGTTTGGAAGAAAATGGTCATTAAGGGAGAACTTCATTTTGATATGATATCTTCTCTTCTGGGTACATGCATGCTATGCATGCTATGGACACTGGCCCTTCGGCAGTTTATTATTTGACAACTGGTGATAATCCAAGACACCAGCTCCTGCTTGTCCTCTCCCCTACTGTCCATCTCTCTGCATTCCAGTGTCCATTAGCATCATCCCCAGAGGGAGAGAAGTACAAAAAGAAAGAAATTGAGATTTTCGTTAGTCATGTGGATATTTGCAAGAACTGGCATAGTGAAAACGAGAGAAAAAAGTGTTGCATTAGTGGCTGGAAAAGAAGAGAGAAAAGTCAGTAAGTGAAAAGATGTCTAGATCTTGGTGGCCTCTCCTCCATGCATTAACCGTGAGCTACAAAGTCTTGGTTCCATTTGTGAGTCCATTGCCCATGAACATCCTGGTTACGTGGAGGTCCCAAGGGACTGTTAAAAACCCTTGAATGACCCAAAGAAGCCATCTAAAACCTAATCAACATGTTATGCAGAACACGATCAAGGAAGATCTAGAAATGCAGAGTATCTGTAGCTTCAGGTCAGAGACACACAAGAGAAAGCAAGTCACGGTGGGCCTTGAAGGTCCAGATCAGACCCCCAGGGCCCATGCTTGAAAGGGCCCATGTTTTGTTTAATGCTTTGCTCTTGCCATTTTGAAATTCTGTGTAATTTTATTTTTGAACCTGAGCCTCCTAAGTGAAGTCAGATGCAACAATGGAGTGTGTTTGAGAGCAGATGTGCAGTGTGTGCCCACCTTCCCCCGTGGCTTCATGCACATGTGGCGTTTGGGATGACCCATAGGCACAGGCTTCCGATGGACCTGCCCAGCACCGGAGCTCAGAGAGGCCCAAAGGGCCTACAAATGATCACCTCTACTGCTGAGTGACCAGGGGTGCAAGGCCACATTTCCCTTTCAAAGCAAGACTTGCATTGAATGCTTAAGTAAAGGCAGTGACGTTCTAAGAAATTTTGTCTTATGGTCACATTACGTCCAATCCCATATGAGGATAATGACGTCATGGAAGGAAAGGGGAAGATAAGCCAACCCCATATGGCCCTGCTCTTCCAGTCCACCCTTCTCATCAGTGAGTCGAAGGGGAAGGGCCATCTGGCCTGCTCAATCAGTGGAACCGGTAACTCTTGATCTCAGGGTTGTGAGTTCAAGCCCCATATTGGGTAGAGATTACTTAAAAATTAAAAAAAAATTTTTTAAGGTGGAGCATGGTAGAATGTGCATGTATCAAGAAGTGAGATTAAAAACAAGAACAACTGAGTTTCTTTCATGCCATCTTTCCACTGTTCTGACTAAAATGAAAGGCAGGCACGTGCGGGAGCCTGTGACTGTACATGAACTCTGCATGTGTCTCATACGCTACCTAATGTTCTACTGCACACCACAAGTTCAAGTCTTCCTTACTTAGAAGGGCATTGGATGACCAATTAAGAACACCATAACAAGCACAAAAACCACAGAAGAAAGAAAAAAAATTATATTTATATTTAAATGTTACTTTTACTCCTGCTTTTTAGACCAAAGTTCCCATAATTTCTCTTGCCCAGTGGGCCCAGCAAATCGTGCAACCAGTCCTATCCAGGAACAAAGTCAGGGTGGTTAAGATGAGTGCTTCCAAAGGCAGTCGGTGGCCTGTGAGGAGCTTTGTCCGTATCCACAGAAGCACTGGCCAAAAATAGACATCATAGTGATGTCTCCAAAATGCAAACCATCCTGGGTTTCAATGAGCCGGTTTTATAATGACTTCATTTTTTTATGGGAATATTATTTAGAGTTCTAACAAACATTTAATAAAATTTCAGGAAGGGAAAGCACAGTACTCTATTTTAACATGACAATCTCTTTTATTTCAAGGCAGACTTGGCTTCAAGCTCTCTTTAACCTCTCTCCCCTGATTCCTCTCCTGCTACACCTCAGGATGGGACTCTCGGACTGGCCCCCACCCAGCCACCCTGCACCTCCCCAGGCATGACATGGCTGCGCCCTTTCCTTGATCAATAGCTCAGTAACAGTGGTGTGCCAGAAGGTTCCTTCTCCATCCTCTGGGACTGGGTGAGCAGTATTAAAGCAGCCCCCCCCTACCCCGGGAAGAGCATGGATAGCTTTGTAAGAGTCTCAGCTTTCTGAAGGTTGCAGCCTGGTAAGCGTCCCTGCCTTGTAAGGGTCTCAGTTTTGTGAGGTTGCAGTCCATTCATGTCCATTTTTTTTTAAAGATTTTATTTATTTGACAGAGATTACAAGTAGACAGAGAGAGAGGAGGAAGCAGGCTCCCCGCTGAGCAGAGAGTCCCATGCGGGGCTCGATCCCAGGGACTGGGGATCATGACCCGGGCTGAAGGCAGAGGCTTTAACCCACTGAGCCACCCAGGCTCCCCCTCCTTTTTTTTTTTTTTTAAAGAATTCATGTCCATTTTTATGTTCACAGCACCTGGAAAGTAACTGGCCTGTGTGCCTATTTTTTAAGGTCAATTTTCTCAAACTACTTTTTATTGAGAGCATTCTACAGGTGATAATTTTGTCAAAGTGGAAAGGAATGAGTGGAATGATGGATAGTAGATTTGTAAATCACTTAATACCTGTTGATTTTTATGCAATAAATCATGTTCGGTTTGGCTTCTCAGCAGAGGAAAGGTAGAAGGGTCAGATTTGATGATATTGAAAATCACAGCCTATGGAGGGAGGCTCCAAATATGATGGCAGAAAGCAACAGGGAATTTTTCATCTCTCCAGAGTGCAGGGTTCTGAAAAGTGACAATCCAAAATTAATCAGCATTTAAAGCTCAAGCCTGAAGCTACTCACTGCATCTGAAATTCTTGAAAGAAAAGGAAGTCTTTGCTCCACCATCCTACCAAGCTTTGAGTAGGGAGGGTACATGTATGGATTACAGTGCTTTGACCAAGTTCCTGGGCCTCCATTTTCCTTACCTGCTAAATAAACATATAAACACAAATTCTAATTTCTTCCCCAGGACTTGGAACTATTAAAAACAGATGTCTATAAAAGCAACAGGCAAATTCTAAAATCCACATATAGTGAAGAAAAGGGAGACCCCGATTGTCGAACCCCTCCATGTGAGAAGTTGAGACTGTTATTTCTCATTGGGGATGAGAAGTAGGTTCAGAAGGAAAGTGAATCAGGTACAAACACTGCCAGGTCCCTTGCACATGAAAGCAAACTGGAAGAGGACTCAGGCTTGGCAGAAACTGCCCCCTGCCCATTCATGCTCAACCCATCTGCTCTCCTCCTCTGAGAATTTCCCAGTTCTTTCTCCCAGTCTTCTTCTAACCTCCAATATGTAAAATGGTTGGGATTGAGAAATGCCACACCCTAGCAAGGTAGCACATTTGGGGAGAATTAGGCCCACTGCCCCAGATAGGAGAGATCAGAAGAGGCATCAAAAGGAATTTGGGGAGCTAGACAGCAGAGGTGCTGGGATTCAAAGGCAAGTCCATCTCCTTGCAAAACAAGGATTTCACCTTATTTCTGGAAGCAGCGCCTTTCCTCCCACAGTCAGATCTGCTGGTTGCCTATAGCAGGTGATGAACACCACTTTTCGGTGAATTAAAAGAACTGGGGCATGTGGGCATTGGTGGATTTTTAGCAAAAGGCATATGCTGAGCCAATCTTCGGTAATTCCTTAAAATAAGAGTGATAATAATAAAACCCTTCAAGGCTTAAACAGCCTAGGGGATGATTTTACACTGAGCAACAGCTCAGGGGTCTCCTCTGAGAGTTTTTGCAAATTTCTGTCCAAGTTATCAGCCAATTAGAGAGAAGGCTTTCACAATTGTGGACATGAGGCCCCATGACAAACACATGGGGGACACAGACAGCCCTACTTTCCTCCTTCAAAAATCGTTTTCCATAGCCTAGAGATAAGCAAGGAGCTGGTAACTGGAACCAGATCTGGTTTCAGGTGACAGCAATATTTGGAAAAGATGTTTCCAGGAGGTTTGGGGCACCTGTGTGGCTCAGTGGGTTGGGGTCTCTGCCTTCAGCTCGGGTCATGGTCCCGGGGTTCTGGGATTGAGCCCCACGTTGGGCTCTCTGCTCAGTGGGGAGACTCTTTCCCTTCCTCTCTCTCTGCCTGCCTCTCTGCCTAACTGTGATCTCTGTCAAATAAATAGATAAAATCTTTAAAAAAAAAAAAAAAGATGTTTCCAGGAGGTGGGAAGAGGGCAACAGAACCAGTGACCTTGCTTACCAGTGAGAGCTAATTGGGGCTCAGAGACCAACAAATCAATACATGAGTTTGTTTCGACACAGCGCTGAAATGCACCATCATACCCTGCCTGGTTGCATATGCACGTGCTTGTGGTTCCCTCCCGTGGAGTCCTCGGAACACCGTGCTGTCAGTGGCTCTGGGACAGCTCCGACCTAACAGTCAGTCATGACAAATTGCTGCACAGTCCAGCGAGTGTCTTCCTAATATCTTAGAATATTACCCAAAAAGGGTGGACACACAAAAAAACATAGTTACTGCTGCCTAGTTATTATGAAAGAACTAAATTTAGCTAGTTGAATTGATGTCACCTAATCACATGGATGATGCAGCAGTGAAAAAAGACGGGTTTGGGAGACAGCCAGGACCAAGTTCAAATCCTACCTCTTCTTGTCACTGAAGGTCCCCAGGATCAGTGTTCTCATCTATGTGGTGGGAAACCATGATACTGACTTACTTGGTTGTTGGGAGGGCCATATATTCTTGCCTTAACCATTCCATCTTTCTCACTTCTACAGGGAGACCAACTACAAACCACTAACATGCGGCTCACCTACCTACTCAAATAACTTCAAGAAACCCAGCCCTCTGTTACTCTCCAAAGACTGTTGTCAATCCTCCTTGACAAAAGAATGCAAGGCACTATGACAGCACCTCGTCTTTCTAGTTCCAACTAATAATAACTCATACTGGACTGCTTATGGGTTCTACCAGGGAAAAAAGTTTGAAGACCTTCAAAGCCAGCTTGAAATTTCTCCCATCTACCCTGACTTCTGTATAATCCATATAATATATTCTCCAAGCATCCAGTGAAGGGGTGCTATGTGTAGGATGTCTTATCTCAGAGGTCCTTTACTTTGTAAACCTTTCCTTGGGTGCTCTTTTCAAGCTTTCACTGTAATTGAGATATTATTTAATTATAGCACATATTGAACAATGTTAATGTCAAGTGTATTTTTGTCTGTCTCCCTTACTGGATTGGATGCATGTATCTTGGAATCACTGCCACCTGGCAGTGTATTTAACACTTCAGAGACAATCAGTTTCTATTGACTGGTTCATTTTGAAACTATCCTTCCATGTTCTAAAGAATTAATAGTTTAGCTTTCATATTCCCTTCTTATATCTAAGGATAATTATTTTTGATATTTATTTTTGGATATATTAGAACTTTGGGGGAATTTAAACTTGGATAAATCATTGGATAAATATCAAAAAATAAAATGATAATTTGTGTTTCAGTAGCAGGGATAAAACTGATCCTGCAGAAGATGGAAGGAATGCTAATTCCCTGCCCACATCTTTCTTAGGCAGAGTCAAGGCATGGTAGCCATAGAGATGTAGCTCTCATATCCTTATGAAGGAAGGACTTGGCTCCTTAACTGTTGGTAGAGCTGTTAAAAGATTACCTTCAGCTGTTATCTCTTTCAAGGACTGCCTCAGGGACAGATAGCCACCTTGCCCAAGGTGATGCTTTTCCAAGAGTGACTCACATCCAATGACTGATCAAGGCAAGGGCATAAAGACTCAACAATTTCAGCCCAATTCAGGGCAACTTTGATGGACCATTTTAGTTCCAGAGCTCTCCATGGGATTGGCTGGGACTGTACCTGCATGATAGCTCAATTTTCCCTTTTCTCTAATCCTACATTTTATGCTTCCTTTCCATGGAGATTGATTACAAGCATACTCTAATAAACCTGCTAAACATTAAACTTTATTTTGTGCCTATACTCTAGTGAATCCAAATAGTTGACTGATGCAAACAAGACTAAATTGGTATTTGGTAGCTGTATTACTCACCACCCAACTGGTAACTAGAATGTAGTCTCTTATAGTTGGTCGTGCACCTATAGTCCTGATACCAGATAATAGCCACTTGTTAAAACGTTCCCTGGAGGTGAGTTGGGATGCTATACAGAAGGGAACGTGCTAGCTCGTGCAGTTCATCAGGCACCTGAAAGGGATGGAGAAAATAAATAGAAGAGCAGTGAGATTATATTACTATCATTAGGCTCTGTTTAAGATATAGAAAAACATAACAACAAGGTTAAGATTGATTAAGAAGCCAAGTGTGAAAGCCACAGTGTCTGTGGTGGTGAATAAAAAGCCTCTAACCTCTTGCCCCAGAACAGCAGGGAAAGCTGGGGATCCACCCAATACTGAATCATCATGGTATCTGAGCTACAAAGAAGGATAAACATATAACCAAGGGCTGTTTATGCGAAGGGTCTGATAGGAAAGAGTGGGACCTATATACATGAAATAAGAAACATGTGGGTTGATGCCCCTGAAATTTTTAAATTCTCAGAGTCCCCAAATCTCTGAGTCTGCAGAAATGGCCTTCCCCCTCTGCTAACCGACCCAGAGGTCTCTCTCCAACAAGACAGTGGATGCCCCCTCAGGATCTGGCCCCATCTTCCTTCCTGGCCATTAGGCCAATAACTAAGTTAGCCGGCAGCATACCCCAGCTACGAATATGCTGAACCTGGTAAAGGAAGAAAAAGACTATATTCCAAAGGAGTTGTAAGACCTGCTAACACGGACCTCCTGGGGCCAGGTGACTGGTGGGGGGTCAGATTATGAAAATGCTTAATCAAGGAGGCTGGAGCATAAAGTGGATGAAGGTGGCTTTAGTGATTTGGGAACATTCTCCCAACTTGCAGGATGTAACTCTTAGCAAAATCCTAGATGACAGTGAAAACTGGTTCTTAAAATCAGGCAAACTGCTTCCTAGAAGCATGGAAAAAATCATACCCAGGATAAGTGAGGTCTCAATACCAGAATTTCTCTGTCTGATGGGATTAAAAGACTCAAGGAATGGGCATGCTGAAGAAGATATACAATGTATGAGACTCACAATACGATCATAGTTCATGAGGAATTCCAGAAGAAATAAAAGGAATATGCTGGTGATGGGCCACCAACATCAGCAAGAAGTTCATGGATGCCTCCCCTTTGCAGGCAGTCTTGACAGCAGGAGAGGACATTCAAAAAGAGACTTACCCATGACAATGAGGATGGTGGGATCCCCCATGAGTCCAGATGATAGCACTTAATTGTTAAAATACAGGTAAACACAACTCTTGTAAAAAGTGGCAAGATTATGATAGCAAGCAAGAGGGCTTTACCCACAAACAAATATAGAGAGATAAACAATAGAACACAGTGTCCATAGATTCAAAACAGATGGAAAGCCAATAACTTGTCTCATCAGAAGAAATCAAGGATGAATGATCTGGAGTCTGAAAACAATTGACTCCTCTCAAAATATATGTATACACACACACACGCATATGTGTGTGTGAGCATAATATTTATATGCACACATGTATTGTATATGTACACACACACACACACATACACACATGCACACACACACCCTGCATAGCTTTTGGACCCAACCCAGTTTTAGAACTGACAATCCATTAAGTAAAGGAGACAACAGAAAGAAGGACTCTGCAATGCCAAAGTGAGGTATATAGGTATCATGATAATTACTTCCCCAGTACTTCCCCAAAGAGATCAATAGACATTTATTCCAGTAACTTTATACTGGGGAATAAGAAAACCCAAACTGATACTAGAGACTCAAATGGTCTTGATGGTCCCTGTGTTGGAGTGGGACCAAGTAAACAGAACATATCCTGGCTAATGTCCAACCAACTGTGGATCCACAAAAATCTGCTCTTTTTTCCAGACCCCTCTGAAACTGATGGTCCCACCAAGTCCAGATAGTGAATAAAAAACAGTATCATAGTACAGGGGTTTGGTAAAAATCAGTTTCGTTTTCAGGTATCTAAGTGATGCTTAGGGAATGGTCCCTGTCAAATCCCAATTAATTCATCAGTCTCCTGCAGAAACTGGAGGAACTTAGTGAAAGATACCACCATAAACAGTAACACCATAAACTTCACCAAGTAGTGACTACAAAGGAACTTGTAATCTTTGTTGCAGGTTGGGTATTTTTGCTCCTGCAAATGAACATGGTCTCAATGCATGGTTTGTGCCCATTGATTATGGTCATTCTTTTCTATCCCCATCAGAAAAGAGAACCAAATGACATTTGCATTACACTGAGTAGATAAAACTGTAGGTTCATCCTTGTCCCCCAAGTTGGTATTAACTCCTTCTCTCCCCCATCTTGTTAATAATATAGTCTGAAGAGATCCTGAACCATCTGACATCCCATAGAACATCACATTGAATCACAACATTGATAAAACATACTTATTAGATATAAGCAAAAATAACAGCCTTGTTGAAGCCTTAAGAAAACACATCTACAACTGAGGGGAGAGATACACCCTACAAAGACTCATGGGATATCATATCAGTAAAATATTCTGGTTTGGGGACAAACTATGATTCCATATGTATTGGTTTTGTGTGGCTGCTATAATGAATTACCATAAAATGGGTAATTTAAAACAGGAGAAATTTATTTTCTCAGTTCTGGAGGCCAGAAGCCTGAATTTATAGGTTTGACATGACCATTCTTCTTCCAAAGGCACTAGGGGAGATTTCATTTCTTACCTATTTCTGCTTCTAGCTCCGGGCATTCCTTGGGTTGTGACTGCATCACTCTAATCTCTGCCTCCACGGTCACATTACCTCTATCTCCTGTGTCTGCACAATCTCCCTCATGTCTCTTGCGAGAACACTTGTCATTGTATATGGGGCCAACCCAGATAATTCAAGGCAATCTCTTCATCTCTAGATCCCTAATTTAATTACATCTTGAAGGACCCTTTTTCAAAAAAGAGAGCCTTCATAAATTATGGGAATTAGGAAGTAGATGTATCTTTCAGGGAGCCATCATTCAACCTACTACACCATCCAAATTAAAACACAAATCATTCCGTAATATGCTTCTTAGCACACACACACAAAAGCATACCACCTAGTAGGCCTCTTCACGTTCTGGACACAGCATAACCACCACCTGGGAATGCTACTCTACCTTATGCAATACATAACACGAGATGCCATGAGCTTTGAGTGAGCTTCAAAACAGGAAAGGGCTCTGTAACAAGTAAACTGTAGTTCAAGCAGCCCTTCCACTTGTACCACATGCCAAGCAGATGCAACTGTATTAAACACATTAGTTCTGAGAAAAGATGCTTTGAAGAGCCAAAGACAAGCCTCAGTAAAAGAATGAGAGAGCAAATTTTGAGATTTTGGAGCAAAAATTCCTGTGGACACATGCAGTGTCCATTCAGTGGAGAAATAAATACCTTTTGAAAAATGACTTCTTATTCTTCACCCTGGTTAGAAAAGAAAAGAAAAGAAGGAAAGGAAAGGAAAGGAGAAAAAAGAAAAGGAAAGAAGAGAAAAGAAAAGAAAAGAAAATGGAGCGTCTCTCCATGGGATTCTTTGTTACTCTGTACACTGAACTATCTACAATGAGCTGGATACTGTCAGAACAGTCCATGTCATAAACTGTACATGGCCAAGTGCACTACAGTGTAAGAAGGAAGTGGTATATCAGAAAGCACAGCAAGCCTCATAAGCAGATGTCCCAGACACCCATGTCACCCACCACGGATGCACCACTGGGTACACACACCGACGCCATGGCCATGTGGGGAGATCCCTCCACCATCGGAGGATGGGGGAAAAATTGTTCATAGAAGCCTTGTTTCACAAATGAGTTGGCTCTGAATATGAGCCCAAGTCAGACATAATAGTCTCATTTTGGGGCAATCTTGAAAGACAACAGTGAGGAAAAATCCACCTTCCCTGCCTCACAGTGGACACTGCTTTGGGAAGAACATGTAGTGATGTCCTTGTTCCGTGAAGGAAAGTGCCCTAGAGTTAGAAAATACAGATCCTATACCTGCAGTAGTGAACAGTCTGACCAATCTGACAGAACTAACTTTGGAAGAAGACAGACAAGGAAGTGTGGCGTGGAGGTATATGGATGGATATTTGGAAGTGGTAACGATGCACGAATATTTTGACATCACCCATTGATACCTGTCCAAGACAATGTACTGCAGAAAGGACACAAAAGAACCAAGTAGACAAATGACAGACCATCAATGTTAGCCATTGTCATAGACCAGCACAATGTTGGCACAAGGGCACATGAGCAAAGTGGCCATGATGACTGAGATGGAGAACCTGCATATGGACCCAAGAGCAGGATCTCCCACTTACGAAGGCTAAACTAATGAGTCTTACCACTGGATGTCCATGTGGGAGACCAACCTCAATTCTCTGATAGAGCATTTTCCTTCGGCAGATGCAGCAGGTGACCAACTGAGCCTTTCCCATAATGCAAGGGCTAACAATTAATTCTAAGAGGAATTGACAGATATTTCAGAGATGGATTATACTTCCCTGCCTACAGGGTCTTGGATACCACCACTTTTGGAGTGTTGCATCTGCAGGCACGGGACTTTACAAAAAAGGGCAAAAACCTAGCGAGCCTACTAATGACAAGTGCCAGTGAATGCATGGGCTGATGCCCACAGAACTGGTCATAACAAATACTACATGGCCCAGAAACTTCTGGCCTGAAAGAGCATCAGAACAGTGAAACCACAGCTGAATCCCCAGCTCAGGGACTGGTGGAAGGTAGGGTATCATCTCCAGGAAGTAGTACATGTACAGTAGTAGAGTTTCTATGTGATGCTCTACTCCCAATCTGAAAAACACATGGGCCCAGGAGCAAGGAGAGAGAAGCAGAAATGGCTTGAAAATTCAGACAGAATCATTTCCAACCAGTATTCTGTATCATCCTTAATATAATGATGCATGATTATAAGATAGTCACTTTAACATATATACAGCCTTGAAAAATTATCTGCACATACTCCTTCCTAAATAACTACTCGAGGAGGCATTTTACCAAAAAAGGAGAAGACACCAATTCATTACATTAAGAATTCTATGCGAGAGGGCCCAGGGGGATTTGTAGGGTGAGAGGGCAGGCGACCTCCAGGCGACAGGTGTAAAACAGGTTCAGCAAGACGCCAGTCCAGACAGAGCCTCTGGGAGACATGTCTTCAAGTGCAGGAGGTTTTTGTATGCCTGGATGCGCCTAATGTGTTTTATTCCTGGGGAAATTTGGGGAATGAATTCGTAATGATGAATAGAAAAGAAACAAATAAGACAATGTTAGGGAAAACAAATCAGTGTGAGGAAATTCAGCCACATGTACTATACCTCTTGATTGAAAATGAGCTTTTACAGTCATAAGGTAAACACTAAATTTGATCTAAATAAAATTATAGGAGAGATAGCTTGGAGGATGATGGGTTAGGAGGTGTGGCTAAGTAGGGCAGGGAAAGGGGTATGAAGGAGAGGTAAATTCTCACCTTCAAGGGCCTAATTTTTATTAACATGATTTGGCAGAAGGTTACCAGCCCACACGCTGGAGCCTTATCAGAAAGGCGTCCACCCTATTTGCTTTAGAGAAACATTTGAAGATTAGTTTCCTTCTATGTTCACATCACCTTTATGAACAACTAAGGTACATTTCCCTCTGGTCATTTTCCCCAGAAATGTTATATTTCCCTTGAGAAAAATTTTTGTTGTTGTTGTTTTTACATTTTCCCTCTGAACACGATGACTCTTACCCTAATCAGTTCTCCGTCTCCTGCTCTGAATGCTAATGAAGGCAGAGGCTGCTCTGCCCTTCATTTTTATCATGTGCCCAGAATATGATGCCATTCATCTTGCATGCTAACTCTGCTGCTGCGGTCCTCTGTTTTCCATACTTCCTTTTCCTTTTCTCCATAATGTCTTCATTTACGAATTCTTGGAATGGCTGTATTTCTTCAAATTGCCTTAAATTATTTGGTTTTGGAATGAGGCGAGGTTACAGACAAATAAACATATAAATAAAAGGAACTCTGGGCACATTAATAAATTTTGGATGCGCTTTTCGTAACCGCTCTGCTTGTTTATACTGCGCTGTCACCACGTCTTCCCACTGGAGCATAAATTTACAAACATCATGCAAATGCATTATTTGTAATAAAACTGACTAATGAGCATTAAAAGCCAATTATTTCTATACATCTGCTGGCTATGGCTGGCAATAATCGTGCATCATTCAGATTTGTGGCTATGTGTTTGCCTTAGTAAGATTTTTAATCACTTATTAATTTATGGATCATAATATGCATCATGGGCGCCAGCATTCCCCAAACTGCCTCAGACGTATAAATCAAATAGCGAGAAAACTTGGAATTGTGACAACATAGGCTTCTTCTCCAAGTTGCATCTTCCTGCCGATGATGTGTACTGAAGAGTAATAGATGGGGTCAAACAACCCCCCCATAAAACACATCGAGTGCAACTGATCTTCTGTTCCGTTGGTGAACTCCTTATCCTTTCTTACAGTATCATGCTAGGTATATTCGTGCTACTTTTTGTCAGTTAATAACTTCTTGATAGTCTAACGCTAAAGATATATGGTACAAGGAGAGCACTTTCACTGTTAGGAAGAAGTGGGCTTAAATCTTGTTTCCAATCCTTCTTTGTTGCAAAATCTTAGGCGAGTACATAGTGTTCCCAGATCCATTCCCATAAACACATTTTTAATAGAAAAAGTTGCAATAGAATGAAATATGAAGATTCTGATGAATGCACACCAATCTTAGAAGGAACTATTCTTAACCTCCCCTGGAATAAATAAACTTACAGGGGAAAGGATTAGTGAGTGACTCCTACCTTGACCTCTGAACCAGAAAGAGGAGAGGCTGGAAGGATGCAGCCACTTCCACTGTATATCCCTCCCTCAAAAAGGGCTTATCTGCCCACTGCACTTGATCCTCCTGTACCAGGTGAGCCCAGGCCTGTTTCCTTCCCTCCCACCTCACTGCCCACTTAGGCTCATCATGTCTGATTTCAGTAACTCCAGCTCGGAACGGGCATCACACAGTAGAACCTTGTCCACCGCAAATCCATGAGGGGAAGTAGACAATTAGAAGCACTATACTATGAATAGTGTATTTCACATGCCCCACACTTAAAAGGAGGCAAAAAAAAAAAATGCAGATTCTTTCAAATACACAGGAGGTAGGATGGGAGGATGTTCAGAAGGCCATCTTGAGGGGATCAGGGAAAAGAATCCCACCTGACAGCAACACGACACATGCTGACGGCCTGCCTGATTGTAAACATGTGGCTGAGGGGCCGTGCTTACAACACGGTTTAGGAAGTGCGGGGAATGTCAAGGCAGCCCCCAGGTGGACAATAAAAAAGATCAAAGTCGACACACACTCGTGTCTGCTGGCAAACTGCAGACACACACAGACCTCATCTCGTATAGGAAGAACTAAAGACAGCCACAGAAAGCATCGTCGGCCGTATGAAAAGATTCTAACATATAAAAAGGTAAGACACAGCTATAAAGATTCAGAGTAAAATCACATTTATGAAAATAGTTCAATACAAATGGCAGAAAAAAATCAGGATGTGTCTGCTTTGTGTTCTCAGCGTGTTAGACAATATTAGTGTGTGAAATGGGTGGTTTGTGTGATCCACACATCCAGGAGGGGGAGATACAGTAGAACCAAAAATGCAACACAAAATTAAAATATATATTGGAGGTAGTTAAAAACTAAACCAATACTTCTAGAACTAATGATCTAATAACACAGGAATCAGCAAATAATGGGCTAAATCTGGCCCATCTCTCATTTTGTATTGTCCATGAGCTAAGAATTATTTTTACACTTTTAAATGGTTAGGGGAAAAAAATCCAAAAAGAGTAACACTTTGTGATGTGTGAAACATTTGAAGTTCTTTTTTTTTTCTTTTCTTTTATTATGCTATGTTAGTCACCATACAGAACATCATTAGTTTTTGATGCTGTGTTCTAATTCTGATGTCATGCATAAAGTTTCATTGGCACACAGGCGTCCCTCCCCATCATTTACATATGATCTGTGACTACTTTCCTCATACACAGGCAGAGTATTTGTGCAGAGATCCTAAGTGCACAAAACCTAAAATTACTGTCTGGCCCTTTACAGAGAAATTTGCTAAATTCTGACATCCAGGCCTACTAATGAGAGAAACCTGCTTCTCTGAAGGAAAAGGAAAAATCATTAGAATTATAGGAGGGAGGAGAAAGATATTACAGGTAGAATGCAAAAATTGGGGCACTTTTGAAAATCCTCTCACATTGTGGTGGTACCAAAGTAGTCACTGGAGAGTAATAGGAGAAGATTTGCCTTCATCAAATACAAATAAATAAACTGTGAGTACAGAATAAGAATGCATCATGTTCCAGAAAAGCACAAATGAAAAGAGGACTATTATTTTGTGCAAGTTTAAACATAAAATGAAAAAAAAAAAAAAGAGAGAGAAAATCCTTCGGGCATTTAAGTAAGAGAAGATTGGGAGGAAAGTGACTTGCAAAAAATCCCAATCAGACTAATCTCAGAATTGCTTTTTAATGTCACAAACTTCAAGAGATAAGAGATTGTCTACATAACTTGCAAATAATCACTTGCAAAAGAAAGAAAAGACCTTCTCAGATGCTTAAGGATCCCTTACTGCCTCTCCCATTCTCCTGAAGAACTTAGCTGTGTTCAGGGTGACCAAGACAGTGAATCAAAAGTAAACAATCAGGGACACCTGAGTGGCTCAGTAAGTTCAGCATCTGCCTTCAGCTCAAGTCATGTTCCCAGGGTCTCAGGGAGTCTACTCAGAAGGTGGTTATTTAGAAACCAAGAGGTCCACGCTAAGTGTGTTCATTGCTATTGAGATGTTGTCGGCCCCCTCAGCAAACAGAACTGGACACACACCCTCATACACACAACCTTTGTCATTTTTAAAATCCATTTGTACCTATTATCTACCCAACTACCCATCTATCCAGCTATCATCTATTTTTAAAACCAAGAATTCAAAATGTTACCTCCAATTCAAAACCAGCACTACAGGGTTCATTCTAGTTTTCTCCTTTTCTGTATTTTAACTGTCTCCTCTGACAGTGAGAATCTGTCACCCTTGTCCATAATATATTTATTTTTTGGCTTAATACTATCATATAGTACCACATTGGCTAAACCACCACCCCTGAAAAATAGACCTACTAACTAGAGTCCAGTATTTGTTAATAGTTCTTTTTCTCCTTAGTATGTTAAAGTATAGTCAAAACACCATGTTCAAAAGCAATGGGTTTCTTTGCTTTTTCCCCCTCTTTATTGTTACTTATTGCTATTCACTTGGAATATAGGTAAGGTCATTTGCTTCTGTTTGCATTCCTTTTAGGTTTTTTATCCTGTTATTCTAGGTAATTTATTTTTTTTAATATGTGAGATACTTATATAGTCCTAAACGCCAGAACTGTACAAAAAATATGCTCAGAGAGTGTCCTTTTTATCCTACCGTCTCTATCCATTCCCATCTCCCTACCGTTTCCACTCTTTTCTCATTTTCCCTTGGAAGGCAATTAATGTCAGGGTGCCTGGGTGGCTCAGTCAGTTAAGCATCTGACTCTTGGTTTTTGGCTCAGGTCATGAGCTCAGGTTGTGAGCTTGAGCCCCGGGCTGCGCAAGACTCTCTCTCTCCCTTGCCCTCTGCCCCTCTCATCCCAAAAAAGGCAATCAATGTCCTGAATGTTTTTATTTAGTGTGTGTGTGTGTGTTTGGCAAAAATGAACACACATATGTATATGTATTTTCTTATTTCCCTTTTTTCTTACACAAAAATAACATATTATATATAATTTTTGTGCTTTCTTTCCATTTAACAATATATTCCAGAAATCACTCGATATACCAGTTCATATGGATGTCTGTCTTCCATTTTTTTAAAGATTTTATTTATTTATTTGACAGAGAAAGGGATCGTAAGTAGGCAGAGCAGCAGGCAGAGAGAATGGGGAAAGCAGGCTCCCCATTGAGCAGAGAGCCCAATGTTGGGGCTCAATCTGAGGACCCTGGGATCATGACCTGAGCCGAAGACAGAGGCTTAACCCACTGTTAAGCCACCCAGGTGCCCCTGTCTTACATTTGTAATGCTGTGTAGTACTCCATCATGCAGAGATGCCATAGTGTACTTAGCCATACTCCCATATCCTACATATGGCCATTGTAGGGTGATCCAAGATTTACCAATTATGAACAATGTTGCAAGGAATAACCTTTTGCATATGTATTTCCATACTTTTGAAGTATACTGTTTTTGTTTTACATGCTTAGGAAACGTAGTTCGCGCTTTCCCCTGACATAAAAAAAAAAAAAAAAAAAAAAAAAAAAAAAAAAAAAGGAAAGTTAAATTCTTGACCAAAGAATACAGCTGTGAAGTCTATTTCACCTCAAAGATCATTGTTCTTTTTGACCCATTTGGTCACAATAGTATCAAAGTGGTAGGAATTTTGTACAACAAGAAATGAGGAAGGGATTCTTCACAGAATCTGTGACTTGGTCATAAGACTAAGCTACAATTTAGTACTCAGTGAATTTAAAGATAATCTGGAGGGACAAGATGACGTTAATCCAATGAACAAATATTTATTGAGAACCTATTATGTGTCAAGCATATTTCTATAACTGGTGCAGCTGTGAACAATCAGAAGAAACTAAACAAATAAACCCCACTCTCATATAACGTGCAGTTTGGTGAAATAAGTTACAAAATAAGTAACAGATAGCTACATTACATTAGGGGATGGTTAAGTAGTGTGGAGAAATATGAATTGGGGACAGAGGAGAGAGGGACTTCATTTATAGCCAGAAGTTGCCATTTTAAGTTTGATGGCCAGAGGCACCTGGGTGGTGCAGTCAGCTGAGTGTCTGACTCTCGGTTTCAGCTTGAGTTGTTATCTCAGGGTCATGAAATCAAGCCCAGTATTGGGGGTCCAAGCTCAGCAGGGAGTCTGCTTGAGTCTATCTCTCTCTCTCCCTCTCCCTCTGCCCCTCCCCACCTCACACTCACTCTTTTCTCTCCAATAAATAAATAAATAAATAAATCGTTTTTAAAAACCAAAATAAAATACATTTGACAGCCAGAGAGAACTTTGGGAGATGAGATTTGAGTGATGACCTGTAGTTGGTAAGAGAGTGATTGACATGGGTATCTTGGGAGGAAGATTTCGAGCAGAGAGAATAGCAAAGCCTCTGCAGCATGAGCAACCCTAGAGTGTCTGAGAGGAGCAAGGAAGCTGTAACTCCTGGAGACAAGCAGGAGATGAGGAGAGTAGCAGGAGAGAGGGACAGAGAAGAATACATCTGAGTGAAGTGGAAGGTGGAGCGGTGGGTGTAGGAATGGGGATACCCTGCTGAGAATCATCTGTAGGAGGAAAGCAGGTGGGCATAGAGACCAGCTGGAAACTCTTGAATTATTGCAATAACCTGCATGAGAGATGATGTTAGCTTGGGCAGGGTTGGTATGGGGGTGGAGGTGATATTCTGAATATATTTTGAAATTATAGCACAGTGGTTTCATGAACGGATTAACTATGGGGCTCAAGACAAAGAGGAGTCTAAGAAAAGCTGAGAAATATTTTTAACCTAATCAATGGAAATAGGAATTGTTCTCTTCTCGAAAGGGGAAGGCTATGGAATAGTCTGGTTTACTGAGCAATCTGTCTTGGCGTCTTCTCTTTCCCAGCTATAATTTAGATCAGTGATTCTTAGCCCTGGCTGTACACTTACATCCTATAGGTGATTTAAAAAAAAAAAAATAGACAATGATGATGATGAAGAAGAAGGAGGAGGAGGAGGAGGAAGAGGAGGAGGAGGAGGAGGAGGAGAGACAAAGAAGAAATCTGTTGCTTGGGATCCACCACCAGATATCCTGACTTAATTGGCTAGGGGAATGGACCTGCATATTGCCTTGATGCTCCATACCTGATTATAGGAACAGCCATGTAGGACAGCTGCTGCGGTAGGGTATAGGGAAGCCTGTGGGGACATCTATTTGGCTCTACTGGTGGAGAGCAGAAACAGAAGCAGAGTTATACTGAGAATGAAATCGGGAGTTTTCCAGAAGGTTTAGCACATTGACTGGTACATATTTAGTGTTCAGCTCATATTTACTGAAATAAAGGAATAAACTGTGATTTGGGAGTTGATTTTTCACGAATGCATTCCCTTCCCCCACAACGGCCAAAGGAGGATGAAGGCAGGTACTGCAGGGCGTCTGACTTTTTTTCTTTTAAATGATTTATTTATTTTGGGGGGAGAGAGAGAGAGAGAGAGATAATTGGGACCAGACTCCATGCTAAGCATGAAGACTGTTGTGGAACTCGACCATGACCTGAGCTGCAATCAAGAGTCTGACACTTAACTAGCCACCCAGCTACCCAAAGAGTGTGACTTTTTAATGTCCACAGTGCCCAGTTAGTTTCCTACATGTGCTTCATGCTCAGTAATGTGTATGTCTGCATTCTGCTCTCCTAAAAGCAGAGATGGCTTGAAGTCCTCTTCTAAGCTCACTGGCTATTGATAGAACTGAGTTCCTATGGTTGGGGGACAGAGACATCCACTTCCTGGAGGCCACTCACAATTCCCTGCTACATGGATCCTTCCACCACCAACAGGAGAGGAAGGAGAGGGCTTGTTGCTGCCTCTAGATCGTTTAAAGGGTTCACCTGATTAGGTCAGGCCCACCCAGGATAATTCTTTAGATGACCTCAAAGACAATGGGACCTTAATTACATTTTCAAACTCTCTTCACAGTTACCATATTATGTAACCAAATTATAGGGTTGACAGTCTTCACATGCACAGATTCTTTCCATACTCAGGGTGGAGATTATATAGGAAATGGTCATTAGGGTTCATCTTAGAATTTTGCCTACCACTTGGGCTCTTCCCTCTTCCCATAGGCTTATATGCTGTCTAGGAGAGCCACTGATCTCACAGAAGAGTGACAAAAGTTGTGGATGTCAGGATGGTATGTATGTGACCATTCCAGGAGGTGAGCAGATCTGGTCGGCTTTGTGACCTCAAGCAAATCACTTCAAGTATATTTATTTTTCCTGTTGGGAGATAATTCTCCATTGGGTTCTCACATTTCAGCATGTGTTGCAAGTAGAAGCATTAACAGTTTTGTTCCGATCTGTCTTTTTGACAGCCTTGAAGATAGTATCACCCCGTGGAACAGAGAACAGGTTTGCTTACTGTTGAGTAAAATTTAGATAGCATCTCCCTCCAAGGTCGAAGTTGCAAAATTGCTTGGGGCCCAAGAGAAAACATGCTCTTTTCTTGAACTTAGGGTTCTGCATCTGTGATGCAGGGGCCCATCTTTGCTCCCCCATGAGAACTGGGGGAGGGGGAACCGGCACATTTGGGAGCTTCATGCTGCTTCCTACGTGTCCTAAGTAATAAAGCCCTTTGTCTCTGACCTGGGAGTATTCTTTCTTGGCCAGCATCCGTGAAACTGGGACAGCTACCTTGTTAGCTTGCAAGGAGGATAAAGTCTCGGACTTTTCATAGTTCTTAACATTTCCGCACAGGGCTGCTGCCTTTGTGTGAGTGATTCTCCCCAGTGAATGTCCTTAGCACCTCACCCTGTGGCCCTTCCAAATCTCTCTTGGGCACCGCTTCTTCCTTGGAAGATTTCTTAACTCATCTACTCTCTCCCCTAGGAGAAATCAATCACACTTTCCTCTGCATCACCTTTTAATTTATGTTCATTGACGAGAAAGGTCAGATTAAAATGCAAAATATCTTTCAAATCGATATTCTTTTGAAGATAGGGAGTTGTAGTATATCTAATTCCATAAAATGTCTATCATAGGGGTTTCCCCTTAATATTTTATTTTTCCAAATCAGAGTGGTATTTGGAGAAGAGACATTAACACAAGGCAATATCAATAAATGTTAACATTGGATCCCCATTGAAGTCACCTAACAGAATTATTAACAAAAGAGGAAGAGAAATTTAATTTACATATGACTCCTCCAGGCTGGGATGTGACAAACAAGGTTTTAAAAGATCACTTTAAAGAAAGCAAGAGAGCCGCCTGGGTGGTTCAGTCGGTTGAGTGTCCACTGCTTAACTTGAGCTCAGGTCATGCTCTTAGGGTCCTGAAACCCAGCCCATGTGCAGCTCTGTGCTCAGCATGGAATCTGATGTTCGTTCTCTCCCTCCCTCTGCCCCCCCTCCCACTTACCTGCAGGAAGTAGCTCTTTCTCTTAAATAAATAAAATCTTGGAAAATAAATAACTTAAAAAAGCAAGAAAGAGATTTATGTTGGGCAGATTGTGAATAGCGAACAGAAACTGTGGCTTGAGATCATTTTTAAGGACCAGGTCTTACAAAGATTCGAGAAGAGCCGGCTGCCTGTCCAACAGATGGAAATGAAGATGCCTCCTGTTCACTGAACACGTGCTTCTGACAAGGGGATACTGACATTGAGGAACCACGGGAAGAGTTTGAATAAACTTGCATCAGGAAATGAGAGCAGAAAGATTTAGCATACTTCATAAATGATGCAAATTTAGATACATAGCTAATTTGAAATTTAAACATTTTATAGAGTATTTGACCCACTTGGCTGCTCATAGTCATAGTGTGTGTGTATGTGTGTGTGTGTGTGCACGCACACATGGGTGCAACCCTCATTTGGGCTTTCTAATTGGGAACATGGGGTTCTCGTTACATCCCCGTCTATTTCGTATTCGGCCCTGTACCGCGAACCCTCCCGGCACGGCGTTGGGGACCCGCAGCCTCCAGAGCAAACTGAAGTCAGGGATCATTGCGCCCTCAGCATCCTGAGTAGTGTCTCACACATGGTGGTTATAAAAATTCATGTTGCAAACTAAAATCTTCACCTAAGGGGTCGGCTTCCTTCTCCAGGAGTCAAGGTGATCTGAACCCTCATTGCCACTGCGCCCTTGGGCTTGGACATCGTGAGAGGAGACTGTCACCTGCAGCCCCGCCAAGGTCTCATGCGGAACGGCCTGCACATTCCAGTGGAAGACTTGGTTCAAGTCTCTCCTCAGAGGCCTAACCAGAAAGCCTTGCCAGTGTTGAATGGCGCCTTTGTGACCGCCCCCTCCCCCTCACAGTGGGGCCAGGGTCTGTGGGAAGCAGGGAAGCGCTTGCTTTATGGCATGTTTTGCTAATGTGAGAATCAAAGGCTTTCCAGGTGTTAATGGCGGCAGTGGTGCGGAAAGCCCCGAGTGACCTAACTTCGTCCTGGTCTGTGTTGGTGTGATCGCCTCTCTTGGCTCAGCTAACTCTTCGTTTCCTTTCACCTCCTGGTTGGAATGAACCCGGTGAGCTGAGGTAAAGTTTCCCAGGGATTAGGATGTGAACCTGATCTTCCTGCACCCCAAATCCCAAGGCTGGGAGTCAGCTGGCTGAGGAAGGGGAGGGAGGGAGCTGGGAACGGTTCACTCTGTGGAAACCATAGCTCTCTGCATTTTTCAGAGATGCTGGAGGAGAAAACAAGCTTCAGAGAGGCCTCTGCATTAAAGAACCAGAGCCCATCTTTCCGTTTCCACCTGAATTAATGCTGTTACTTCCTTCTGCTTGCACAGAAATTGAACATCTTATTCTGCCTTGTTCGTGAAATTCTCCATTTAAAGAGCGCAGCCTGGCTGCCTATGGTGCCTGGCGGCGTGGGGACAGCCCTTCCCAATTATCACCTCCAGAATAAACCTATTCAGCTCTCTGCAAAAACAGATTACATCACCAACAATAACCTCGCCATCTCGTGCCATTTACTCCTTTCTGAGCACTTCTGCCTGCTATGGGCTCCCTCTAATTCCACATAGCCCAGGGCAGCACTGGCTGATCGGGAACATGAAGGCCCACAGAAGTGAAGCAGTGACCAAGGTCCTGACCCTCAGACCCAGAGCAGAAAGAGCACCTGAAGACAACCACTTTCTGGAGGGTCACCCCAAAACTGAGGTTTTTTCCATGGCTGCAGAGCTGATGTGTGTGGCCCAGGGGAAAGAGCAAGGTGTTCAGAGTGAGTTAACACCACGTTCAGACCCTTGTTCCAGAGTTTACCCCCAGTGTGATGTAACATCTCTAGGGCTCAGTACATTTATTTATAAAATGATAATAATGATGCTTTTCTCAAGGGACTTCTGAGTGATATAAACTCTGACATAAAGTAAAATACTTCAGTGTAAGTTATGTTCCCAAGAAATATAAATTTCTTCCTCCTTTTATATACCCCTTTCATCACTGGGAGCAGATTGCCTGAATGGCAGGACTACACAGAGACCCAAGAAAAAGAAGAGATTAAAATCTGAGGCCAAATGTCATGCCAGAATTTCATGGTATAGATGATTTAAAAATTTGGAATTTTCAGCCCAATCTCCCCACAGTTGCGTGAGTCCCTCTCTGGACACACACCAGCTTCCCTTTGGCTGTTGGTCCTGTTGTTGGCGCTTATATCTTGACTAGTCCAAGAACTGGACCTCAGACACTAGGCAGCTCACCAGTGGTTGTTTTCAAGCTCTTGAAACAAAACAGTGCCCAACAAGAGAATCTTGGCACATTTCTAATCTTCTATGTACCCAGAAAGCCAGAACTCTGACTCCCAGAAACTCCCTCTGCACCGAGGGGCCCTCCTGTCCGCCGCACGGCCAGGCTTGTCCTTCCTTCAGGCTCTGAGTGGAATACCTGCCCTGGGTAATAATGCTCCCTGGGCTCATACAGTTACATAGTCACAGTGTTGAAGGCCCCAGTGTATTCTGAAGCAAACACATCCAGCTGAGGCTCAGGAAGCCCACTAGCTCCATGGATGAAAATAACTTGGGTCAGGCATTCAGAATCCGAGACTGGAAACGTGCAGGAGAAACAGAGAAATTTCTCTGGGACAAACGTGTTGAGTTTTTTCAAGTATGTGCTGGTCAGCTGAACTTTAAACATATTTACACAGATCCCTCTTTCATCTCCATTTTTTTTCCACACGTGTTTCTGATTACTTAGTCACACTTAGCTCATCAACATGTTTTGTCTAAATAATTTAATACTGAAAAAACCCTCCAGTATCTTGAGTCTCTTTAGAAGAAGGAAGAGACACAGGACCAACTACATACTTTGCAAGACCCAGTGTCTATGTGCAGCCCTTATTCAAAAATCATTAAGAATTTCAAGAGGGTGACAAAAGGTCATAACCAAGCCTAGGGCCATTCTAAGGGCAGGATCTTATGTGATGACAGAGGACACAGGCCAATGAAGCCCCCTGCCCCCAAGAGACATTTCAAAGAGCTCAAATATAATTATTGTGTGTTTTTTTTTTTTTTAAGATTTTACTTATTTATTTGAGAGAGAGAGAGAGAGTGCAAGCACACACAAGCAAGGGGACAGGTGTAGGGAGAAACAGACTCCCTAATGACTGGGGACCCAAAGTGGGGCTCGATCCTAGGACTCTAGGATCATGGCCTGAGCTGAAGGCAGAGACTTAAGAGCTCAAATACAATTGTTTAAGACCTTCAGGATTGGACATTTTCCCCAGATTATTTAAAATAATACATTTAAAGCTGATGAAATGGGGGTGTCTAAATGCAGGAGAGTCAGCAGTCAGGGGAAGGCTCTGGCACATTCATCCACTCATGCCTCACACCATCCAGGGAGGCCCTACTGGGGACCACGCACACTGCTTGAGGCCGGGAATGTACAGATCTGCAAAGATAGGTACTAGCTTCTTATTTCTCTCTCCCCAGCATGGCCGAGAGTCTTCTCTACAAGAGACATTTCGTATAAGGTCATGAAACTAAATCTGTGGCCTGGCTGAGGAACTTCCAGGGGCAGACAGACAGTAGACAGTCATAATCCAGATGGCAGCTGCTTCAGTAGAGGCATCCATGGAAGAAAAGTTATCCTTGTCACTTGATTGCATTATGAGGGCTATACGGTTCCATCAGCTGTTCCCATGACCTTCACTGTCCTTCAGCTGTTCATTTCACAGGCTCAGGACTTCCCATACTCAGGCTTCCGCACCTACATGGTGATCCAAAGATGGCACCAGCAAAGATGTCCCAGGAGTCCAGTGGAAGGAGGAGGCATCACATCTACTACCATGCACTGCCCTCAGCCCACAGCAGTCAGAACCACAGCCCTCCCGAGGAGACAGAGGCCACCCTTAGCAAAATCTCCACTAGATACATCCCAGTCCTTTATCCCCACAAGTAGGGTCCCATATGTTATACCTTAAGCCAGTGGTGGTGGGAGAGGTGGTGACTGATTGGCAATTAACAACATTATGTATGGGAAAGGAGGAAACAAGACTAGCTTCCAGACCAGCTCCTGGCCTGCACTGGTCACCATCCCCACGTGAGTCAGGCATGTTGCTGAGCATCTTCTATGTGCAAGCAGCGAGGCCAGCATGGTGCTTTGTTCTGTGAGGTCAGTACTTCGCTCTCAAATTTACTAATGAAGAAAAGGAAGCCTAGAGAAATCAAATACCCTTCCTACGTGGGCACTCAGCCCGAGATGCCCAGGCTCCAGCTCTCTTCCCACTGCATGTGCCTGGGTCTCTGCAGCCTTGTCTGTAAAGTGAAAAGTAGACTTGATGCTAGTAATGTCAAGGGTGTTGAAGGTCAGATATCAAGGCAGATATCAAACCACCTCAAAGCTGTGAAACACGGCAATGAATATGTAAATGACTTTATTATTTTCCAGCAAACAGAAATGTACATTTGATTCAAAAAAGCATTGATAAGAAGTGATAGATGTATGTGTGTGTATATATATATATATAGTTTTATATTCTTTACCAAGTCTTATATATATATATATATGTATTAAAACTTCACAAAAATTATCATTTTTAATGTGTGTTGTAGCTCTTAGTGTCAAAACTTCAAAATGTGAGCGTGTAGGTGGTAGACGGTCTCACCTCTAGGCTTGTAAGCTGGGAAGATTTCTCTTCCTGCGGAGAGATTCTTGGAGCAAGCTCCTAGGAACTTTCATTGCTGTCATCAACCCTCTGTCCCAGAGAAATCAGAAAATGCTGCCTGAAACTACTGTGTGGAAATATCAATAGTTACACTATATTCTGTGATTTAACTGAGTGTATCTCTGGCTCTTCCTCATCTTCTCCAGGCCCCTTCATATCTCATCTCTAAGGATTTTTTTGTCTTTCTTCATGGTGTGGAGCTTTGAATCCATGCAGCCTGTAGATCTAGGTCTGGCCTGAGAGGAAGACTGCAATTCACCACCTCTTGTACCTAGAAGATTCTGTCTTCTTTTAAAAGAAGACAAGATGGCGTCTGGTACACAAGAGTTTAAGGACTTCGCTGACAGTAAGTGGCTGAGGGCATCACTTAGCCTCTGAGTCTCAGTTTCTTCATTGGTGGAAGAAGGTGAGTGGAGGTGGGGGGGGGGGGATTAATATTAGATAAGCGAGGAGGTGTGCAGTGCCTGGCGCTGAGAGGTGCCCAATAAAAGGGAGTTGTTCTAACTAACCCCAGACATGCAGTCTGCAGTGAAAGGCCTCAGGGGAGGAAATGGCAGGGCCCACTCTGTGGACGGGCATTTCCTGACAGGACTGGGTCTAACAAATGCTGGATTGATAGGCAGGCTCCTTTTTCACATCAGTCGGGTAAGTGACGACTGGGTCTGGTTATCAGGATAATTGGTGTTTTCATGCTGTGTATTCATTTTAATATGATTCCCCATTTTATAGGAACACTCCCAATAAATGATTAATTAAAACTCCATAATGTATGGCTTCTAAAATCCATTTATTATTCAATAAGGAAAGCTACATGCTTTGTAGATTATGGCACACTTGGAATCAGTTCATGCATTTTATCAATTCTTAAAGCAGCCCTTTTTCTCACCATCCACAACATACCTAAGCTATAGTGGACACTAAGGGCAAGGCAAAGGGGTGAAGGAAGGAATGCAACTTTGTGGAAGACTTACGAAATGGTAAATGCTGTTTCATTGAAATGCTCCCCACCCACCATTTAAGATGCGTGCTATTGTCCCCAGCTTATAGAAAAGGAAATTGAAGCTTAGATTTCTAGGTGGTATGGATAAGATACATGACCAGGAAATGCTGGTGCTGAGACTTGAAGCCAGGTACATTTGGTTTCACAGTCTCTGCTGTCATGACTCACTCATATGCTCTCTACAAAGCTGAGTGAATTGTCCTTGCCCTTGATGGCCTCAACTATGCTACACTTAAGAGGATTTAAACTGAGGGGAGGATGTAACCATTCCAAGATCTCTGTTCTCAGTTCTTAAGCTCAAAGCAGACATGGATGGCATGGACTTGGCAGACTCATGGATGGGTTCACTCTTTTCATGGCAAACCAGTATGAGCAAGGGGAACATGGGTGCCCAGGAGAAGCTGCAGTACTTCTCTCTAGTAAGGATGTTGACATGGAGAGGTGGGCAGATTCCGAAAGCTCATTCAACCCAACTACCCTCAACAAGGAACTCACAATGGGTTAATGGACCAAGAGGCCAATTCAAACTTTTGAAGATAAGTGTCAATGATTCATTTTGGAGAAATATCTACTCAATCTTTTGTTCATTTTCAAATCAAGTTGTTATTATTATTATTATTATTATTATTATCATTATTGCTATTGAGTTGTAGAAGTTCTTTCTATATTTTGGATTTTAAATCCTTATTCAATATATGATTTGCAAATGTAGTCTCCCATCCCATAGGTTGCTTGTTCACTCAGTTGATTGTTTCTCTTTACTGTGCGGAAGGCTTTAGTTTAATGTAGTATTGCTTGTCTCTTTTTCATATGTTGCTTGTGCTTGTGGTGTCATTGATGAGGAAGCAGGAGGCTGGCTGAGCACAAAGCAAAAGCTGGCACCTTGCACCCCTCCTCTCCATCCGCTCCCCTTGGTAATATGTGTAGCATTCCTCAGGCACCCCTGACCTCCATAAAGGAGAAACAAAGAGTTCCCCTTGGTTTACAAATGTCCTAGAGATCGACAAACAAAGAAGTTACCTTGTGCTATTGATAATTTCCAGAGGCTTGATAATTTCCAGAGGCAAATAACTCAGTTCCTCAAGCCCTAAGGTCACCCTCTCCTCCATACACAAAACTGAAGGAGGCTGAGATAGAAGGAAATGTAAATATAGTTAAATCTCTTCTGAACCTAAATCTCACTAACCAAGAAGCTTGATAGCAGAATTGTGACATTCCACCAGGAATCTCCCAACTATCTTGATATTAATGGCTTGACAAAAGACAACATTGATCAAGCCGGAAGACCTCCTGGATAGTCCCTGCACCTTGTAGGCCCTCTTTAGCATATGAAAGCTCTGTTGAAACCTCCCTTTCCCTCACCCTCCCCCAACCACAGGGTACATAACCTGCCATCCCTCACAACTCTGGGCAGCAGCTCTTCCTGCCCGCAGGTCCTGTCCCCATGCTTTAATAAACCACCATTTTGCACCAAAGATGTCTCAAGAATTCTTTCTTGGTCATCGGCTCCGGACCTCAGCCCACCGAACCTCACCTAGGTTCTAGAACTTCATCATCATGACCTAGACCAATGTTATGAAGCTGTTTCCCCATTTTCTTCCAGGAACATTTTCAGGTTTTATGTTTGAATCTCTAATCCATTTTGAGTTGATTTTTATAAAATAAGGGTCCAATTTCATAAGACACACAAAAGGCTATGAAAAGGTATATGAAAAGAGGCCCAGCATCACTAATCATCAGAGAAATGCATATCAAAACCACAATGAGGGTCATACCATTAGGCTAGCTATTATTAAAAGAATAAAAGTAAGAATAAGTGGTGCCAAGAATGTGGAGAAATGTTGGTGAGACTATAAAATGGTACACCTCAAGAGAAATAGAAAAGAGTATGGATGTTCTTCAAAAAAATTAAAAATAGAACTACCATATGACCCAGCAATTCCACTTCTGGGTATATATCCTAAAGAACTGAAGTTAGAGCCTCAAAAAGATATCTGTACCCTCATGTTCTCTGCAGCACTATTCACAATGGCCGAGAGAAGGGAACAACTTAGTGAATGAATGGATAAAAGAAATGTGCTTTATACATACAATGGCATGTTCTTCACCCTTTAAAAGGAAGGTAACATGAATCAACCTGGAGGACATAATGCTAAGTTAAAGATCAGTACCAAGAGGACAAATACTGCAGGATTCCACTACATGCAGTATCTATCATCAAACATGCCGAAATAGAGACTAAAATGGTGGTTGCCAGCTGCTGGGGAGGGAGTAATGAAGAGCTGCTGTTCAAGGAGCATAAAGTTTCCATTGTGCAAGATAAGTAAAAGCAGAGATCCTCTATATAATATTGTGTTTACAGTAAACAGTACTGTATTGTGCCCTTAAAAATATGAGAGACCTGTCTCATTGGAAATATTCTGACTACAATAAAATAAAAATGATCCTCAACTCCTACAAAGAGGTAGGTGTGTCCCCCATCATCACTAAATTAAAGTGCCCATCAGTGGTGCTCCACTTGGCCTCACATGGAGAAGTTTTAACAAACACTGATGCCTGCATTTTACCCCCAAAGTGTTTATTTCATGGCCTGGGATGTATTAGGTGATACTAATTAGACATTAGTATTTTTTTTTCTTTAAATTCAATTAACCAACAAATAGTAGTACATCATTACTTTCAGATGTAGAAGCATTCGTAGTGTTGTAAAATTTCTACAAATCAGTCTAACTGGCAGGCAAGTTTGAAAATCACTCATAGAGAAAATTCTGTTATCTTCCATGGAACTCATTTGCCCCAGGCACAATTTAAAGGACGGCTCAAAAACACAATAATATAAAATAAAAATAATAAAATGAAATAAAATAATAAAAAATCAAGAATACATGGTGTCACTTTTCTCTTCTATCTCTCAAGTCAGTGGCCTCTCCTACTTACCATTCAGTGTACCTTCCCTTAGCATCTTATACCCTGCTAATGGCAATACTAATTCAACCCAAAGCACTAACTCCTTGGATTTCACAACTCAGAGATAATTCCTTTGTAATAAAGGGACAACCATATCTTAACAACAACAACCACAACTAAAATCACAGAAGATCTGAGGAAACTTTTGAAGGATTATAAAGAAGCCTGCTTGGGAAACTCCATGCCGTTGCTGTGTATGCATGAACTCTACAGAGGGTACCAAAATTCCTTAGAAAATGGTCACCTGGGGTGCCTGGGTGGCTCAGTGGGTTAAAGCCTTTGCTTTCGGCTCAGGTCATGATTTCAGGGTCCTGGGATTGAGTCCGGCATCGGGCTCTCTGCTCAGCAGGGAGCCTGCTTTCTCCTCTCTCTCAATCTCTCTCTCTCTGCCTGCCTCTCTGCCTACTTATAAAATAAATAAAATATTAAAAAAAAAATGGTCACCTGATTCTAAGGTGAAGCCCATTCCTGAGCTCTTTAATTAGTTTATCCTTGGATTTAAAGAAGGATTTCTTTCTCTTTCACCGGAAGATAACTTCGTAAATCCTAGTGGGCCACGAAATTCCCAAAGCTCCGAAGGGATGGGACTTTCCAGCAGGTGAGTCAATTAATTCTGGACTCCCAGGATTATGGCATGAGTTCAGCACACATGACCATGTATCTTTCCCATGCCACATTGTGCTTCATTGGGCCCCTACCCTCATAGAGCTGTCTTCCAGAAGGATGGAGAGAATACAGGGCCAAAATTACAGGACAGTGAGCCTAGTGCTTGAGAGCACAGAAGATGATGGCTCCATCACTCAACCACACTCAACCACATTAGTGGGTGGATCATGGAAGTCTTCTGGAGGGCATAAAGACTGAACTGAGGTATGAGGTTACATCACAGTCCCAGGGGAAAGACATTGCTGGTAGAGGGACCAGGAGAGGTAAACAAAAGTCTTAGAGGAGCTGGGAGGATTACTGAACTGGACCCAAAAGTCTTGGATAATTCTCAGTCTAACACAGTTTGAAGTTCTCCGTGTGTGTTATGTCGATGGTGCCCCCTTCTCTGAACCTGGCTCTCCAGCTATAAAATAAAGTAGTGACGGATCCTCTCCGTCCCCAATTTCCCATGACCCTAAGTTAAGGAAGACTTCTCAGCCATTGTCCTAGGCAAAGCAAATAGTTACATCTGCTCAGTGATCTTTAATTCTCATTTTGGTGATGCGCCAGATGACAGCTCTCTCTTTACCCACCACTGCACCAGGCAGCAAAAGAGGCCAAAGCAAATGAAAGTCAGTCTTGTGTAATAGACCAAGCAGTACATGAGCTGCTGCTCCTGGCATGGTGCCTCCCTCTGGCCTTGCAGGCCGTCCTGGGCCCCATGCTTGGCTGCATCTGTACAAGCAAGTGACAGTCAAACGACAGGCCTATGTCCAGTCAAGTCAGAGGCGCTGCGGCCAGGGCGGGAGAAACAGACTGCCCACCCACTCAGCTGTGGTTAGCAGGCTTTAGTTGATGGTTCCCAAGAGTGGGTAGAAGGGTCTTCAGAGTTATTTTGCTTTGAATTCTTGACTCTTCATTCTATTGGGGAAAAAAAATTAAACAAAATTTGTTCAAAATCCAAAGACAACAGTGCCTGTGGCTGGCATGAGGCAAGTCTCCCTCCCCAGGCTGCCCTGTAACTTATTGCATGAGTCTATGCTATTCTATTTTACTTTTTTTTTTTTTTTTTAGCTATACTGAATCCTGCCAATATGAGGCTCTGCCTGCTTAAGCCCTCTGGAAGGGCTCTGCCACTGCTGTTTTCTGGGCTACAGTTTTGTCCTGGCTTTATGACCAGCTACCTGGCTTAGAGGGGAAAGGCGGGAGGCTAAGTCTTACTGAGTGTCCACTGCACCAGTCTTTTCAGATGAAGCAAGCCTTCTCATCCATCGTGGCATATAAGCATTATTATTACTCTTCTCATATTCTCATTCCCATTTACAGATGGAAACCACCAGCTCTACCTCCACGGCTGGTTTAAACGGCCTTACTCAGAGCTTGCCTGAGATGGAAATGGTATTGTGGGCATCTGTGCCCTTGAATGGTCCTGCAGTCAAATGGAGGAGCTTTCAAACAAGGGTGGACCCAGCCCCACACCCAGCAATGAAAGCAACCACGAAAGTGAAATAACATCAAGTGTCTTTGTAAATTTCAAAGATCTTTCTGCTTTACCCTTTAGATAAATTTCTATCAGACTATGGAGAAACCAAATGAAACAACCTTCTGCCCATGGTAGGCAGAAGCCTGAATCATTCAGGCAATAACCTCCCTCTGTTGTCACTGGCACTTCCAAAGTCTTCTCGTCCTCTAAGGACCAGGGGAAAATGCTTCCCTCCCTGTAGCCTTCCCTGGCTCCCCAGTTATAGGTTGGATCATGTTCCCCTATTGCTGGGCCCTAACCCAGAATGTGACTGTATTTAGAGACAGGGCTTTTAAAGAGATAATTAAGATAAAATGAGAGTATATGAGTGGACCCTAATCCAACATGGCAGCTATCCCTATAAGAAAAGGAGATTAGGACATGTAGGCACATACAGAAGAAAGACCATGTGAAGACGGGAAGGAAGCCATCCACAAACCCAGAAGAGAGGCCTCAGGAGAACCCCACCCTGCTAACACATTGATCTTAGATTTGTAGGCTCCAGATGTGTGAGGAAAGAAATCTCTCTTTCAGCCTCAGTGGTATTCTGTGGTAGTCCATCATGGTGGCCTGAGAAGACTAACACCCTCATAGCCAGAGCCTTCCCCCTCCTAGGTGGACGTAATTTTCCCTTCACCAGATGTTCACATTATCGTACTCACAAATGTATATGTTGTCTTTTCCTACAAGGAAGAGAATGCAATAAATGTGTATAGTACAGACCCAAGTGGAGATGAGGGTAAGGGCTTTCAGATACAGAAAATTTTAGGTTTTTCTTCAACAGATCCAAAATTATCTTCCTCCCCACATTCTTGTTTGTTTGTTTGTTTGCTTGCTTGTTTGGGGGGTTATTTTGTTGTCTGTTTATGAAGGTTTCTCTAGCTAAGTGACCTTCACTTAAGTTTTCTCATCTGGAATTGGAGATGATCACACCAGTCATTAAAACCTGTTGTAAGTATTAAGATGTGATAGAATATACAAGGTACCTCACAGAGCACTAGGTGCTCACCATACAGACTCAGTTAATGCCGATTTGTTTCCCATTTTTATTGTCCGCTCTGAGAGTCTCTGAGCGAAGGGAGTCTTACACACCATCAAGCATATTGCAAAGGTTGGTTAGGTTGCCCTAACAAAACAAAACCAACCGGGGGGACTTAAACAACAGAAATGTATTATCTCGTACTTCTGGAGGCTGGAAGTCCAAAATCAAGGTGTCAGCAGGCCTGGTTTCTCCCGAGGACAAAGAGGAAGAATTTGTTCCATGCATGTGATAGTTAATTTTGTGTCAACTTGACTGGACCACGAGGTACTGAGATTAAACATCATTTCTGGGTGTGTGTGTGTGTGTGTGTGTGTGTGTGTGTGTGTGTGTGATGGTGTTTAGGATGGGAAGCAATTTGCCCTCCCGGATGTGGATGGACCTGAATAGAACAAAAGGTGGAACAAGGAGAAATTCACTCTCCTCTTTTTTATGTTGCCACAACGTTGAGCTGGGGCATCTCATTTCACCTTTTTCTCACCCTAAGACTGGGATTTACACCCTTGGTTCCCTTGAGTCTTGGACCTTTAGACTCAGACTGAATTATAACGCTGACTTTTCCTGAGTCTCCAGCTTTTCAGGTGACAGATTTCGAAACTCTCAGCTTCCATAATAGCATGATCCAATTGCTCATAATAAATATCTTTTATGTATACAGATATATGTATACATACATCATATATATATGTACATATCCTATACAGATATCCTATTGTTTCTGTTTATCTGCAGAACCTTAACTGACAGAATGCCTTCTTCCTGATTTCTGGTGGTTCACTGGCAATCTTTGGCTTTTAGGGGCAGTACCCCAATCTCTGTCTTCATCTTTACATTGTGTTCTCCCTATGTGCATGGCTCTTTGTCCAAATTTCCCCTTTTTCATAAAGACACCAGACATACTGGATTAGAGTCACGCTAATGACCCCATCTTACCTAATTATATCTGACAAAAACCTATCTTCAAATAAAATCACATTCTGAGATGATAGTGGTTAGGATTTCAATTCATGAATTGAGGGGAGGGTACAATTCAATCCATAATACTTATTTTCCAATTGATGCTAGAATCCCATTTACAACCTCTCTGTGCCTACATTCATTCGGTTTAAGTGATGAAACTCTACCTTCCCAGGCAATTGTTCTATCTATGGATGACTTGAAACATCAGTATTTTTTCCCTATAATTCTAGCCCTCATGGACACAGAACATACCATTTTTCCCTTCTGATTCACTGAAAAAGTTTGAAGAAAAATGCTCTTTGCTAAAATTCCCAGATCCTTGAAGTCTTACATCACAGACATAATTTACCTTGGCTGACCATGAGAATCACCTGGAGACCTTTAAACAAAACCTAGCACCCAGAACCCATTCAGTCTAAGCACATCAGAATTCCCAGGTGAGGAGCCAAAGGCTCAGTTTGCTAGTCATTGCTTTGCAGGTAATACCAATGTATAGCCAAGGTTGAGAAGACGGATCTGTTAAGATCCTGGAAGTTTATCTCAACTCTGCAGATAAGCAAACCGAGAACTGAGAGCATATTTTGTGGTTTTGAAGTCCAGTGAATACAACACACTGGGACTGTAACCATTAAAAGATTGGGAAACCCTGCATGAGTTTATGTCAAATATTCCTTCCTGATTTCAAGCATGTATATTTAAGAGGCGACATGAACCATCTGTTTGTAATTTAATGACACTTAAGTCTTCATTGGAATACTATTTTGTAAAAAGTTTGCTGATGCCTCAGGACCCTATTTGAAAAGACCTGGTTGCTCAATCTGGAAGCTGAGTGTCCTGGGTTGGGTTCCACAGGCAGGCAGAATTGAAAGGCTTAAGGATCTAGCCCATGTCCCAACATGCACTACATGAGCAGAAAAGTCTAGAATAGCTCATTTCTTTATTTTTAAGACTGAGGATAATTTCAATGGTTGTTCTTTTTGAAAGGTGTAGAGAACTGTGAATCTCAAGGGCCCCTTTGTCCTTGTCACATGGTATCTCCTGGGAGGTTTAGGATCAAGCCCTCCCTCATTCTGTCTGTCTGTCTGTCTTTCTCTCTCATTTTCTCTCCTCTTCTTTTTCTCTCTCACCATGAAGTCTTTAATCCATTTATCAAAAACTAAACTGATTTGTGCCAGGCTCAATCTTAGAGAAAGCAGACCAAAAAAGACTAGTTATGATAAAATCTGAGCCAGACGAAGCCCAGTTACAGAACAAAATAAAGGCTTCAAGGTAAGAAATAAGTTCCGGAACACAAATAGCTCTGAGGGAAACACATAATGATGGAGATCATCATGAGATTTTGTAACTCACATGGAAGAGAACATCTAATCCGGTTCTCTCACTTTATAGATGAGAGATGGGTGCCAAGAGTGTGAGACACAACAACTTACTCAAGATCGCACAGAACAGTGTTGACACATCTAGGGCAGAAGCAAGGTCCCCTGCCTCTCAGCCTGGGGTTTTCCAAAATACCATCCTGCTAGGATGCCCAGATAGAAATAAAAATTAAATAGGAGGGTGGTTTGTTTTCTTTTGCTTCAGTAGCCTTATCCTGTAGCATCACCAGCCTTTGGTATAAAAAAGGATAGTTTAGCTGGCAATCAGTGGGGAGGGGGCAGAAGCTGATCAAAGGCAGGAGTCAGGCAATGATAGAATGGCTCAAGGTGAGGGCCTGGGTTGGAGTCTGCTTCAAGGTCAGGTGGGAGTGCAGGAGAGCTACTCTGTACCCACGTGGGTGACAGGGCCAGCTCTGCATTACTCGACCATAGTTTCTAGCCCCAGCCACGCATTACAATGGCCCAACAAGATGTTTCAATAATACTGGTCCCCAGACTCTGTCCTACCCTCAGTAATTCTAATTGATCAAAAATGGGGCCAAGAAATTACCATGATTTTACAGCTTCCGTGGTAAGTGGATGTACAGTAATTGTGAGGGTGAGAAGTAGTGTGAGGAGAAACAGGCACAGTGATAGTGGGAATAGACAGCAGAAAAGACTGTAGGCAGACATAAGAGGAGCCAGAGAAACTGATTAACCAGATAAGGAGAGAGGGAAGAGGAGCTTCTGGCTCCATTGGCTTTGCAAATGATGCATCTACTCTTCAGGCTGTAGAGAATGCAGGGTTCAAAGAAGCTTTGACAAGGGTGCTGATAACTTCACATTTAGACCTGTTGAGTTGGAGATGTCCATGAAACATTGGGGTAGAGTCTGTAGCCACCGACCCTGTGAAAGAGCCAGAAGCTTAGCAAGCAGAACATTGGAGAATGCTCTATGTTAATATTTATGAGCTCTGATCCCGACTCCAGGCAAGAAATGGAGTTCTATCCAGGAGAAGGGCAGCAACCAGGTCGTTGTGAGCTCTAGAAACGTAAGCATGCTCACTGCTGCTCTGACCCTGCACCCCACCAGATGACAGCACCAGGACATGCCATTCCCCACTCCAGGTTTCTTGCCACCCAAGGACTCAGCCTCACCAGAGTTAGCTGTGATATGGGACATGTCAGGTTACTAGGAACTAGGAACATCAGTAAGGACCTATCTTATCCTGGAGACCTAAGTACATGGGAAGGAGAGGGGGGAGAAGAAGGGGACATCCAGCATGTGGGAAAGCCAGGGAGCAGGCAGTGGGAAGGGAGAGTGGGACTCTCTATGAAAGCATTCCATTGTATGTAGGTGCTCTGAAGGGAGGAGGAAACAGATATCAATAACACAAATGTCAGGAACTGGAAAAAGATACAAGTATAGCTCCACTTACTGTTCTCACCAAAAAGTTAAGCAAACAACTGAGTCTTACATCATGGCCTAGATATCAACAAACATGGCTGAGGCCAGACCACCAACGAGGGCTCTCCCGGCTCTGGTAGACCTCCTGTGTTCCTCAGCCAAAGCTGTCCTGCTTTGTTTGGGCGAATGTGGATCTGGACAAGAACAGGGAAGCCAGCTCGGCAAACATCTCCTGAGCCCCTGAGGGAGAAGAGGGGGTCCCTTACCAGGAAGGCATGAGCATTTGCAATTCAATTTCTCTGTGCATAGCTGCAAGAAACAAAGTTCCTAATGGAGTCTGACCTTCACGCATCCCATCTTGAAGTTCATAAAAGGAAGAATGGGGACCTCTCCAAGCTTGGAGACTCTCTAACAGCTCCACCTGACCTCAAGTTCAGACCTTTTCATATTTAATCCCCATAAAATCCTCACCAGAGTTTTGTTACCTGTTTTGACTAGGGTGACCTAAGCCATGACTGGGGAATAAGGGATGGGACTTAGGTACATCTGAATGACTCTTGGTGCCCATCAATTGTAGTACACTTTTTCCCACTTCCTATATGGGTGGATACTTCTATAGCCTGAGATGTTTCCTGGACTGCCTTACTTCATGTATCATCCTGGACTTACCAAAGGATATCTGTTGATTTGTCAAGGGATAAAAAAATAATACACCAAAGAAATGCTAGGAACCCCAAATTTAAGTTTGAGCCTTACTATTCACTGGTCTGATAATTACAAAGCACACACTTCTCCTTCTGAATAGGAATTTTCTCTTCTAAATCGTAGGGATAATAATACCTACTTCATTTTTTAAAAATTAAACACCAAAATTTTTCCCAATAAGCTAAATTTGCTAGTTTGGGTGAACTGTCTTTAACATTAACTAGGGAACAAAGAAACTACCTGAATATTGGACACTAATCCCCCAAAAATATGTTTTGATGTTGGTTTTGAGGAAATATACTTGGGGGTTTATATTTGGATATCTGGAAGTGTTAACAATTTAATCTGATGGTAACTAATTCCACTGTCATGAGGTAATAGCACCATTGACTAGTGAAATGCAAATATAAGATTATCCCTGTAAAATTGAGCCTTGATAACGACTTGGCATGCCTGTCCATGCATGCCTTCTCCCTGAGATAAGCAAAAACTGCTAAACAGTGAACCCAGTAGAGTGTATTGGTGAGACCTACAGGCTTCCATAACGCAGGGAAAAAGGAACCTATCAAAGTTCTAATTCAGATGAAGATTTGTTTCTCCAGCTTAGGTCTAAAGAAACCTGGGAAAGCCAGTGGTTCTGTGGTCTCTACACTCACCTACACTATGTCTCCTCACACAGGTCCAGCTGCTTGCTTTATAACTTCATTTTTGTTAGACTTCCATATTTCATCAAAATCTGCCTAGATAATTTGTAATAATAAGTCCAGGCAGAGATAGGGATAGCCCTGCTTTGACTTCAAAGGTGTATGGCTCTTCCAACCAGACGTTTGTGAATCTGGGTCAGGAAAGGCTGAGCAGCACTGATTTGGAACTCTGGTCGGCTTCCTCTTGACTCACAGGGTGAGCGCTCTCAAAGTGCAATAAACAGCCTGCTCCAGAGAACAATGCCCCCATTGTGGGAATCTCTGCGTTCTGAGCCTGAGCCTTCTCCACACCCAGCTATGGCTACCTGTGCCCAGTGAGCAGCAGAAGCGCCCCTGGAGAGGAGACAGTGCATGCTAGTGTTTTCTGCGGCTCCCCTCCTGGCCTGTCTGAAGGAGTCAAATTGGATGCAGCTGGATTATCCCAGCATTCTGAAGTTGAATTTGCTGGAGAAAGGTGGGAAAATCCATTCCTGTTGCATTTGGAGCCCCTGGGCCACAGAGACTCCTGGGATAATGACGGGGAATCTCTCTGAAGTCACTGAGTGACTGCCCAACTGCCAGGACTCAGCTGGATGACAGTGAATTCATACTTCAAGAATGCCTGCAGATTACATTTATCTCCAGCTGGAGACACTGCGAATAAAAATTAAGAAGAAGAATAGTAATAATTTGTAGCATCGCTTACTTCCCCAAATTTTTCCCTTAGTATTATCTGTCGATTGACCATATTAACTCTGCCCTGAAAACAAGATGTTTTTAGACTAGGGTACACACATAGGAGGGGGTAACATGGTGGGAAGAGCATGATTTGGGGTAGAAATTCAGCTCTGTGAGTTACCAGTAGTTAGACCTTAGGCAAGTCACTTAAAATATCTCGGCCTCTGTTTCATCTGGTTACAAATGAGTATGTAGAAAAGTACACCACAAACTGAAACAAGAGATTATAAAAGATGTGTTCAGATAGTAATGAAATTAGAGTTTTTCTTTACTGTGTTTTTTGTTTTGTTTTGTTTTTTGTTTTGTTTTGTTTTGGTTTTGGTAGGTCAGAAATTATACATTTATGCGAATGTGTTTCTTTCCAAGCTGTTCCTTTAAGAGGGAAGAAAGCTTATTCCTATGGTATGGCAATCCTCAGAACATTTTTATTTCAAAAAGAATGGCTTATTTATGAAACACTTGACTTTGTACGATGCAATTTTTATAGTCACATTCTTTTGTGTTTATTTATTTGTATCCCCATTCGTAAGTCACTCCATTTATCTACTTACTTTGTCTTTGAATGATTTTTGGCTCTTTACAAAAATCGAATCTCAAAGTTCAAAGGTTTGGCATCAGTGAAGAAATAGTAAATTCTGTTCCTCCACATCTTAAATTAGTCCCTTTCATATTGTGAGCAATAACCATGCAAAGATTCTATCTTTCCTAGTAATCTGCTCTATAGGAGATAGAATTTACATTAATTCAATGCCTAATGGATGCCATGCTCTATGTTAGGTGTATAACACACATACCTGATTTTATCAACATAATAATATTGGACATTGGTAATGTTAGACATCAAAACATGGATATTTTAACTTCTCTCACCCACCAGGTCAATAGGGAGCTGGAATTAGACCCCAATTCTGAGTTCAAAGTTTGCAGTCTTCTTCCACCGTACCTGACTTCTCCATCTGTGTGGGAATACAACCAACCTCATCATTTTATAGTCAGACATCCCTTCTTTATTTGTTCATTCGACTGCATTTGTTAACCACTTCCGTGAATGTGGTCTTGAAGGTGGCCTATGAGACACCCAGATGTCTATGAGATACACGGACTTCTCTGGCTCTGTATCTCCAAAGTGTCCCATTTCCCCAGTGACTCAAAATAAGTACCATGACAGCGTCACATCTTTGATGATTGCTGGAACTGAACGTGAAACAAAATTAATTCCTTACATGCCACAAATCAATAATGCTTTGTCCTCAGACAAACCATAATGACACTATAACTGGACCCGGGTAAGACCAAAAAGATCTAGTTCAGAACTTACACCCTCGTTACCTCTCATCCTAGATGCATACAGATGTATGTAATTTTGGAAAGTTGTGCCAAAACAAAGATATCTCAAACTGTATTTGCCCTTGGGCTTTCATTAACATTGAAGATGTAATTCTGTGGATCAAAAGTAATACAATTCATCTCCCACCTTGAGCCAAAGTGGAATAAGAAGACTAGATTTACCTTCTCACTTGAAAAAAATAAAAGTCAGACTAACAAAGTACATGAGAAAATGGTTTACAAGTGTACGTCAGGCAACAAAAGACCGGGATCAGTAAGAGACAGAAAACAAATGACTTTAAGACTTATATAAAGATACAGTTATCAAGATAGCATGGTATTAATGCAAGTATAGAAAGACAGATCGACAGAACAGAACAGAGTCCAGAAATTAACCCACACATAGTTGGATAATGGATTTTCAACAAAGATGCAGAAGTGATTCAGAAGGAAAAGGATAGTCTTTCCAATAAATGACACTGCAGAAATTTGATGCCCACATGCGGTTTAAGCCGCTGCCTTCGGCTCAGGTCGTGATCTCAGCGTCCTGGGATCGAGTCCCGCATCGGGCTCTCTGCTCGGCAGGGAGCCTGCTTCCCTCTCACTCTCTCTGCCTGCCTCTCTGCCTACTTGTATCTCTCTGTCAAATAAATAAATAAAATCTTTAAAAAAAATAAATAAAATAAGATAAGCTTAGATCTATGTCTTGCACCATATACAAAAATAGCTCAAAGTAGATTACTGACCTACATTCAAAAGCTAAAAGTATAAACTTCTAGAAGAAAACCTTTGTGAGCTTGACATGGGCAAAGCTATGACATTGAAAACAGGATCTATAGAGTAACAAACTGATAAGTTGGACTTCATCAAATTTTAAAACTCCTGCTCTTTGAAAGACCCAGTTAATAAAATAAAAAGAAAAATCCAGGAACGGAGAAGAAAATTTACAAAGTACATATCTGGCAAATGACTTGTATCCAGAATACGTAACAAACCTTCAAAACTCAATATATACGACAAAACCCGAGCAAAGTATTTGAATGGCTCTTGGCTGAAGAAGGTAAGAGCACATGGAAAATAGGCTCTGTATCATTAATCATTAAGGGAATGCAAATTAAAACAGTAGTGAGGCACCATTACACTCCTTTATTAAAACTGTTAAAATTAGAAAGAACGACCATATCAAGTATCAGTGAGGACATGAATCTCTCATACACTGCTGGTGTGAGGTCAAACGGCAAAACCACGTTAGGAGGTGGTATCATAGGTACATCTACCATTTGACCCATTCTACTCCTACTCACCTCCCCAGAGAAAGGAAGGTTTATGCCCTTACAAAGAGTTGTTCAAAAATTTTCATGGCAGCTTTATTCGCGATAGATCAAAAGAGGAAATAGTCTTAATGCCAATAACAGGTGAGTGGATAAACAAATTGTGGTATATTATACAATGGAATGAAGAGGACCAAAATATTGCTATGCTATGGATGCATGTGAAAATAATGATGCCAGCGGAGAGAACATAGCGTAAGGAGTACATGCCGTGTGATTCCATTTAGATACTATTCTGAGAACCATTAATGAGCATACAGCGAGAGGAAGCATGGCAGTGTAGGGGTGCAGAGCAGCAGGAAGGAGGCATCTGGGTGGCTCAGTTGCCTTCAGCTCAGGTCTTGATTCCAGGGTTCTGGAATGGAGCCCTGCATCCAGCCCCGAATACGGTTCCACATCCAGCCCCAAATGGGGCTCCCCATCGGGCCTCAGCTTCTCCCTCTCCCTTTGTCCTTCCCCCCACTCTCTCCCTCAAATCAATAAAGAGAATCTTTTTTAAAAAGAGAAAAAGAGAGAAGCAGGAAAGAATGATGACAAACAGGCACAAGGAAACTTGGGGGGTGATGGATATGGTCCTTATTTTGACTGCCGTGACGGTTTCACGAGCATATACATCTGCAACAACTTACCAAATTCTTTGTTGTAAATACATTTGCTTAGCTTATTGTAAATAAAAAATTATTCGTATGGTTTTTAAGAACAGTTCTACGCAGAAGTGAAATCAATCTTTTAAAAATCCCATTTCCCAAGGACTAAAAAAGTTTTTTTCTGATGAAATATTGATTAAATTGCCCAAAATAAGCCACAGGCTACGAATGTGAGGCAGTGGACGCTTGTCCTGGTTGGTATCACAGCTAGACAGCCTGAAGGAAAAACAGTGACAGCTCAGCCAAACAGAGCTCAGTAGAGTGGAAAGTCCCACCAAACCCAAGTGTCCCTCGTAACTATTTTACGGTGGGAGGAAAGGCAGCTCTTTTTAGTTCCTAACTGCATATTTTTCAAAACTTGGAAGACCCTCTGTGTTCCAAAACAGCACAGGTGAAACTGGCCTGAGGGTAGATGGGCAGAACAGGAAGCTACAGAAACGGAAAAGCTGCCATAAATCCAACTATCAACTAAAACCAGAGGGAAAGATGGAAGCGTTTTGCTTCCTTTGGCCACATGATTTGGTGGTTCCCATTGGAGGTGCAGAAGGGCTTCGATATTTGATCATGGGGTGGGGCGCTTAGGTTGGAAAGGCCGGGGAGCCCCCTTCCTACCAACCCCAGACTCAGGGCAGAAATAAAACCAAACCCTGGTACTTGCTTCTTTCCTGTGTCTCTGAACATTCATCCAACACTGAGAGATATCAGCAAGCCTTACGCTACCCAAGGCAGGCTTCACAATACCTGGGTCCTGTTCTCCATCTTTCACTTTTTCCAAACTTCTCCTTCCTGACCCTGGACAGTCCTGTTTTATTCTTTCTTGGTTTCTCTTTTCCTTTTCTCCTTCCTTACTTTCCTTCTTCCTTATACTCTGCTTTAAAAGGTCTTTGAACAAAGCAGAAAATACATAAATTAAATCTATGAAGACCACTTTGTTAGCAAGGATTTGCCCGGTGGCTCTCATGTCCCCGGAAACTGTGATAGGCCCCAGGGGATGGGGGTGGGGAGCAAGGGAAGAACAAGTCCCTTAAAAAACTTACTGTAGGGGCACCTGGGTGGCTCAGTGGATTAAAGCCTCTGCCTTCGGCTCAGGTCATGATCCCAGGGTCCTGGGATCGAGCCCCACATCAGGCTCTCTGCTAGGCAAGGAGCCTGCTTCCCTTCCTCTCTCTGCCTCTCTCTGCCTACTTGTGATCTCTCTCTCTCTCTGTCAAGTAAATAAATAAAATCTTTAAAAAAAAAGACTTACTGTAAACTAAAGGGACAAGTTTGAACCGATGCGAGATGACCACATGTGCTAAAAGCAAAAAAATATATATATATACACACACACACGCACACACACACACATATATATATATATATATATATATATATATATATATATATACATATTAGCGCTGGCGAGACCCCACTGGAAAAGGTCAACAGCTTTTCCCCTTAAGCATTCAGGGAAGAAATTAGCATTTCAGTTGGACTTTGAAGAAAGAGTAGGAGTTCATCAGTCCAAAAAGAGGATGGTTAGAAAAAATGGGGGCATTTTGTAGCCATACAAACACAAAAGCAGATAGTGGTAAGTGGAAATTTCTATGATTCACAGTAAGAAAGAAGATGTGGTATATATACACAATGGAATACTATGCAGCCATCAAAATAAATGAAATCTTTCCATTTGTGATGACGTGGATGGAACTAGAGGGTATCATGCTTAGTGAAATAAGTCAATGGGAGAAAGACAACTATCATATGATCTCCCTGATATGAGGATGTGGAGATGCAACATGGGGGGTTAAGGGGGGGTAAGAGAAGAATAAATGAAACAAGATGGGATTGGGAGGGAGACAAACCATAAGTGACTCTTAATCTCACAAAATAAACTGAGTGTTGCTGGAGGGAGGGGGTAGGGAGAGGGGGAGTGGGGTTATGGACATTGGGGACGGTATGTGCTATGATGAGTGCTGTGAAGTGTAAACCTGGTGATTCACAGACCTGTACCCCTGGGGATAAAAATACATTATATGTTTATAAATAATAAAAAATAATAAATAATTAAAAAAAAAGGAATATAGTCTGGTTGGAATGGGGCATGAGGATGGACTTGTGCCTGGAGCAGCCCTGTGTATGCCAAGTAAATGCCTACTCAATCTAGGGTCTGTGCAAGCTGCCAGCTCAGGGACCCTAGTTTGTTTTTCTCCAGGAAAGGGGAGAGGGGTTGTCTTACTTACCTCTAATCTTGGCTCTGACTTTGGGATCTATAATACCTGCATGTGTCAGCAATGGAACCTCTGGTCTTTCTAGTACATGCATGCACCCATCAGACTGGCAAGCTCATTGTACCTTTCAAGAGTATGAATGATAAACCATCTCTCTCACACATAAACAGAATTTACAAGCAAATCTCTCCCCTAAAGCCAAAGCAGGTTTTGGCCCAAAGCCTGGCCTGTAGATGTCGTCAAGGATAAAGAGAGGTGACCTAAAAGTGAATATTTTCAACAAGCAGTGCAGTGAAAGAAAATAGATTTGACACCCACACACTTCTGCCAACACCGTTAAATGTGGATCCCAATGCAACAGGCTTATAATAGAGAGAACTGTTCACCCACATGTCCCCCTTTGCCCTTGTTCTCCGGGAGGGTACATGACAGTAGATGATTCAGCAGAAGACCTACCAAGAACAGCAATCTGATCAACAGCTTTATCTCTGGTTTGTGCCTACTTTCAATGCCCCATCCTGTCGGCTCAAGCGCCAGCATTCCCTGCTAGGATGCAGACTGGCATGTGGTAGAATTGGGATTCCCAACTTCACTGGGTAGAAGAGAAACCTTCTTAGGAGGCTTCAGGAGTGGATTCCAGACCAAGTCTTGAAGAGAACCAAAGCTTCTTAGTGTCACAGTAGCTTCTACGAATTGGTGTGAGAAAGATAGAAAAGCAGGGGTCAGGGAATCAGTGAGGGAATTCCCATTCTGCTCTGTCCTGGCTGAACAACGCTGAGCAGGATGGTTTCCTACCCTGCATCTCCTCTTCAAATGGGAATAAAAATATCTAGGAGAAAGCATTGCCAGGAGGACGGGAGGTAACACATGGCAAGGGCTTGGCATGGTGCCTGGTATATACTCAGCTCTCCCCAAGAGAGTCCAGGATAACGTATCCACCACATGAAGCCTAGCCTGTGTCTCTCTGGTGACATATAGTAAAGGCATATATCATGTGGAGTTAGGGTTACAAAACAAATTTAGATAGAAAGTGACATACAGTCAAACTGCCTTTGACAATCACTAACAGAGGTCTCATAGCAGGGACAGGCATAATCCTTAATAACTCCCACAAAGTCAACATAACCAGTATTTTGTTTTGTTGTTTCTGACCCAGTAATGTAACAGATTGCCACTTTATTTGGTTTGAACACCAGATAGAGTAACTGGTTGATGTTTTAAGACAATATTCTGCCCAGTTGTTTTTCAAGAGGCATGTAGACGAGATTAGGCGCGTTTGGGGTGGTATGGCCGTAGGCATGCGATCAAGGCAGCTAGCAGAAAGAAGAGCAAATTCTCTGTTTCTTCATCTGCCAAAGGATAACATTTCCATATTAGATGCCTGTCCTCCTTACAACTTTATTGTGAGGGTCAAATAAGAAAACGTGAGAAGAAAAACATTTTAGACTGTAAGACACTTGCTAGTGAAAAATACGAAACAGATCTCTTTTTATGCGGTTGATGGGGGGCACCCCAGAAATTCCAGATGACAATAAAAAAGATGATTTGAATATTTGAAATGCAATGGGTGATACAAGTCACCCTTCGTGATGGCTCAAATTCAGTTCTGTAAACAGAGGCCTGGGGGATTTAGAGACACCCCATCTGATCACAGATATCCAAGTATGATTTTGCCTAAGGAAAATAAAACTGGACTGTTTGTATTGAATTCTTCCACATGGGCAGAGAATTATCTGCCTGCAGGTTGGACTCAAAGAGAATGCAAGAGCAAGGTCAAGTTAATGTAACACAAATCACCTCTAGCTGATTTATTAAAAAAAAAAAAAAAGCATCAAGAACTGTTCTTATCTCTTGAAGGTACCATTTTTATCTCATGTCTAATCTGTAGGGCTTTTGTTTTGTTTTCTGACATGTCATAAATCCACTTGCATCTTAAGTGAGGGAGTTTTAAAATCACTGCCAACGAGGCAATGTTGATGGAGTTGTCAGTAACTGAACATTCACCAACTTGGACTGAACTGTTCACATGGTTTTCGCTTCTGTATCTAGAACTCTATACAATAGAATCACCATGTGCCCAGTAATTCCACTACTACATCTTTACCTAAAGAAAACAAAAACACAGGGCGCCTGGGTGGCTCAGCGGATTAAGCCGCTGCCTTCGGCTTGGGTCATGATCTCAGGGTCCTGGGATCGAGTCCCACATCAGGCTCTCTGCTCAGCAGGGAGCCTGCTTCCCTCTCTCTCTCTTTGCCTGCCTCTCTGCCTACTTGGGATCTTTCTCTGTCAAATAAATAAATAAATAACTATTTTTTAAAAAAAAGAAGAAAACAAAAACACTAATTCAAAAAGATACACACACACTGGTTTTTTTTTTTTTTTTTTTTTTTTTACAGCATTACTCGCAGTAACCAAGATGTGGAAGCCACTCAGGTGTCCATCCAAGGAGGAACAGATGAAGAAGATGTGGCGTGTGTATCTGTACAATGAAATATTGTCACTTGCAACAGCATCTAGGGTCTCGAGGTTACGATAAGCCAGTCAGAGAATGACAAATGCCATATGATTTTGCTCATGTGGGGAATTTAAGAAAAAAATGAGCAAAGAAAAAAAAAGACAAACAAACAAACAAAATTTGTTTCTTCACTAGAGAGAATAAACTGGTGGTGGTCAGAGGGGAGAGGGGATGGGTGAACCAGGTGAAGGGGATTAGGAGTCACTTAGTGTGATGAGCACTGAGTCAACTGTGGAATTGCTGAATCACTATACTGTACACCTGAGACTAATAGAAAATTGCATGTTAACTACACTGGAGTGTAAAATGAATAAATAAACATTTCAAAACATGGCTCTTTCAATAAGTCTAAAATAAAAATTTGGAGTGATAAAGAAGCATCACGTTACCGTGTAATGACTGCATTTCCCCTCCTCCTGCTCCTCCTCCTGCTTCCTGGTGGTTCATAAGATGATTGTGTTTCTTGTACTTCGTGTGTCTTAGGTAAGATGAGATGCAAGCAGTCCTACAGAGGGGATGTAGCTGAATTACACTATGTTTGAAGATTCTCCAATGTCCTCCTCAGCATGGTTCTAGGCGCGCAGAGCAGCTTCTCATTACAGTAAACTTCCCCAGCACCTGTCATTAAACGGAGAGACTAGAGGAACGGTAGACACGAGGGTGTTTCTCAGCATACTCCAGATGCAAGAGAGCCTGGTTTATGCTTCTGTCGCATGAAGATTTGATGGGCTGGTTTGAGAACCCTGAGTCTGATCACTAAAGGGTGCTTTAGCAAAATGCAACATCCTAACTGGGAAATCTGTACAAAGGATGCCAAACCACGGTGATCTCATCGCATTCTGCCCTGATGCAAGTCTGTGCCTGGGCAGCCAGCCTGGCTCCTACAGGAGGACACCGCTGTCCTCTCTCTGTCTCTCTCTTTCTTTGCCTATCCACTCCTGTCCCAGCACCCAGTGCGACCTCCTTGCACTGACTCTCCATTACTTGTCAGTGTTGCACTTTCTTGCAGACCCGGTCCTTGCCCTCCCCTGCTCTGCGTGGCAGGAGGTCTGGCTCCATCTCCATTTCCCAGGTCCTTGTGCAGCTGTTTCAGCTTGGGTTCAACCAATAGGGAGGGATGCTAAGAGATGGGAGGCTGAGAAGGGCAAAACCAGAATATTTTTTTTCCTTCTCTCTGTCTCAAAATCTGTCCCCAACAGCAGCACCTTCTGTCTGCTCTGTGTCTTCAGCATCCCGAGGGAAGTTCATCCTGGATTCAGCTCCTGCCAGGTGACCCCAGGTGACCCCAGTCCTCTGCTGCTGGTTGTACCACCTTCTCTCTTTGTCTTTCCAACAAAGGAGTGAAAGCAGTTTACTGCCATCCTAACTTCTATACTGCTTCTCTGGGATCTGGTAGCCTTGTCAGGCTTTGTCCCTGTACAACCAACTTCCAGTAACACACGCATCTGAACCCTGATGTAATTATGAACTGCTGGAAGTCAAGAACTCCACCCTATATCTTTGTGCACGTACATTTGGGTGGGTACTTGGTGAATTATCATCCAATGGAATCGAAAATTTCCTGGCATTGAAATATTATGTGACCTTCAGAAAAACTAAAAAACCGATTGGTCTGGCAAGTCATTCTTTTATTTAGCATTGTTTCCTTTTTACTTTTCTAATTCTTAATTGTAGTAAAAGACATGTATTATAACGTTTACCATCATAAGCATTTAAGTGAGAAGTCTTTCCCTTTAAGTGGAGACTTTTCTTCTATGGTTAAACCAAGAGTTGGTTTAAGAAAACCTCAAGGTCATGCCTTTCCCAGGAGCACAGGTGTCTGCAAAACCATGACCTTTGAAACCAAAATCATGACCTTGAAACCAAGACTTGGTTTAAGAAAACCTCAAGGTCATGCCTTTCCCAAGAGCACAGGTGTCTGCAAAATCATGACCTTTGAAACCATCACCTGAGCACCTAGTAGGGACCTTGAAGAGAGGACTTACAGTCTTCACCACTAATCTCCATGATGCCTAGTACCAGTCCCATTTTACAGATGAGGGAATCAAAATTCAGAGATGATGGCTAAGTACTCCAAGTTCACACACTTAGTGTATAACTGAGTCAACACGTAATTCAGTAAGTCTCCTACTTGAAAAACTGTTAAGAATCAAGTCTTTGTTACAAATGGAAAGCCCAAGGCCCATACCAAGACAATCTAATTTAGCATGGCAGAAGTTTATTCACACCCTGGTTTCTGATACAGGTGGTTCCTCAGTCACACTCTGAGAACTACTGCAACAGAATGTAAGGAAACTGTAGCTGTGTTAGATGAATTCCTTGATACATTCCCAGACCCTAGCCAAGGCCCTGGTTCTTAGCCAATGATCAATAAGTAATTGCAAAACTGATAAGTGAATGAATGAGTGTTAACTTAGCCATTTATTTTTTAATTTAAATCCTAAACATTTTCTGTTACTATTGGCTAGCTCTCACTTTAGACCCCACGCCAATGCTTATTCATTTGTTAACTCATCTGGTGAGTTTTTGATTAACTCTTACAATGTAATTTGTCAATGCTAGATCCTAGGGAATGTACAAACATTCATCAACTATTCAAGACATAGGCTCTATCCCTCAGAGAGTTTCAATTATTTCAATGGAAGGGCCCAAGCAAGTAAGGACAACAGAGATCTATAATAGCATGTTAAATGGATATTATCATAGATCTCTGTGCTACAAATGAATTAGGACCACAAAGAAGGGAATGACCCATTTTACCCCGGGAACAAGGTTAGAAAAAGATCCCCCAGAAAAGGCAGTGCCCGTGATATATCTCAACAGACAGATGTCTGTCGGTCACATGTAGGGTGGTCGGAAGCCTTGCCATGTGTAGGTGCAGCCTAACAAGCCCCTAGAGATGCAGTTGGCTCTGCAGAGCTTGGGGTTCCAAGTGTGAATCTCACAGACCTGCAGATACAGAAAACCATCTAATACAAAATCGTTTAAATGGTAGAAATAGCAAAAAGATTGCCTTATCAGGGGCACCTGGGTGGCTCAGTGGGTTAAAGCCTCTGCCTTCAGCTCAGGTCATGATCCCAGGGTTCTGAGATCAAGCCCCGCATCGGGCTCTCTGCTCAGCAGGGAGTCTGCTTCTTCCCTCTCTCTCTGCCTGCCTCTCTGCCTACTTGTGATCTCTGTCTGTCAAATACATAAATAAGATCTTAAAAAAAAAAAAAAAGATTGCCCTATCAGTTTTGGTTGGGAGGGAGGACAATTCCTCTGTTACAAACTATCCCTTTCCTCTCCCTGCTTCAAAGACTTAGAGGAGTCTCCCCTTATCCACTCTTCTGTTTTTCATGGTCTCAGTTACCCACAAGAAGATGACTCCTTCTGGACACCACGTCACAACACCTGTGTCATTCACTTCACTTCATCTCATCATGGAGGCATTTTTATCATCACAAGTCATCAAAAAAGGATGAACACTGGACAGTAAGATATTTTGAGAGACAGAGACCACTTCCGTGTAAATCCTCTTACAGTATATTATCACAATTGTTCTCTCTTACTATTAAGGTTGTTAATTTCTTACTGCGCCTAACTTATAAACTAAACTTCTTCCTAGGTATGTATGTATAGGAAAAAAAAACACATTACATACAAGGTTTGGTACTATCCATGTCTCAGACATCCACGGGGAGTCTTGAAGCATACTCTCCAAGGATAACCAGGGGCTACTGTGCAAAGTTGAAGGGGTAGAGGGTCCTTTGGTTATTTAAACCTTTAGTATGTAAGTAGTTAAACCTGGGATTTTAGGTCAGGGGTGGCTAAGCCCAAAGGCTGGACTCTCAGTCGCAATATTCATTTCATCTTCCAAGCAACTGGAGAGTAAGGGATGTAGGGAAACAAGACTCTTGTTCCAACCTTGCCAGTATGTGGTCCCTGGGCTCTGCTTTAATTCAAATTCAAACATTCATCTAGTGAAAATCACGTGGATGACCTCAAGTTAGATGTTTTTATTCTCATCACCTCATTTTGTCCTCAGCCTGTTTTTGAATCTTGTATGGTTTCCTTCATTCTATAGGTGGGGAAACCAGAGCTCAGAAGTAAAATGGCTTGTCCAGGATCACTCAGTGAGTAAGCAGCTCACCTCCACCGGTGGCAGAACTGGAACCGCTTGTCATTCTTTTCTCCTGATACCCAACCTGATGATGCCAGGACTATCTGGATAACAATGTACACTGGTAGACCACCTAGAGCTATAGTAGTTTAGCTACACCTCACTTCCCTCTGCAACAGGATGCATTATCCCCTCCTATAGCAAAAATTATTGAAAATTAAATGTCAGTTGAGTTGGCAAGTCACACAGCCAAGAAACAGCTGGGCTTCTTAACTTAACTCACCTCTTAACTTTAGCTTGATATTTCATTCCCATATTTGGAAGAAATCCATTTATTTCTGGATTATCTTTATTTCCCCAGAGTAATATTTCAAGTATAACTATTTAATATGGAAAACTATTTTTGTTCATTCTGGAGTTAAAAAAAAAGCAGGGGCTGGTGGTGGCAACATTTGATGGATTAAATATTAGTTGAGCCACAATCCGAGACCCTGTTTTTATTCTCTTAATTTATTAGCAACCAGGACAAATTTGACTTCTTTTGAGAAAAAAAAAAAAAAACATTTAAAATGGCCACAACATTAAACTTTCAAAATATTTGCAACAACTTTTTTCTATAAGCTTTAGTCTTACTCCTTAGTATTATCACATTTGACATAATTACACCCTGTAAATACCTCAAACGTATAATGACATCCTTTCAAGAATTATTCCTAATTATTATACTTGACATGACAAATTAAACATGTTGTTTGATGTAATTATACTAAATAATTCAAAATGCTAATTATGCTTAGAAATAGCAATTAGCATAATTAAGTTAAAAAAATAAGCTACTGTAAATTTTGCTACTGATTCAGTATCACAAACTGGAATTTTCTAGATTTTAATGAAGATTGACAGATGTGACTTATAAAATTATATCTTTCATCAAAATGATGAGACATTTTCAATGGCTTCAAGAGCCCTGGGAGAGACGATAAGAGAATAAAAGCTTGGTGGCTAGGGACTGTCTGAGGGGCCCAGTCTTTAGAGGTAGCTGGACTTGAATGTGAGTTCCCACCTGGTCACCGCTGACTGGGTAACTCCAGTCTAGAGATGCAGTGCTTTGAAATATTTGTCTTTTCCTCTACAATTAGGCATTCTATTTGCCTCTAGGTTTGATGTAAATACTAGGATATTGAAGACATTTTAGCACCCTTGTGCTCATTGCAACACTATTTCCAACAGTCAAGATATGGAAACGACTTTAGTGTCTATCAAAGGATGAATGGATAAAGAAAATGTGGCACATTCACACAATGGAATATAATTCAGCCATAAAAAGGAAGGAAATGTGGCCACATGACAACACGGATGAGCCTTGGGACCATCATGCCAAGGGAAATAAGCCCGTCACAGAAAGAGGAATATCATACAAGTCCTTGCATACAAGGCATCTAAGACAGCAAATGCATAGATTAAGAATGGGATGGTGGTTGCCAGGGGCTGGGGGAGGGGGAGTGGAGATTCACCAGTCAATAGGCATATAGTTTCAGTTCGGGGAAATAAATAGGTTATAGAGATCTACTGTGTAGCATAAGCCTATAGTCAACAATAATGTATTGTATGTTTAGCAATTCAAAGAGAGTACTTCTCATATCAAGTATTATTACCACAGCAATATATATATATATTTTAAAGAATAACCTAAGGATGTAAAGATATAAAGTGCCTGATACAGTGGATGGCCCCTAGGAAGGGCTCAGTAAGTTCAGGCCTCCTGAATCTTGCTCATTAAAGTTAAGGATGTATTGACTATAAAATTCCTAGGTAACCTGGAAACAAAAGGTGGAGAGATATATATAGATATGGATATAAATATAGATATAGATACAGATATAGATATAGATATACACTGGTCTGAGGGGCACCTGGGTGGCTCCTCGGTTAAGTATCTGGTGCTTAATTTCAGTTCAAGTCATGATCTCAGGGTCATAGGATGAAGCATGAGGTTGGGATCCATGCTCAGTGCTGAGTGTGCTTGGGATTCTCTCTCTCCCTCTTTCTCTGCCTCTCCCCTCACTCTTTCTCTCTCTCTCTCTAAAATAAATAAATAAATCTTTAAAAAGAAAAAGAATCAATGATCTGAAACAGAAAGCAAACAATCTCTAGTTTGTAGATTTGTGAGGACGTGGGAAGGGGATATTTGTAAATATGTGACTACTCGAGCGTCTGACACGCAGCTCTGCACAAATGATAGTTTCCTTTCCCTCTTAAATAGATTTTTAAACTTGAAGTGGGATCGTTTCGTAAGAGCCCAAGGTTAGTGAGTAAGTTAATACAGGATTTGAACTCAAGTCTGAGACTGACAGTCTCTTTGCGTTATGCTGTTCTGCCATGAAGGGGGCTGCTTGGTCATGCCCCCGCCCCAACCGCCTGTCAAGGCCACCCTGCCTCTTGCTCTTCTGGGTGTGTTCCATTGTCCTCTGTCCTGACTCTAGCCCCCCACGGGACTGCACTTCACAGACAATGTGGGGAACATAGTCAAGCTGCCAGCCCTGTGGGAAGGTGATTAACGCATACACTCCTAATGCCAAATCAGCAACCCTGGGATGTCAAAGCTGGAGAGTGAGACACCACTTTTATTTGAATCTTGACAACTTTCTCCTTATTTGTAAAACACTATGATAAAATAACTTTTTGTCTAGGTGAGACAGCTTATCAGACATTTCATCAGGGAAGAACGACTGTCAAAGGCACTCATTTTTTTTTCTTTCCCTAAGATAAAAAGTCACAGAGGCAGAATCTTGTACAGATAGAAATGAGCTGACTGGCAGGAACTCAGTCCCAGAGGAGGTTGGAGAAGGTCCTATCAGCTCAGGAGCTGGAGGCATTAGGTGCATCTTGGCTTCTGCTCCAGGTCAGTTAGTCAGCCGGGAATGAAAGATTTGGACCATTCAACCTACCTGAGACCTTGAACTCCACAATGCAGAAGTTTTCTTCAGCCAAAGTGAGAGAAGAACAAAACAAAATGAGCACACATTTTTTAAAGCCCAACTATGTGCAAGTTGACTTTTGCTCAGTGCAGTGTCTTAGAGAGGGACGAGGTGAGGTTATTATACTGTTGAAAAGACACATTTCTGACAAGGTTATCCCAGGGACACAGCATGGGAAACATGGTGCAGAATACGAATCAGGAGAAATGATTTAAAATCCTAAGAAAGTGATATGGTGATTTAATCCATTAATCTTTAAATGAATCCACTAGGTACCTTTTACTCACTACTGACAGAGGGGCAAAGGTGTGTGTGTGTGTGTGTGTGTGTGTGTGTTATAGTTCCCAGCCTACAAGGAGATGATGGGGAGGACCCAGTTTCAGTGACAGATGGGATGGGACACTGGCTTTTTCCACTTCTGCTGGGTGACCTTGGGAACGTTTCTTAACTTCTCTGAGTCTGAAGTTACTCAACTATAAAATGGATGAGGGTCAGAAGAATGGTGTCTATGGCACAGAGCTGTTAGCATCATGCTGGAGGCCCTTCCACAAGACTCATTTTGGTTCCATTTCCTCATAAGCCCTGTCATTCACACAGCAACTTAAGCAAATATACTTGGTATTTATTCTTTGCCCATTTCCAATGCAGAAGCCCACCTTTCTGGTGTCTGTGCATAACTACGTGAAATGTCCCAATTACAGAAATGTTAAGTGTAGAACATAGAATCTGGAGGCAGAAAATTCAAGTTTTAGTGTGGCTTTGCCAATTACATGGCAGGTGGCCATGGAAGCCTCACTAATCTTCCCTGCGTTGGAGTCCATGATTTGTAGAATGTCAGACTATTAGCACACGGTGGGAGAGAAGAAGCCTGGACACAAAGGTAGTAGACAGGACAGACCATAATATGACTCCAGTTGGGACCAACAGAGGCACTGGGGATGGAGACAAGATGTTATAGCAGGGAAGAATTCTGAAAAAAGATCAGGCAACAGTCCATTGATTGTTGTAGGGATCTGGGCAGAGGCAGAGTTCAGGTTTGGTTGGCAGGTCTGGATAAACAGAAACATCAGGGAGAGAAAGTCCAATGGGAGAAAGTGGGGAACGTCTGGGGACAGACACTGTGGTTTTATGTTCGATGCGCTGAGTCATGATATACTGGGTGCTCCATGGACATCAATCCCTCAGGCTGGTTCAGTATCAGGGATGTAAGTGTGGATCATCTTCCCGTAGGGGTGATAGCCTGAATGAGTTCTCCACAGCCGAGAAGGAAAAAGGGGGAGAGGAAAGGGGGCTGAGTTCTGGCACCCTTTGCCATGGGATGTGGGCCAAATGGAATGAGTCAAGCGTGCAGAGAAGAGCAGGATGGCAGGAACGGAGAAACAGAAAGTAACCAGAGCAGTACATTGCCACCAAAGCAGGAAAACAGAGGATGGCAAACACAGAGGAGGATGCATGGAGAAAAGAACCCATGGTAAAAGCGATAGATGCTTGGAAGAGAGGAGATGGAGGAAAATGTGCCCAGGGGCGGGGGCATGGAGAGACACTGTCTGTTCTGCTCTAGCCCTTGCTCTCCACACCAGTATCAGATAAAGCCCTCTAGGGCTTTGCATACTTTGCCGTCTATAGGATTTTGTTCTCAAAAGGGATCCATTGCCTGATGATGATGATGATGATGATGATGATGATGATAATAATAAAAGACAATAATGGGACACCGGGTTGGCTCAGTCAGTTAAGCATCTGCCTTTGGCTCAGGTCGCGATCTCAGGGTCCCGGGATTGAATGCTGCTTTGGGCTCCTTGTTTGGTGGAAAGCCTGCTTTTCCCTCTGCTTGCCACTTTCCCAACTAACGCATGCTCTCTTTCTCTCTCTTTGTCTCTCTGACAACTAAATAAAGTCTTAAAAAAAAGTAGACAATTACTACTTTAGGCAACTACTCAGTAGCTACTACCGTAACCTAATTCCCATATAAATGTGCCACTCTTTCTTGGTTTCTCAGCCTAGTGTGGATGGCATCTCCAGTTTTCTTTGATTCCGATTCCTTCAGATTTGCCTCCTGCGTCTTGTGTCATGGTTCTCCTTTGTAGCTCTGCAACAACAAAACTCTGGATGGTTGCCCCTTCTAGGTCTGAGCTGGGAAGGTAGCCGTAGACTCCGCTGCAGCTCTAGTTCAGAGCAGAACCACAGACAGGAGGGATACGTGTGAAGTGATATCCAGAGCATATTATTAGCATAGCAGAGCTTGAGACAAAACGGTAAGGAAGGAAAACAGGACACAGACGCAGCGAGATGAAGGGAAATGCAGGTTTGTTTTGACTGGTCTTTTCCAGATTGGAGGGAAAACAAGCATGCTATACATTTGGAAAAAAACTGTCAGAGGAAATCAAGAACTTAAGTGTGTGAGAGAGCTGGAGAGAGAGCGAGCACGCAGAATGCAAGAGAGAACAGCAGCAGAGGGAGATCTGAAAGGAGGAAAGCCCGTCTGGTAGAAGGTAGTGAGTGCTCGTTTTCACTTAGAGATTGCTGAAGGAAGAAGAGGAGGATGAGGAGAGGAGGGAGTTGTCTGGGAGTGGGAAGACATTAGGTTCCTTCCCTCTCAGCCTGGGAATCTGGGTTATATCAAACACAACAGAAGCAAGGAAGAGTGGAAGGGAAGGAAGAGGAGGGAGTTCATTGACTGCTTTGGCACTTAACGTCCATTAGCCTATTTAATTACTGTAGTATTAAGCCACATATGTTGACATGACTGAGTGAAGTTAAAAAACTGTCTTCAAAGTAAAACTATAGTTTGTGGTCCAACCAGGCTTTGAATCTGGGTCTATCTCATTTCACAGATGACATTTTTCCATTTATTTATTTATTTATTTATTTATTTTTCTCTCTCCCTATTTAGCCATGCTTCTGTCTCCTACCGTAAACAAGTTTTTGGTTAGTGAATTTACACAGGGTCAAATATTCTGTGGCATCAGAAACCACCAGCCAAGAAGCGCCTTTACCATTGTTCACAATTACAAATACATAAGAAAGTGATTTTGTTTCTTGGAATCAAAAGGAAGTATCAATCAAAAAGGCTCTTTCTCTCAAATTTCCTTCCTTAGCCGCATGCCACCAAGTTGCCAACAGATCCAGTTCAAAACCCGAACCATTCCAGACTTCTCCTTCTCTTGTATGAGCACGTCCCATTATGTCACTGCCTAAATGTCTCTTATAACCAGCCCCGCTCTCTTCTCTTGCTTTGGGTCCCCATCTTCGCTTACTCAGAAGACTTGAAGCTACGTCTCCAGCTTTTCAGCTCATGGATCCTCATCTCCCCTCCCTCTCCCCATTCGCCTACTATCTTAGACATTAGGATCCGTCTCGCATTCCCAAAATTCTTCTGTAGTCTTATGTCTGTGCTCATACTGGTCTCTTTGTAGAGTGACCATCCACTTCTTTCCACCTAGGCTCACCTGGCAAACATCTATTTGGCCTTCAATGCCTGCTAAGGAGCCTTTCCTGACCTATGATCTGCACTCCTGTCCCCCCAAGAATTACATTCTACTCCCTGTGCAGATTTCCATAAGAGACTCTATATCGTACCTTTGTACTCACTTGCTGATGCATCTTCGACCTTCTCCGACCAGGGAGTACCTTGAGCTCAGCAACATTCCAATTTATTCTTGAGCCCAGGGTCAGTACTGTGTGCCAAATGGATGTATCACTCAGTCAATCAGGACTGATTTTTGGCTGAACAACCACATTTTTTTTTTTCTGGTCTACATTGGAATTTGTCATGATGTCTTTTGGAGTTAAAACCTTTATAAATATAAACCTAAAAAAAAACCTCACGAGACTTTATTTGGTTTGTTTTCTTGCATGTGTTGTTCTGTCCATCAGTTTAGGTTGGAAACTGGATGGACAATTAGCATGAGAACCGCAGTGATGATGCCCACAATCTGCAACCCGTGAGTGGTGGGAAATAGAGGCCTTGGGTAGGCTTCGAGTATATTTCCTTATTAGTAAATCACAGTGATTTCAAGAAAGTCACAAAGGAACTGTTTTTACTGAGAAATCACATGCTATAACTAATAAGGAAAGGAAAAAATATGTATTTTTAAATCCCACATACTAACATTATGCTTAACAATAAAATTACGTATCCAGGAAATTCTAAGCTTATACTTGGCCTAGTTGAACAGAGAGATGTTAATTTATCTGAACCTCCTGTGTATAACAACACGTCTGAAATGATAATGGCTTACAGCACTGTGCCTCTTGTCTGTTCCAGAGGCACTTACTCATGTAATCTTCACAATGGATAGGTAGTTTTCACCTGTTGAACAGAAATGGAAACTGAGGCTCTGATGTGTTATGTGACTTGTCAGAGAACATGCAGCGATCAGGAGAGAGCCCAGGGGTGAGCCCAGGTCTTTCCGATTCCTTCTGCTCAGAGCTGTACCCCTTGGTGATGTATGGACCGTGAGTTACAATGCAAATAAATCAACTTAGAGGTTAGTATGAAACCATTTCCATAATTACCAAAAAACCTGATAGAACCTCCTTGACTGTCTTTGAAACGCTTCAATAAGTCCTTTAAAAAAGTATTTTTACATGAAAGAAAAAAGGAGTGAAATAAAGCTTAAGACATAAGCTACTCTGATTCTAGTCCTGGCTTTGATGACAATAACTTCACTGATGACCTTGAAGGGTCATTTTTTTCAAACTTGATCCCAGTCAAATGAGGTGTTTGGGCTTGCTAATTTCAAAAGTACACTTGTCTCTAACTACTTATGGTGTGGGAAAGCAGATGGCAAAACTAAAGAAAAAAAGATTTGGGGTATCCTCTTAATAACCAATTCTTATACAAGGAAGGTTGCTCAGGCAAGGTTACTGACAGCTGACCAAGCCCCAGCATGCACCAATATTCATTTTTTAAAGGATTTTATTTATTTATTTGACAGAGAGAGATCACAAGTAGGCAGAGAGGCAGACAGGGAGAGAGGGGGAAGCAGGCTCCCTGCAGAGCAGAGAGTCTGATGCGGGGCTCGGTCCCAGGACCCTGAGATCATGACCTGAGCTGAAGGCAGAGGCTTTAACCCACTGAGCCACCCAAGCGCCCACAAATATTCATTTTTATAGTGACCTCCACTCTAATTAAGGAATGAGTTATCCATTCTTGCATGTTTACTTGGGTTTAATTTTTCAAGAAATTTGTCTTCTTGTGGATGCTTTATTCATATCCGATATGTCTTAGCCTCTGTTAATACAAGGGTAATATAAATGGCTGGTCTCAGGAGAACATTAGAACAAAGTAAGAGACGTTGTGCTAAAAGAAGCAGAATTAATGGCACATATCGGTGATTGACACCTCAGCCCAGCTGGGGCAGGAGGAAGAATGCTGGTAAGGCTCCTACGAATCACTGACTCTGTGAGAGTTGACATCTTTTCATTACATATTTTGTCCATAATCAAATCCCTTCTTCCTTTAAAGGCAAGAATATTGTGAATGTTGTCTTTCTGCTTGGCAAATGCCAGGAAGACGTGAATCCACATAGCCCAGGACCTCAGGGAGAGTATTTTTGAATGGTCCCATGCTGACCCTGACATCACGTTTAGAGTTCTCTCCTTAGTACTATACACCACAATTTCTACTTACTGGGGAAGGCAAGCCCTGCTCGTTTCTATAAAGCATCCCTTTCTGATCTTAGTTACAAACTCAACAGCTCTCTCTGGTCCTAGGTTTTGATAATAATTTATTCAATTCCTATTAATTCAATGACTTCATCTTTAAGCAAGATTTGTGGGTCAAGAGCTTGATTCAGTGCATTTGGACAACATGTTCCAAATGCCAGGCTGTTCTGGGCACTAGAGATTCAGGGGTAAGCAAACACACAATCTCTTGCCCTTGAGGCTTTTTCCAGCTAATAATGAAGATGAGTATGTAAAAAACAAACGTTATTTAATGTGATATGTGCTATAATAAAAAGACAGTGCATGGCACAGTGAGCCCTGAGAGGAGGGTGGCCTAATTCAGAGTAAGAGGAGGTTGAGTCAGCATAGACTATGGTATGTGATAACAAACAACTCTCAAATCTTAGCAACTTATAATACCCCTGAATTTTGGACTCAGTTCACTTGATTGTCCTAGACTGATTTAGGGTTGCTCCACACCATCTTTATTCAGGAATCCAGGCTGGAGAGGCATCCCATGCCTGGGACATGTGGACCTCTCACCACAGGACAAGTGATAGAATGGCATATGGGTCAGAAGTGCCCCTTGTCGCTTCCTGCTACCTTTTAAAGCAAGTCACGTGGCCAAGACTGACAGCCAGGTTTAGATTAAATGCTCCACATGAGTGACCCAAAAAGAAAAGGCATTTAATATTTTGAAAAATAATGCAACCTACCCCGGGGGGTGGGGGATGGCTGTTATGTTTTATGGCTAGAGGATAAGGTGAGATGAAGGGGTGGTGAGAAATGAGACTTGATACTAAGGCAGAAAATAGATTATGAGGGATTTTGTTGTACAAAGAAGGTTAGGCCAGGAAGGATGATTAAATTGCTAAGTCTACCTGGAAGTGAGGGAAAGGGATAGGATAGTCAAATCCTGTCTGTGTTGTGCAAAATGGTCTATCAGCAGCATGCTGCTGGCTGGCAGGAGCAGAGAAAGAGACCACCTCTGAAGAGGTGATGGGAGTATGGGTTTGGGAGGTGAGGGGGGTTGGGAAGGAAAAGAGAGCCACGGGAAATTGAGAAGGGGCTTTGGCTGCATTGCATATGGACCAGACCCATGGAGAGAGCACAATTCTTTTTTTTTTTTCCTTTTTCCATGACATGATATGTTACTACTAATAAAATGTCTGCTTTATTTGCAAATTACAACAGAGGAGAGACAATAAATACTCCGTGTCAGGCTCTGTGAGGCCCCAGAGGATCGGAAGGGGCTCTGTTTGACTCGGTGAAGCTCTCACAGGTGCAGTATCGACAGGGAGAGATGAAAAACAAAATCCAGACCTGTCCTGGAATCACAGACATGCCGCAAGATTGGCCCGCTTGTTTGCACAGCACCTCACAACGCACGGAGCAGGGCTGGGAGGGCTGTGGGGGCTCCTCTGGAGGGAGACAGACCTGAAATTCAGTCCCGGTTGTCCTACTTACAGGCCGGTAGACCTGGGGCACTTTACTTCATTTCCTTGAGCCAATTTCCTTATCGAAAAGGAAGGAAAGAGAGGGGGAGAGGAGGAGGGAAATAAAGAAGAAAGGAAGGTGTAGTAATCAAGATTCCCCAGGGAAACAGACCAGCAGGGAAGAGAGAGGGGGATCTGTTTTAAGGAACTGGCTCCCGTGATTACAGACTCCTGGCAAATCTACAATCTGACGGAGTAGGCCTGCAGGCTGGACACGCAGGCAAGAGTTGCAAGTTGAACTTCAAAGGCGATCTGCTGGCAGAATTCCTTCTTGTTCAAGGGAGGCCAATCTTTTGTTCGGCTCAAGCCTTCACCTGATTGGACAAGGCCAGTCGACCCTCTGCAGGGCAATCTGCTTCAATCCAAGTTCAACCATCTAAATGTGAATCTCATCTAAATGTGAATCTCATCTAACACCTTCACAGAAACATCCAGAACAATTTTGGACCAAACATCTGGGCTCTGCAGCTCAGCCAAGCTGACACGTCAAATTAACCTTCCCAGAAGGGAAAGGAAAAGAAAGAAAGAGAAGAAAAAGAAAAGGAAGAGGACATGTGCTCTTCTGTGGGGAAGGCCCAGGACCTGGTACCAGCTCACCAAAATGACACTTATTTTATTATTTTTATTATCATTATATCATTTTCTTTCTGTTCATCTTTTTTTTTTTTTTTTTTTTTTTTTTTTTAACAAATGACGGAAGTGAGATTTGGACCTGCTACATGCAGGCTGTCTAATTTCCCTGTCCTGTTGAGGTCAACCAACCACTGGATATGTGTGGTCATTTATCAGACTGAGGCTAATTCTGAGATGGACAGAATACCCAGGTTTTGTATGTAACTGACGTAATTCCCTCTTCGGCAAGACCAATCAGAGTGATCAGTTGAGAGTACAATTGAATTCATTTGTAAGTAACAGAAACAAAAACTGACCTAGTTTCTGCTGACCAGTGGGGCTCCAGAGTCTCCTTCTCGGCTTAACGGAAGCTAAGATGGCCAAGGGGCTTTGTTCCATGTGGACATCACCCATTCATTTGCTGATTTAACAGGACATCATAAACATATTATATCTTGGCTGCCTAGCACAGCGCTGGGCTTTGAAGGGACCCAGAAAATTAGAACATGCGGCATGTCCTGAATTCTCCCAGTCTTGCCATCTTATTTATGTCTAGGCCCTAATTTTACCCTCGTTTTATTTTCAGCTGGATTAAACTTTGGGACGTATTAGCCTTCCTGATTTTTCTTTGCTCTAAATGATGGACAGGTTGTAAGAGGACCGGGTGCTGCAGTCCTGCCGCATGGTTACGCAGATGAGAAGCGGAAGCACCGCGGAAGTGTGGTATCAATGTCTCGGATACGCTGTGTGCAGGGGCAGGTGCAGGCAAGTTGGAGAACCCAGCACCCAGGGGGAGAAGGCGGCTGGGGGCAGCATCGTAAAGATCCATACAGACAGATCAATGACCACAAGCCCCTCCGGAGGGTCAGAGGGTCCAGAGCCCAAATCACATGGCTCATCGGTAGCAAAACCGGAGCCGAACACCTGCAGACCAGCGCCTGGTGCGCAGCCGCTGACTTCCGTCCTCGTACCCCTCCCCCCTAGCAGGTGCAGCCCTGTCCCCGAGCTGAACCCCGGAGACAGCAGGGCAGTACTGTGGTATAAGAATACACTTTGAGTCAGAAAAGAAAGATTAAAAGGCCTTGGGTCCCAACTCTGCCACGCTTTGGATGTGTGCTCTTAGGTCAATGATCATCCCAGCTTCTGGAATGGGAATAGGGATGCGGACCGTGCAAGGCTCGCCCAAAGGAACGGTGGCGTGACTGTATGTAAGGTGCAGCCCGCACATCGCAGGTTACCGGGTGGGGTGCTTTTGCTTAGTGCTTTCTCACCCCCATTTATGCAGGGGATTCTTAGAGACCCGTGGAAACGAAACTTCTGCTTTACCAAGAACTCTGCTATTATCTCTCTCTCTGGACACAGTCATGCTCTTTTGATCTGAGATTGACAAAGAGGCTATTCTGAGGACTAATTACGGAACACATCCCGTGAGTGCCCCTCTCCCACCCACACAGGGTTACTGGAGCTGTAGTGTGACAAGCAGCCAGCCTGGCCATGTGGCCTCAAACCTCTGGTACCTGTTGGCAGCAGTTGCCCATAGCAACGGCAGGGGGAGGGGAGCTGTGAAGAAGGAAGTAACTAAAGGTGTCTTTGTTTGGTTTTGTTTGTGAATTCTTTGTCTTTGTGTGTATGTATGTGTAAGAAGGAGACCAGGCTTCATCTCACTCCAAGTCATTTGACTCCCCTGGGGTGGGGGGTGGTTCATGCTTCTCTGGAACTTTTGCAAGATGAATTTGGAGAGGAGCTAGGCTGAAGCGCAGGACAGCACAGGCTCTGGGATCACACAGAAACTTCCACCATAGAGAGACAAAAGCAGTAAAGTAGACCCAAGGCTGCTTGCAGTGGGAGTTGGGATGGTCCAGGGCTTGCCATCTCTGGATAAGGGAGCTAACAATGAGATGCTCTGTGTCATCAGACCGCCATTCCTCCAAGCTGGGGATTTACCAGAGACTTTTCTCCGTGGCATAACTTCGGGCATATCACCAGCCTGCCTGTGTCTCAGGTCTTGGGGACTTTTATCTGTCAGGTGAGCTTTTATCTTGCCATTGCCATGGCAGGCTTCGCTGCAGCATAGAAAGTTCCCAGCACTATCCCTGATTTCGAGTGGGACTCAACAAAGGCAAGTTTTGTCCCTTTAAGGAAGGACACCGCGATGGAGCCTGTGAAGAAGCTGAGAGGCAGAGAATGTTTCCTGCCTACCTTTCTTGCTTGTGGACCAGTGTGGTTCCCATCAACTCCATCCAAGATTTTACCACTCCCTGGCTACCCGAAGACCTAGCTGCATCCTTGCACCTTCTGAACTGCCTCTTCTTGGTTTGTGAATGGAGCTAAAGGTGCAAGCTCCTGTAGGCTGGGGCTTCCTGAGTACCGGGTGTGATGTCACACGAAGCTCACTGCCCAGCATCATGGGACCTTGTCAGGACCAAAGGGCATGGCATGATACAACAAGGAATAGAGGTTTGGGATTTTGGGACTATGGGGAGAAAGTCTTTTGATTGTTACTATTTTTCAATCTAAATACAAGTATCATATAAAGGGAAAGATAAGTTGAGATGGGAGATATAGCCACTTTGGGGGAGATTTTTTGATCGTGGGGAATTAAAGTGAAGGGATATCTGAGACAAGAGAGAGAATTTAAACAACACTTTTCCTAAAAGTTTTCATTCTCCCCAGGATCCCAAAGAACTTCATCTGTGTCTCATTTCCTTTTTGGTTTACTATTTTTAATGCAAGTATTTTCTTTCTTAGCCATCAATTAATTTTTTTTTTAATTAGAAAGTAAAGGGACACCTGGGTGTCTCAGGCAGGTAAGCATTGGACTCTTGACTCTTGATCTCAGCTCAGATCTTGTTATCAGGGTCGTGAGCTCAAGCCCCTTTGGGCTACACACTGGCCATGGAACCTACTTAAAGAAGAAGAAGGAGGCGGAGGAGGGGGAGGAGGGAGAGGAAATGATGGAGGGGGAGGAGGGGAAGGAGGGAGAGGAGGAAGTGGAGAGGGGAAGGGGAAGGAGAAGGAGAAGAAGAGGAAGAAAGTAAAATAAAAAGAAGGCACTAAAAGCCATAGACGATGCCACGATCTGAATATTCATCTTGCCATATGGATGTATTCAAGTTTATATCGCAAGTATTTTCCCAAACAGGAAATATTATTCAATAACTATCAGCGTATTGATTTCTAATGTAGCTTAACCTTTTTTTTTTTACTAATTTATGAATTCTTTGAATTTTCTTTGAACTCCCTCCTGATGTCTTTTATTTGATCCTTGTTATTTTGATGTTTTCCCATTGGCTTTTTCAATTTGAATTTTAAACTTTTAGGATATGCAAAATACTTTCATATGTATATATGCAGACCTCTTTTCTTTGTGATTTTCCCCCCATTGCTATAGAAACTCTTCCCAGTCCAGTAACAATTAAATATTCAATTAAATCATAAGTGTGCTATGGATTTAAGAATTGGATCCAACAGGAATATATTTCAGTATATGACCTGCCTGAGGTAAGAATTTATTGTAACTTTAAGAACACTCTTTGCGGGCGCCTGGGTGGCTCAGTGGGTTAAGCCGCTGCCTTCGGCTCAGGTCATGATCTCAGGGTCCTGGGATCGAGTCCCACATCGGGCTCTCTGCTTGCAGAGAGCCTGCTTCCCTCTCTCTCTCTCTGCCTGCCTCTCTATCTACTTGTGATCTCTCTCTATCAAATAAATAAATAAAATCTTTAAAAAAAAAAAAAAAGAACACTCTTTGCCAAATTTATAAGCATATTTTAATGAAGAACTTACCACCCCTTTATTTATTACATATCCTTGATTACATATTAGATTCTTACTTGCAGCAGGAATCATTTGACTGCTGTGTTTTCTGCCCCATACTTTCTATTGCCAACTTTGTGCAGCCACGATACTCTTAATTTTGTGGATGAGGGGTGCCTAGACAGCTCAATTGGTTAAGCTCTGCCTTTGACTCAGGTCATGATCCCAGGGTCCTGGGATCAAGCCCCTCATTGGGACCCTCCCAGCCTTCTTGCTCAGTGGGAGCCTGCTTCTCCCTCTCCCTCTGCCAGCTACTCCCCCTACTCGTGCACTCTGTGTCAAATAAATAAATAGATAAATTCCTTAAAGAAATTTGTGGCTGTGTAAGAAATTATTACATATGATCAACTCAAGTCCTACATCTTGCTTTTGTTTTTCCATTTCTTATCTATTCCTATTTGTTTGTTAACAAGATGAAATCCAGAAACGTGTTACCTTTTAGAAATTCTAGCATATGATATAAATTGGGTTAAATCTGTAAATTAATGTGGAAAAGGCTGATATTTTTGCAGCACGACTTATTACTATATTGTCTCAATCCTATGATCAGATCTCCCGTCTCAGGGGATGAGCAGTGTCCATTCCTAATGTTCTTCCTGAATCAGTGCTTAGGGCTTCCCCCAAGGGCTTAGACACCGTAAGCATTCATCACCTGTGAGATAACACAGAGCTCCAGGAATAATGTGTTGTTTTGTTTTGTTTTTTTGATTTGGGGATTTTTTGGCAGGAGTTCTGCTAGAATCCATATATTCTAGGGTCTTCTGACCTCAATCCATGACAATTTCTAATGTATATGTACTCATTTTTTTCAGCGTGAGTTGATCCAATTGTATTTATCTTAAGGAAAGAATGTGAACATATCAAAATTTTAAGAAAATTACCACTTTGGAGTAGCGTCTTTTTGCCCCCAGGATGTTTGTACAAACAGCACATAGCACATTGCATGTATAAAATTTTCCTCTGAGTTCCACACTATCTATTTGTCTATCTATATGAAGATTAATGAGGAATATGAAAATAATTTTAGCATGAAAGTTCATAAACATACATTATACTTTTTCTGAGCCCAATGGTTCAGAAGTTAACACAGGGAATTCTCTCTCTCTCTCTCTCTCTCTCTCTTTTTAATATTTTATTTATTTATTTGACAGAGAGAGATCACAAGTAGGCAGAGAGTCAGAGAGAGAGGGGAAAGCAGGCTCCCTGCTGAGCAGAGAGCCCCATGTGGGGCTCCATCCCAGGACCCTGAGATCACAACCTGAGCTGAAGGCAGAGGCTTAACCCACTGAGCCACCCAGGTGCCCCTATAACACAGGGAATTCTTATTCCAGCATTCCAAATGCCAATGTCATCTAACAGTTTAGTTGACCACGAGCCAGACGCTGCATCTGCCTCCCTCTGGGCCTCACTTTCCTCAATGGGAACTGTTGAGAGTGGAACTGAAGATCACTGAGGGACCTCGGGCCAGTTAGTCCTCCGGAGCTATGTCCTCGCCTGAGAGATGGAGTCGTCTCTACCAGAGGGGTGAGATGCTGTCTCAAAGTGGGTGGAGCCCTGGGGGCATTAACCATCCCCTGCCCGGAGGGCGGCTGACATCTGAGAGGAAGAGAGTCACTGAGTGTGTTGAACCCAAAGCCGCGACAATCCACACAACTCATGCCACCTCTGAGGGCCACCAAGCAAAGCCCAAAACAATTCAAAATCATTTTTTTCTGAAGCTCTGACAGCCCTCTTGAACTGACATTGCATTTTCCTTTGAAAATTAAAAAAAAAAATGTGTTACAGGAAAATAAAAGTAAATGGCAATAACAACGGTCAAATGTGTTACGACTGTCAAGAAAATGTAAGATGGAGACAGGCCCCAGAAGCCTGTCCTCAGCCTCCATTTCCTGTGAACTGGCCTCTGCTGGCCCCTCCCTTCAGAACCAGACTCAAGTCTCAGCCCCTTTGCTCTCTGTTCCCCCAACCTCTCTTCCTTCTGTCCTAGCCCCAGCTCTACCGTAAGTACACTAAAGGGAGAGCCCACATCAAAAGGCTCTGTCGTGCCAAGTTCCCTAAGAGTGTCTTCCCCTGAGAGACTAAGAAAAATACGTTTTGACTGGGCAGAAATACTTTATCACTGAATATTTAATGATTACCTTTCCTCCAGAATTAGGAAAGAAAATAAAACATTTCCGAAAAAGAAATCGAATGGGAAACTGGAAAGAACCATGGGATCAGGCAGATCGGGGTGTGAATTGTGACTTCACTCAGTAGCTCCAGTCACTTAAGCTCTGTGAATGTCACTCTTCTCAGGAAGAAATGGGCTGATGGTAATTCCCACCTCGGGGGTGGCTGTGTATTGCACACAGGCAACGGTAAACGGCCTAGCAGCGTTGTGGGGCTCAGAAGAGACTCTGGGACAGTGCTTTCCCTCACGTTCACCCCCAGAGTGCTCCAGGAGGGTGTTTTGCTGCAGAGAATGCCTTTTAAGAACTTGGCTGGTGCTGGACGTTTGTAACTTCCCCCACAAATGGAGGCCACCCTGTGGGGTGTGGACTACTTTCTCTTGCTTCCCTACCACCAGGAGGTTGATAACAACCCCACCGGAATAGACTGTCTAAGGGGGTGTCCTCCTGGAATTTGGTCAACAGCTATGAACTAAGCACCAGTTCTTTGGTCCGAGGATGATCCTGCTCTGTGGGCTCTCCGTTTTCTTGCAGACCCTGAAATATGCTGGTCTCCCCTCTGCTCCCACACCCTGACCACCTTTTGCTTCAGGGACCTGGTGGTATTGTCTTTGGTCTAACCTCTGAACCCACACAAGTGAAGGGTGTGCATACACTGTCCTCCCTCTCTCCCTCTGTCCCCCACTTTCTGCTTCAAGTTCATACTGAGAACCTACTGTGCACAGGCCCTGTGGAAACAGGGGAATGAGCCCCAGGCCTGGACCTCAAAGCGGACCTGCCGCTGACGTATGAGGATTTGAAGTGTGTGACGAGGAGGACACACAGTTCAAAGTGACGAGTGCTGCAGGCTCCCTGGGAGCAGAGGTAGAGTGCTACCTATACCTGGAAGTTTTTAGGAAGGATAATGGCGAATTTACCAGAAGGCAGAGATAGAGGGAGAAGGTCGTGTCATGCATAGCAGATGATCTGTATAAGTGCACAGAAAACTTTCCGGTAATGAAGCAATTATGGTGAAAGCATGTCGAAAAAGAGTTTCATTCTCAGAAAAGGATCAAGTTCTCTTCATAATGACCAAATAGTTGTACAATCATAGGACCTATTAAATTATCATCATCTACATATGCATTTAAATTGAATCTTACACTGTATTCAAAATACTCTAGGACATGAATCCTAATGCTGCTCCATGAAGAAAAAGAAAAAAACAGTGGCTTGGAATGAGCTTCACCCCTTACCATCCTCTGATCATCACCAGGGTACCTCTCTGCCCCCAGTTACTGACCAGCTAAGTAGGTATAATACCATGGCCTCCCTTGCAGGAACGCTGTCAAGGTCACTGGTGGTCTGTAAGAAAAGTGAAGCAGGGGGCACACGGGGAGGCAGCCCCATCCCTCTCTGTGCTGAGCAGTCACACGGCGCCAACAGGACCAGGCACCAGCATCAATTTGGGGGACACACAAGGTTATGGTTGAAAGTTCTCCATCCAAATGATGCCGGAGGTCTGCTCCTTATTATAGAACAGTCAATTACACCGCCTCCTAGAGCAGCAGAGTTTTCCAGAGGAGAATACTCTTCAATTGATTTCACAGTCCTCCCTGGTATGTAATCCCTCTGGCTATGACGGCATGCACGCTCTTATAAAGACATTCTATACCGCCATCAAATGAAATTATATCATGTATACCCAATGTTGAAATAGGCCCTGTTTGGGGAGGTTAAAAAATAGATCCCCTAGAATAAAGCTATAATCAGCATGAACTATAGCTTTTAATCGCCTGGTAAGGTGAGAAGCATTCTTGAAACCGAAGCACGAGACAGTAGCCATCGTCTGTAGAAGCGCAAGGAAGCGTGTGCTGATTACTTCGGACTCTAAACTCTAAACTCTAAAACTTCGTTTTCTTCGTTTCTAAGTTCCTCTTGCGGATCAATATACTTTTTTCATTGTCATGGTCTTTCCTGGGGATAGAGACACTTGGAAATATATATATTTCATATACATGGAAGAAGAATATTTGGGGTAGGCCAGGACGAGGGTGGGGCGGGGTGGGAAGGAGCGGTTCCGAAGCAGAATTTGGGTTTATGAGTCAGACAAACAGATGCTGGATTACAATAGCGGGTCTGTTTGCTAAGGAGAGACCAGCTCTTGGGATTTGATTATTGGTTATTATTATTATTGATTTGATTGTACAATTACTGATGATACATTTCAATTTTTTTTTCGAAACTTCAGTGTTTACATTTCCTGCTCAACATCCGTATTGTGAGCACCCGAAGGGCAGCCACTGTGTCTCACTTTCGTTTCTCAACAGGTAGCATAGGCCTACTACACAGTAGCCCTCAGATAGTGTTGGATTTCTTGATGTTAAAAATATACATATTTATATATGTATATACATATATAATATATACATATTATATATATGTATATAATATATACATATATAATATATACATATTATATATGTATGCAGATCGGACATATATATAAATATATATACCTATATTTGTGTATATATGTGTATATTTATTAAAACCACACCTGCTGTGTATCAGACACTGTCCTAGACATCCAAGTTTTCTGTTCCATAAGAAGTCAGAGTGTAGAGGGTGAAACAGAAATGCCAGAAATATGCCTGAGCACGCTGGAAAAAGAAAGAAGGCTCAACCATTGCCAAGTGGACAGGGCAGACTGCGCAGAGGGGAAAAAGTCTGACGTGGTCATCGAGTAGCGATCTGGAGTTTGCCACCTAGGCAAATGAAGAAAAGACAAATGACATGCTGTTTTTAACGGCAGATAAGTGAATAATTACAGGAATGGTCTTTCTGCCTTCATCATTCTGAAAAAGTGAACCATCTTGCAAGAAGATCCCCACATACCAGGACACAGTGCGATTAGAAATAATTCTGATTCCAACGAAAAGATCACTTAGTTCAGTGCGTCCGTGAGGCATCGTTGGCCCCAAGAGACATGCTGAGGAAGGAGAAAGTTTGGAAGGCTTGCAGGAGATCCTGCTCTCTCGTGGCAGGCATGGGAGAAGGTGGGTCTTTCCAGCTGGCCGGGGAGACCTGGCACAGTGCAGCCCGCTGCAGCAGCAGGTGTCTGATGATAACGTGCACGGTCCTGACCCGTGCCAGCCGGATGCTCGAGAAGCCCACCCTGAGACGGAGTTAGGAGGTGCCGTGGTTTATGGGGGAAACCTTATGAGGAATAAGAGGGGAGGGATGCTGGGCTGGACCCTTGAAGCCTTCACAGCCCAATGCAGACTGGCCACCCATGAACAGGTACAGATCTGACCACTTCAGCCAACCTGAAAAGGAGCTCCAGAGCCAGGATCGCTATGAGATGTGTTCTGCCTGGGGAAGGATGAGCCGACCCTGGTACATAGCCATGCTCATCATTGTTTGGGGCTGCTTGGGAAGAGCACAGCCTTGACTTGAAAAGTGAGGCAGGTCGTAAAGATGGCTGGCTTGCCGCATCCTAGCTACTGTGAAGGGAGATCCTGGTGGTGCGCCCCCCACGGCTGTCACTGCACAGAGCACGCAGCCCACACAGTCCCCGTCCCGCCTCCTCAGGAGCTTCTACACCTGAACTGGAGTGGCCTCAGCCTCATCCCCAGCTTGGGGGCAGCTGACGCTCTCTGGCCTTTGATGGACGACGCAGACCCACCGCCTGGACCCACTGTGCTGATGCTGCCTGGCAGCTTGCCCGCTCTCTGCACACGCTCCCTTTCTAATAAACGGACTTCACCTCTGCTCCAGAGTCTGAGCTGCCCCACTTCTCCAGTTCCCGTAGCAGGGGTCCCCATCCCACTGACCGCTATGGCCAGGCCAGGATATGACCATGCACTCCAAATGCAGGGCTAGCATATTGCAAAGCAAACTGTTTTCTCCCCGAGTCCTGGGGAGGAGGAAATGTGGCGGCGGCTCTGAGCAGACATCCTAACGCAGAGGTGGAAACAGAAGATGAGAATGACAACTTTGCTTAGAAGCTTACTTCATTGTCCAGCCACCCTGCTGGGAAATTCTTCCACAGATCTGACCTAAGTTTGTCCAGCTGTGGCAGAAACCAGCTTTGTCCTGGGTCGCCCTCAGAGGGGGCAGCTGATAAAAGAACTTCTTGTGTCAAATGACATAGGGTCCCACGCTGACATGTCCATGAGAGGGGAGAGGGGGCTTCGTGCGTGGCTGTGGCCTCGCTGACCTCGCTGACTCCAGGAAAACCGCCAGGGTGCAGCGGACAAGGCTCCAGAGAAAATCGGGAAGGTCTGAGCTTACTTTCCATGTCCTTACCTGCCTGCTGGGTGACCTGGCTAGGTCAGCTAAGTGCAGGAGCCCCATTTCCTCACCAGCAGTGTGCCTCCTCATGCCTGTCTTACAGGTATGCGAAGTGATGGCGGGGCCCTGTGGCCTGTTTCTTTCTTCATTTATTTAAAAAAAAAAAAAATGCTACTAACTTAAAAGGGTTTTAAGTCCAGAAGAGAAAACTGACCAGCCCAAACTCAAATTCATGGCAGAGTTCAGAATATCTCTTTCTTCAAAGTCACGGCATTGCCTTTATGATCCTCCTTATCCCCCACACAAGTCTGAAGCTCCCCCTCTCATTGTCAAAACTGGACAAAGGTTTTGTTAAATAAAGAGAGAGCCCCAGAGTACAATCATTTTCAAACCAAGGGATATATTCCCAAGAGGAAACTGTAGGCCCCAGGCTACCTGGCTGACCCGTACTGGGCTCATGGCCCCTCCCAACGGCCCCACCTTCCACCAGCTCAACTTGCCTAAAACCCTATGGTCCCCATCATGCCCCAGAGACCAACTGGTGGGAACTGACCATGTGCAGACATCCACAGGGTCAAGGATTCAGACGTGGTCTGTCTTGGTCTCCGTCATGGGTACAGGCGGTCATTTCGGACACCTTCCTGCAAAGCCAACCCCGCTGTGAATGGCCTTGTCACTGTTTCTACCTAAAAAGAGCACTTAAAAAAATTTACCTACGGGCATCAGGGCCGGAAGAACTCCTTAGTGCCAGAAGCAAGTGTCAGACCCAGCGCCAGAATCCTTAGTGCCAGACCTATAACACCTTTTACGTCGTACCGACACAGCAGCGGAAGGGCACAACAACGAGTGTCTGTGTATGACACAGTGGGGCTGGAATCCAGGCCCTATGTCCAGCTCTAGTTTCTTCTCACGGCACCCACTCAGGCTGTTAGGTGACTCTAACTCGGAAAATCCCACAGGCGCTGGAGCGTTTCCTGTTCTCCCCTAATTTGGAATCACGGAGTTCTTGAATCTTGGCTGGAGGGCGTGGCAGCCAATTTTCCTATAGTCTAATTTACTGCCTGTTGCTGATATCACTGTGACTCAGGACACAGGCTCTGGAGACCACTGCACAGGGTCCGTAACCCGGACACGACGCTCACTAGCTGTGTGTCCTTAGGTAAACCCCTTCGTCTTTTCTGTCTCCATTTCTCTATGGAGTAAGGGCACAAGTGGCCCCAGGAAGCTGATGGACTAAATGAGTTGCTCGATATTCACCTCTTAGAATGACTGACCTGCAGTAAGCACCGAATAAATGCGACACTTATTTCATTATTTCTGTTCGATAGATAAGAAAACCGAGGTGCTCAGATGCAATGACAGAGGGTAAATTAATGGAAATGTAGAAATCTGCATCAAGGTTTCCGGAGTCTGGGTGAAACGCCCTTCATCCATGTCAGTCAAATTAATAGAGTTGCAATGTGTCGAGGCTAGAGAGGGCTTTCCTCTCCCTTTTGCCCAGTGGCTCTGTTGTACAGGAGAGTCAAGGCCAGAAAGGGGCCCCCTTGGTTGTGTACTGGCCAGCTGGAAAATGACAGGAAATGATGACTGGCTCCTATTCTGAACCTATGGGATTTCTAGAGGTGGCATCTGAAATTTTGTCTTTTTAACAGTTATTTGCAGAAAGCCAGATCAAAGCAGATTTGTGGAATGGTGTTTGAGAATCACTGAATTAGAGCATTCCAGCCTGGCTTAGACGGAATCCTTGGTTGACCGGATTAATACTTCCAGGCCAGTAATCTATAAATGATTTTATTTTACCTCTCTTTTACATACATTATTTATTTATAAATTATATGCCCAGACTACTGTGCCCAAAATACTACGTTCATTATTGAACTGATGAAAAAAATGTAAAAATCTTAAAAAGGAGTGAGTATAAGGTAAGAATAAGTAGAAGTTCCATTACTGTCTTTCTGCTACAATGGGTCATCCTCAGCACTGCCTGAGGGAGCGCACCCCATTTTCAAGACCATAGCTCAAGAGACCTAGATATTGTTTGTTGCAAGACACCAAGGAGCATGCAATCAGACATGTGCTTCCCAGTCCGCTACTCTCTTCTGTCACTGATGACACAGCTGTGAAGGAGAACCTGGTACACTATCACGGATGGTACTAACTTCCCGACCTGAAGGAATTGCTGAACTGGTCACTGGAATCCAGCATGTGTTGGGAAGACTCAGTATGCCCCCTTCTCGTCCCTCCCCGAAGGGCGAGCCGTGCTAATCTAATTGGTCATGCATTGAGTCAGCTCTTCTGGTGGGTGGGTCACTGTGTGTCGTAAGATTATCTCTTGGGTGTGGCTCTTGCTGCTTTATCCACATCTGGCTGGAGTGGTAGCCTGATTATGTCCCTCTCTTCTCTAACTCCAGATCTTCAGATTTGGCTTAAGCGACTTAAAGATACATATGTATTAGGCTACATGCTTCCTTGAGCTCTGACTGGACACCACACTTAGCTGACAGTACTTTGCTTTGATCCTTGTGCGCTCACAGGAAGGAGGGGTAGTTCTGTCATGGAGACACGGGCCCCTTTGCATCATCCAGATGGTCTCTGCTACTGCACATTCTCTACTCACCACAGATCAGTTTGATTCCAGTAACATTTGCTTAATATGCTTTTTTTTTTAAGATTTTATTTATTTATTTGACAAACAGAGATCACAAGTAGGTAGAGAGGCAGGCAGAGAGAGGAAGGGAAGCAGGCTCCTGGCTGAGCAGAGAGCCCCACGAGGGGCTCGATCCCAGGACCCTGGGATCATGGCCCAAGCTGAAGGCAGAGGCCTTAATCCACTGAGCCACCCAGGCATCTCTGCTTAATATGCTTTTTAACAAGCAGTTTTAGTTCAGCTAAAGCTCAGCTAGCATGAATTCTGCTGGCTTTGAATGAGCTAATGTGGGTTTCATCACTGATGCTTGGATGACCATGGGCAAACCAACTGATCTACCAGGGTCTATGTTCTCATCTGTAAAATAGAAGTATTAATAACCCTGCCTACCTCATTTGACTGGTATGAGATGAAATTTGTAAATGCTTTCCATAAACTTAAAAAACCCCATTCAAATGAAAAGGATATGGAGCCACCAATGGAGGAAAAAAAAATTGTTTTTAATGCAATGCAATCCGAAACTCAGTGGGCTGCTTCTGTTTATACAAAGTTGTCATTGGAATGAGCATACTAAGAAAATTTGGTAAAGAATTTGAGAGATAGGGAAATTTTGCATAAGTAGCAATCATTCATTCTTCATTCCATGGGAAATACGTACTGAACCCCAGACACACTTTGCCAAGAATTAGAAAAAGAAGGTGAGTGAAACCAGTTGTGGCCCTCAATGAATTCACAGTCTAATGAGAGACAGAGACAGAGAGAGTGGGGTGAGCCACCATGCAATTACAGGGCAGCGTGCTAACTTCTGAGATGGGGATGTGAACTCAGAGCTGGGAGAGTGAACAGGAGGGCCACCCAACCCCACTCAGGACCAGGGAGAAGTTACCTGAAATACATGTTGAACTATTCAGAAGACTAAATAAAACTAAAGGTGGGAAGGATATGTTCCAAGTGGAGGGGAGGGAAAATACAAAGATTTTGAGATAAGAGCAGGCTTTGCACTTTCAGAGATTGCCAAGAGCCCTGTATGGCTAGAGGCCCCTCTGCATGTAAAGTGTCAAGAGGGGGAGGTTGATAGGGACGTGGGGCAATGGAAGCTTGAATCTGAGAAGGGACATGCTGTTGACCTGTGTTTTAGAGTCATTCTGGAGACTTCTTCAATTAATTCTGTGCTGGTTTGAGTTCAAGACAGGGTTTTCCAAATCTGGCTGAGGTATCAGAATCGTTCCCCTGAATGTACTAAATTCGGATTCCTGGATTCCTGTAATAAGTTTGGATTCCTGGACTTTACTAAATTTGGATTCCTGGACTTCGTGTACTAAATTCAGATTCCTGAACTCCATGTCTTCTAAACCTGAGTCCAAAGATGTGTCTTTTGAACAGGCTCCCAGATAATTCTGAGAAAGTCATACAACTGAAGGGGGCTTAATTGTGGGCCCCCAAATGATATGTCCGTGTCTTGAACCTCCTGAGCTGTGAATGGTGCTTTATTTGGAGAAAGGATCATTGCAGTATATCCTGGGTTATGTAGGTAGGCTCTAAATGCTAGGACACATATCCTGGAAGATAGAAGATGATGAGGGAGCAATCTGACTGTGAAGGTAGACATTGGAGTGATGTGGCCACAGTCAAAGAACGTCAGGGGCCACCAGAACCTGGAAGAGACAAGGAACCAACTGTCTACCCTAGAGCCTCCAGACTGCACGAGGTTCTGCCTGCCCCGTAATGTTATGCCTCTGGACTGGGAAAGAGTACACGTCTGGTGTTTTGCAGTACCCATTTTCATTGGTTATAGCAGCTCTAGGAAACTGGTACATCGGCCAGCCATAATTTTGTTTTTCATTTGTTTGCTTCCATGAAGGTGGGATAAATGGTGGCAGAGTCTGAGGCAAAACCTCATCAAGTTGTAGAAGAGTTTGTTGAGAAAGACCCTAGCAAATCGCACAGCAATAAAGAAAATTTCCAACCTGACCTGGGGTCCAGCCCTGACTGAAGCTGAGCTCTGAAAGGAGTACCTTCTTCCTCCCCTGCTTAGCCCCCCACACCCTTCCGGTGTACCCTGCTTTTGCTTTCTGGTGCTGAAAGTGGTCATGTTATAGACAGTCTTGCCCATAAACACACCTTCTTCTTTCTCACGGGGAACCTCAGTTGCTGACTCTCCAGAGAGATCTCCCAGTTACTAACTGCCCTGAAAAGCACCTGCTTCCTTGGGTGCAGTGGACTAACGGAGCAGCTTCGTTAGTGCTGCTGGCCTGTCCCTGTCACAGGTGCCGTGCAGGTGAGAAAGCACGTCCCTGAGTTTTCTGGGACCCTCTAGACAGAGACATCGGGAAATTTCTATACTCCTATGTGGGGCTATAAACAGAAAGTCTCCTTCATGGGATGTATTTGAATGCAGGTGTGTATTTGTGTATGTTTGTCTTTGTGTGTCTGTGTGTGTTTCTGTTTCTGTGTGTCTGTCTCTGTGTGCAGGTCCCTGTGTGTTTCTGTTTCTGTATGTGTGTATGTGTGTATTCAGCCTCTTTGTAGGAACTGTCTATTTCAGAAGCACCTTTCATGATACTGAAGAAATTTCCTGAGTGCCTAATGTAACCCAGGCCCTGTGGGGAACACGGAAGCAAATTAGATTCAATATCTGCCCTGAAAAATGTTCACAGCCTAGTGAAGGGAGACGCAGTGTAATGCAAAAGTTGAGGAAAATGACTTCAGATTCACACAAACCTTCATTCAAATTCAGGCTCTGCCTTTCATTAGCTAAGTGATTATTAGCAAGCTTCCTGAGCCCATGAAGCTTTAGATCTGTAAAATGAAAATAATGTGTTCTCTCAAGGTTGTTGAAAGGATTTCTTGAGTCAGTAGGTGCAGAACCGTTGATGCAGTGTCTGTCCCACCTTGGGCACTCAGTAAAAGAGAAATACGATTATTTAATTTGTGCTATAATAGATGTGGGCCGGCAATTCAGTAAACACAACAGAAAAGAAGGAACTGAGTCAGGTTGGCAGAGTCAGGGAAACTCTCCAGAGCCAAAAGAGGGGAAGGAGGAAGCTGCCAAAATCTCCGAGATACAGGGTTCAAGCAGAAAGAGGAGTTGAGTCTGGGGAGGTGGAGTCGTCAGGAATCCTGGCTGCTACCTTAATCTTGACCATCTTACCTTGACCTGGATTCCATTTAACTTTGACCGTGCATTGATGAGGGGAAAAAATCTACGTGGTTTTGTAAATTGATATGAGTTGAGAATTGACATTATATCCTTCTAATTTCACATTCATGAAACAGAAACTTTTTATTCCACTGGAGCAGTGTTTGGCCTCACAAAATCATAGTGGACAACAACCTGTCAATTAAACAATTAAGGTTTCAGTCCTCATTTGGAAAAGAGCCATTATACCTAAGAAAATGTGTTTAAAGAACTGACTTTTATCTTGTTTAGTGCTAAAGCATAAAAAATTAAATAAATGAAAGACATTCCAAAAATTAAAATTTAAAAACACTCAGCTTTTACAAAACAGTCCCCTACTGCATTCCACATGTCTCTTTGCTAAAAAAAAAAAAAAAAAAAAAAAAAAAAAAAATTATCACAATTTCTGAATAGCACAAAGTCATCATCACACACATGAGTTACTTAGTGGTGTCATTGGTAGACCCAGTTTTCAGCCACCATGAAGTGTTCCTGACTGAGCAGCTCTTACACCGGCCACATCAGCTCCTGTGATGCTCATGAATGTCCTCCCTAGCCACCCCCTCCCCCTTATCAAACCTAACCAGGGCTCAAAAAGTGCCTTCCCACGCTTGATCTTGTCTAATCTTAATCCTCACAATAGTGTTAGTTAGGAGGTAAATACCATTATCTTCATTTTAAAGAAGAGGAATCAAGTCTAAGAGCTTAAAGGCACTCAAACAAGTACCCCCAGCTAAATAATGGCAGATCAATGCTGAATCTATTTGACTCAAAGCTTAATCTTTTCACACCAAAGCCTCTTCCATTTATATTCATTCGTTTATGAAGTGAGCAAGTATTTATTGGGTCCAACTGTGTGGGGCCCTCATGGTAGAAGTTGATGTTTACCTTGTGTGGTCTTCTTGCATCTTTCCCTATTTTTGTCCTCATTTTCTCCCTTGATAGTTAGCAGATTGGCTATCTCAGGTTCTTGAACTTGGATATTGGTCAACAACCAACATACTCTTGAAGAACATCTTCTATAGCCTGGTCCAGTTACTGTCCAATCCTGGTCTCTTTTCTCTGAACATGCTCCACTCATCAATGTCCTTACAGAAGTGCGGGGCTCAGGTCCATATACAGTTGGAATCATCCAACATTTCACTGACCAATGCAGAGCTTAGCTAACTGTTCCTGCCTTGTTCTGGGGTGGTTCTCTCTAGTTCAAGACAACAGGATTCCAGGAAGATGGACTTTTAATCTAAAGCAGCATTCCTTCCCATCTTCACAAGTACCTCCCTTACCTTTGTTAGGTCCCACAGACAGAACGAAGGTAAGCATACCAGTACAAAAAGAAATCATCAGATGTGAAAATTATCCCGAGCCTTGGAACCCACGGACATCTGAATGCATTTTCCATATACTCAGTTCCCTGAGCTGTAGATTCCACAATCTACTGTTTTATTAGAACTCCCTCTAAACACTTCAATAAATCTCCATGGACTCTTCTTCTGAAAAGTCCAATTGCTCATGGAAGAGATGTTTAATCATGGTGCTCCATGTTTTTAAATAAGAGGAGGCAAGTGAAAGCAAGTGTTCCATAATTCATGATGTGCACTCTCTCAGAAAACTTTTTTTTTATTAAGAATTGGATTAATGGTCTAATCATTTTGCACACACAGGAGACTCAGAAGCTATAGAGGATGCACAGCCATTTCAGGAAAAAGTTCAGAATGCTTTCAGAGGTCTTTTCCCCATCTAGGATGAAGGGGGTCTGGAAATCAGAATAAGAAGGCAGGCAGTAAACCCTTATTTGTACCCCTGAAGATATTCAGGGAGGAATACTTTTCAAGGAACCTAAATTATCTGAGCATTGTGTCTGTTCCATGGGTTACTTCCCTAAGTGGGAAAGACAGCCTGGTACACCACAGATAATAGGCAGGTCAGCCAGGGAGTAACTCCAGGCTCTGCTACTCACAGACTGTGGCCACACAAGGGACTGGGGTTTTCTGAGTCTCTGCTTCTAGTTTTACAGTTGTGAAGTTTAAGTCAGGCAATGAGTGCAAAATTCTAGCTTCGCAGCAGTTGCTCAATAAATGGAAGCTGCTTTCAGGTTCCACATTAGCCAAGTTATATAGGTAGAAAATATTCCTCACGGAATTTCAGATTTCTACCTTCCCAAACTTTGATAGAGTAAGTTTTTCCTGTTTTCGGCCACCATATTGGTGATGATTCATTACAGCAGAATAAGGAAATTAATACACTCTCCTTGGGACAACTGGGTGGTTCCGTTAAGTGTTTGACTTTGGCTCAGGTCATGATTCTAGGGTCCTGGGACCGAGCTGCACATTGGGCTCCCGGCTCAGTGAGGAGACTGCTTTTCTCTCTCCTTTTGCCTCTCCTACCCCACACTCGTATTCTCACTCTGCTCTCGCTCTCTCTCCCTCTCTATCAAAAATATTTTAAAAAAATAATACACCATCCTTGTTCTATGGACATTTTTGAGCAAGAAACCTCAACACGTTAAGTAACTCCCCTAAGTTCAGACAAGTATAAATAGTGAAGCCAAGATGAAAACGTAGACCTCCCTCACATGAAGACACACAAATTCTTATTTGTTTATTTTTCCTATTAAATGGTCATCCTTAAGTTGCTCATAAAGTCTGTTGAGTTTAGAATGAATTCTTATTACTTTGAAATGTTAGAAGGGTCATAGTGAACATCTTACCAACTCCCATCTAACATAAGCCAATAGCTCCAATAAATCCCTTATCAACAGATGGGATCCTAACTTGGCGTTCCATATTGTTAGAATGAATTGATTATAAACATAGTTAAATGACTATTTGGAAGAGCAAAGCATTTAGATAACCCATCTTCAGGGTAACAAAATTAAAAGTTTTGCAATAAGGAAAAGTAGAGTAATCAAACAATTAAAAGACCTGAGAATCACCAGCTGTACATAACAGATACGTGTCAAATTTGTATATGATTTAGAGAGAACCATAACTTTCTCTGTACTCCATTTTCTTCACCAGAAGAAGCTGGGGCTGGAATACATTACTTCTAGAGTTTCTTCCAACAAGACTTCTAAGTATACCTTTAGGGGCATTTCCAAAATATATGTAGAAATTCATAGAACAAGACATAACCTGAAATTTGTTCCAAGTTGTAGTTTATTTCTATGGCTACCTTGCCAAAAGTCATAAACTAATACAAAATCCAATCAAAATTTTAAAAATAGCATTCAACAAAACATTGAACTAGATAGAAAATCTAAGCCCACACTGAACCTTAACAACTGGGAGATTCATTTCCTAGATATCAACTTGCCCTCTGTGATAAGCACGTTCTTCCTACATGAACAACTCCTGATATTTGACATCACTTTGAAGTTTATGAGGAGCTTTCATACACATAATCATTGATGTCCACCTTGTGAGGTAGGCAGGCGTCACTGACGATGGACAGAAGGGAAACAGGTCAGAGCCCATGAGCTTTGTCCAAGGTCACACTGCTAATAGAGGTCAGAGCCAGGACTGAATTCAGACCCTCCTAGAGACAAAGCCTCTCTTTTTTCCCACAGTATTCAGTGCCTACTGATGACCTGTGGACCTAAAGCGACATTATGTCAGCCACTTTTTGATTTCACTTGGAGAAGTGGCTCTCAAGTTTGCAAGTCAATGCCTCTCAACTCCCAACTGAAGATCACTATTTAACTTTGAAGGCAATAGCTTTATTTTATTTTCCCTGGCACCTAGAACATGGGTGACACTCCATAAATACTTAATGAATAAATGGACAAATAAGAGATTAAATTAATTCATTAATTTGGAAGTTGAAGTCCAGAGAGAGAGATGGCAACTTGGCCAGAATCACCTTGTCAGTAGTACCAGGACAGAATTTATTTCTAGATCCCTGGAGAGGGCAATTGTGAGGGATATGTATATCCAAATTTCTTTATTAAAGGTTGTCTTTGGTTATGTTAAGTGATGAGAATTTTATCTTGCCCAAGGGACAATTTAAAGTTGTAAAAACTTATAATATAAATTAAAGATACGTGGCATAAACTCAAAATCACTGCATTTGTATTCTTGGAGTAAGGTGATGGAGTACCACAGAAGAAAATGTTTGGATAAGCTGGAAATTTTCCTAAAATGTATTTGTGTTATTTCAGGGATGCTGGGTCCACAATGTGATGTGTGTTATCTCTCTGTTGTGTTCACTGCTTCCTTTCCATCTTAGGTTCTTGGTCCATGTCCTTATGTGTCCATTCCCTTCAGTATAACTTGTCCGGTTATGTAATTGTTCCCTTCACCAGGAGACCTTAGAAGTCATTCCCTATATAGCACGATGTCAAGACAAGGGCATCCTTTGCAAATGAGGCAGAAGTAAAAGCAGGCACAAGCCACCCCTTCCCCCTGACTCTTGGGCACAACTGTCTCCCAGTTGTGGGAGGCCCTCCCAGCTCAGGAGGCTGGTGTTGAGGATTTTAAGCACTTGGGGAAAACAAAATATATCCTTGTAGCAGTGAGGACACAAATGCTGCTGGCTCTCTGTATCTTCCTGGGGAATATCAAAGTGGGCGAGGAGGGAAGCCCCTTTTGTTGGGGCTTCAGATCATCCTGAAGGGGGCTGAAATATTTGGGAGCTGGAGAAAGAGGAAATGAGGTTCATGAAATTCACTGGCTATGCTCAGCCTGACTCTCTAATCCAGAAACAATGAGAGCATTCCAAAAATTAATAGGTCCCAAAGGGCTAGTTTAATACCTTCATTTCCTTTGCCAAGAGAGCAGAAAGGAAATACCAAAGGTCACCCAGTGAATCTGTGGCAGAGGTCAGTCCAGTCCCATTTACCAAGAGTGTCCAAGACTGATTCAAATCTGCCCAACTGTGCCAAATAACAGGACGTCAGAACCAGAGAATCAAGTGTTTAATGCTCTCTAGAATTATGACCTTTATTCTCTGCCACCATTAACAAATTTGGTAAACTGCAGGCACATAATATGTAGATTTATATCTGTATGGTCTGCCATGTGAATTAAAAAAAAAAAAAATCTAAGTGAGGGTCTCAGTACACATAAGCCTCTCAAAGTCTCCATACTCTTCTCCCGTTCTTTCCCCTGCCAGCCTCTACCTCCTCACTCCTGAACTCATTTTCCCAAAATCCATTCCTCAACTGGCTTTTCCAGTGTCACAGTGCTGCCCCATGTCTCTTACTTGGACCTTGAAACCTTTACCAAATCCAGGCACATTAGATCTTATTTCTTTACTGTCCAGACCCCAGACGTCCCTGGATTTACTCATAGAGGGGAGTCAACAATCAGGATCTTGGCATGACTGCATTAAATTGGAGTCATTTCCAAACCATTTTACTGATTCAAGGAATCATAAAAGGGAATTCCAATAGTAGCCAGGAAACCCAGGTTGTAACTTCAGTGGTTTATTTTGTAAACCTTCTTTTTTGGTCTTCAGTGGTTTATTTTGTAACCCTTCTTTTTTGGTCTATGTTGTCTTCAACTCTTAAAAGACCCAATAAAACTTGAGTTCTGGCTTCTGTATTGAAGGAGGTTATGAAGTGGGGGGAGAGAAGCTTTTCTAAATTAATGATGTCTCTCCTCAAACTCATCATGAAGAAATTCACCCCCTGGAGAATTATTTAGCTAAGCAAATGGTATGCAAACATGAGAAATGACGTTGATTTTCTTAAAGTCACAAACTGTAAAGCATTTTATTAAAAAAAAAAAAAAAGAAGAAGAAGAAGAAGGAAAAATGAATTGTCCTAGTCCATTGGGAACCACTTCTCTTTTGACTTTTCCTCTAAAGGGGGCATCTCAGACTGGAATATTCAGCATAACTGTTGAGAAATCTAGATTCTGCCATTAAAGGAGAGATGGAGTCAAATATTATTCTAGCGTTTCCATCTCATCTAGTGCCTACTTCATGCAACTTTAGCTTTTCCCTGGGTTATCTTTCATTGTTCTTGCATCCTCCATCTCCCAAGGAAGAAACAGTATTTTTTCTGTCTGCAATTAACCTGACTTCTTAACTCTGGATCCCACCCAACTATTAACTACCCACCTCCCTTTTTAATTCTCCCAATGTCTGTCTCTTAATTGATTCCTCTTGAATTCCTTGCCCTTAACATTGAAAGAAACCCCAGACAATCTACTCAACATGTATTAGACCCACTTTCTCCTTTTCCTATTTACAAACACCTGTAAGAAACATGCCTCCTTCCTGCTGAATGCAGAGCTAGACTCAGGGCTTGATGCTACAACCCCAAGATCATAATCTGAGCTGAAATCAAGTAGGACTCTTCACCAACTGAGCCATCCAGGTGCCCCAAATTTGAGATAATTTTGATTCATATGTTATAAGTTATAAGTTATAAGAAATGATTCAGAGATATCATGTACTTTTACCTACTATCCCCCAGTGGTTTACAATTTTGCAACAACATTGCAAAACAATGATACAATATCACAACCAGGATATTGACGTTGATACAGTCAAGATACAAAACATCTCCATCACCACAAAGATCCTTCATGATGACGCTTTATCGCCACACCCATATCCCACCCACCCCCTTTTGAACCCTTGGCCCATTGATCTATTCTAAATATTACTTCAGAAACGGAAATATATAGTAAACTACCTTTTGGAATTGGCTTTTTTTTAACACAATTTCCCGTAGATTCATCCAAGTTGTGACGTGACAGGTGCCAGTTCTTTTTACTGCTGATGCATATATGGTGGCTATGATGGCACATGTACACCAGTTTGTATAACCATCGACCTGTTGTGGGCCATCTCAGTTATTTTCAGGTTTTACCTGTTATAAATCAGGCTACAGTGAATATTAATATACTGATTTTATGTAAACATTAATTTTCATTTCCTGAAAGAAATGCCTACTGAACAATTGCTGGGTCCTATGATGGTCGCATGTTTAGTTGTGTTTTTTTTTTTTTAAGATTTTTATTTATTTATTTGACAGACAGAGATCACAAGCAGGCAGAGAGACAGGCAGAGAGAGGGAGAAGCAGGCTCCCCTCTGAGCAGAGAGCCCGATGTGGGGCTCGATCCCAGGACCCTGAGATCATGACCCGAGACAAAGGGAGAGGCTTTAACCCACTGAGCCACCCAGGCGCCCCACATGTTTAGTTTTTCAAGGAACTGTCCAACTGTTCTTCAGAGCAGCTATACCATTTTGCATTCCCACTAACAATGTGTGCCTATCCAGTGTCTCCACATCCTCACCAATATTTGGTGTTAGGTGCTTAAGGGCACGTCCACCTTAAGTGGGTAATGGAAGGTCCAGTCTCTATAATAAAGCAAGAAAAAGAAGTGCAATGCACACAAGTTGGAAAAGAAGAAAAGGGAACTCCCTGTATTTGCAGATGACATGACTTACCATAGAAAATCCCAAGGAATCAATAAGAAAAAAAAAAAAAAAATAGAATTAGTAAGTGATTCCAGCAAGGTCACAAGATAGAAAATCAGGAGAAAGAAAGTCATATTTATATATACTAACAATGAAAATGTGGGAACCAAATTACAAACATAATATTATTTACAATGTGTCCAAAGGAAATAAAATATTTAAATATGCACTTAGAACTAGTACAGAATTTGTTTGCTGGAAATTATAAACTGTTGGCAAAAGAAACCAAAGACCTAAATAAATGCATTGGAAGGCTCAATGTTAATAGATTGGAGATCTCAGTAAAAATGTCAATTTTTCAAAAGTTGATCTATAAATTTAACACAATCTCTATCAAAATTCTAGCACGATTTTTAGATTTAGACAAAATTTCTCTACAATTTGCATGAAAATGGGGTTGCTGGGTGGCTCAGTGTGTTAAGTCTCTGCCTTCTGCTCAGGTCATGATCTCAGGGTGCTGGCTCTCTGCTCAGCAGGGAGACTGCTTCCCTCTGCCCCTCTGCCTGTCTCTCTGCCTACTTGTGATCTCTCTCTGTGTCGAATAAATAAATAAAGTCTTTAAAAAAAATTTACATGGAAAGACATAAGCCCTAGAATGGGTAAAGCAATGTTGAACAAGACAAAAAAAAAAAAGTGGGAAGAATCCCTCTTCCCTATGATTGGGATACCAAGGAGCTATAGTGATCAAAGCAGTGCAGTGTTGGTGAGGGGATAGAGTTACAGATTATTGGAATGGGACAGAGGATCCCATAACAGATCCACACAAAGAGACTCATCTGATTTTTTTACATAGATGCAAAATCACATCAATAAAGGAGAGAGAGACTTTTCAATAATTGTTCCAGAAGCAACTGGACACTCAGAGGCAACAAGTGAATAAACGAACTAAAGAACAAGTGAACAAATTTTAAAATATGAATGAAACTTGATCTAATCCAGCTTAAGGCATTGAGCTCCTTGAGGACAGAAATCATTTCTGATCCATGTCTGGAGCCTAGCACAGCAGTGGAAACATGCACACACTCTGCGGATAGCAAACAAGTGAACAATGTGTGAATGCAAAAGTGGCCCAAATATGCCTTTGAGGCTCTCTTGAGAAAGAAGCTTCTAAGCTAAAATTTCAGAGCTGCATGGGATTTGTCTTGCAAGAGACTCTAAGTCTGATCAATGAAAAGAGCACTAACAGAGAACTCTGGAGAAAGATGGACTCTGAGGTTGAGCCCCAGCTCGGCAAGGCACATACCTCTTTACTCTGAAACACCGAATTTCACGGCACCTGAAATTCTTTATCTATACAGTGGGAAAGAAAATATTTACCTGAAGATTTTGCAAGTATGAAACACTCTCAGAGTGCTCAGCATGTAATAGATGCTCAATAAAAGGTAGTAGGTGTTTTTCCTGTAATAGTCTTAAAAAGGGTTAAACCAGGATCTGTCTTCATAAAACAGTGTGGCATACTGCAAAATTTAGTAGTAAGTTTAAGAAGTTTTTTGTTTGGTTTTATTTAAGCAGCTTTGTCTGGTCTTAAAAATGTCCTGGGTAGAGCTCCCAATTCACAGCAAAAGTCATATCCATGACCACTTGGATTTCTCTAAATAATTTGCGCTCATGGAACCTCAGTCAATAGCCAGTAACAAGTGGATGTGTGGCATCCATTATTCACTCTCTAAGGCCAACTTTGTTTTGGACTATTTAACTGAAATCATCTTCTTTTAAAAGCAAATCTTGCCAGTTGGCTGCTTAAGAGTAAAATATCTTTATGAAAAGTTTTAAGATGTCCGTTCCAGGAGGGCTGGAGAGAAAGCAAACTCTCAACATGGTCGCTATCTATTTTGGTTTAAACCGAATGATTTTCTTCTGAGCTTGGATTTCAAATCTGTGCCCTGTCTAAACCACAGAACGCTACTCCAGAGAGGGATCCTAGACACGATGAAAGATGGAGGGAAAATTCAGAAAAGATCTCAGAGCAAGAGGCCCAATATTACAGCCACCCTGCGCCTGAATTCATCTTTTTTGCATTGAATGGTGACCTTATCCAAATGCACAGCCCCCAAAGCAACAGATGGCTGATGAAAGGTCACCAGGCTGTGAATTAGAACCCCTGTGTGAGCCTGGGCATCTCCCCGTCTAGGGGTCTCAGCCCCCTATTTATAAAAGATGAAACTGCACAAGTGAATCTCTGAAATCCCTCCAAGATCTGCATTTTTCTGAACCTTTAACAACTGTGACGTCTTCATTTCTCTCTTCCCTTCTAGCTCATGTGGTCAAGCACCAACTCTCCAGCCATTAAGTAAAGGCACACAGGGTTTCACAGCAAGCCTGATGAATCCAAATGTTCAGAGATGAGAGGAAGAAAATGAGGGTTGTGTCTCCTTGTCATTAAAATTCCTTCCTAGACTGCTGAGTTCCCATGCATTTGAATGAATTATCTTAGAATCAGTGTTAGTGCTTAATTGGGAGACAGAGAAAACCGCAAAGAATCTGACAAGAGAAGGCAGATGAAATAGAAAAGTCTCCATGCATTGAAAAGTTTGACAAGCAGAAGAGCTTGTGATTTGAAAGACAGCTAATGGAGAACATGAGTCAGCATGAGATAACTAAAAAAAGTTAAATAATTAAGCTTACATAATAGGTATCTGATTGAATATCTAGATTTGGATTTAATTAACATTTCTAACCGCTCTTTGTCAGTAACTATATATTATTCAATTTAAAAGTGGAGAATTCCATTATTTAAAAAAAAATCGTTCATCTACAGCATGTCTGTGAATTTATTTCCAGATCTAGCAAAGAAGCTATTGTCCTTCTAACTCCCTTCTCCTCCTGACACACACAAAAAGCCTTACAATTAGACTTCTAGGAGGCCAAAATAATCGGAAGATATGGGTACCCTACCATCATTTTCTATAGGTCAATTGGAAAGTAAATCATAAATTTAATCCATTAACATATGTGCTCGACGGCAGGTCCTTCCTAAGCAAGTGGTGAGGGTGTTTGAGTTTCATCAGAACTGGTCGCTGCCATCTTTGAGGAGCTCCCAGGCAATGGGAAGAATAGATCACAAAGTAAATGTCATATAGCTCTTTCCTTCCCTGGCTGCTGGAAGCTCGCCCGCCACCGTGAATGACACAGTTACTATCCAGACCAGGAATTTCATAACCAATCAGCTACTTCAGGGGGAACAAATGGTCATTGATGTCCTTCACCCTGGGAAGGTGACAGCACCTAAGACAGAAATCCAGGAGAAACTAGCCCAAATGTAGAAGACGACGCCGGATAGCATCTTTGTATTTGCATTCAGAACCCATTTTGATGGTGGCTAGTTATGTTCTATTCAATACCGCTTTCTAGGGCGTAGAAGTGTGATTCGAATGGCAGCTCTTTCTAGTGTAACACACTGACTCAGAAGGCTGCTTTGGGGAGGTGCTTTGGAAACAGAAAAAGTCACATCTCATTTGATTCCTTACCACCCAGGAAATGACAGTCTGGTGGGACAGGCAAACACATGTAAATCCATCCCAGGTTGTGACAGTATACCAGAACTTTCTCAAAGCCCTTCAGAAGTCAATTCAAATACCCCATTCCCTGAGAACCTTTCTATAAAGGTTCTCTTTATCAGAACTCTTATGTGTCTATACTCTGATTGGGCCATATCTTTCAATGTTTTAGTATTAAACATAGCATCCTAGTAGAAAGCAGTGTTGAATATAACATTAACATGCTAAGTTCTTGTTCACTCTCTATTTATGCAAGGAATAGTCACTGGGTGTGAATTAGGATCCAGTTTCCTCCTTAGCTGTCAAGAATATAAATGCAAATACAATGTGAGTCCTGACCTATAGGGACTTAGAGTTGATGTAATGACTTTCTAAGAGCAGGTTGCACAATTCTAACCAAATGTCATCGTGTTTGTAGCGACTGTAGGCTACACTTCTTAACTAGCTCACAGCAATTCTCATTTTGCCAGGACACAGAGGGTGTGCAGATAATTCTTGCCAATCAAGAGCACCGTTCTGCTACTGGGTTGAATCAGAAGCCACCCAGGAATCACCCTGTTATCTGGAACATAACCACCAAGAGGACTTTTCTTGGTCTATATTTGGGTACGAAATATTTAGCACAAGAATGGAACGATAAATTTCATGTGCTGTACCCAAACTCGCTGAATGAAGTATCACCCCATAGCACCCTCTCACTGTTCCCTGGGGATTTTTCTGGCTTCTCTTTTGGACTGTAATGTGATTTTGAAGCTTATCCAGCTTTTCCATCTCAGCAAGCATACATATGTATTCATGAACACTAGCAAGAAAAAAGACAAAAAAAAGAACCACTCTTTAAAGGAAAAATGAGAGCCCTTACTTCCCTTTGCCATCAGGAATATGGTTCTGGGATGAAGTGAGTTTCCTATTGCTCTGGAAGCAGGAAAATTGGTGTCTTGTACATTGTCTCATGTGCCTAAGGGGGGAAAGGCCTGTGCCATGTAACACAGCAGAGAAGCTGTCCTCAGGACTCCTGGTGGCAGGGGGTACATATGCCAGCTCCAGGGCCCTCCCTGGGTCCGGCCGCAGGTGGCACATGATGGGACAGATCTTGTTTGGAGGGACCCCAGCCAGTCTCATAGTCTTGGAGGTGGCATCTTTAGGGGAAGCCAAGCTCCTGCTGTGACAATCTGGGGGAGACTATCTTGCACCTCGCTTTACATGGACGTCCTGCTTCTGAATTCAGCCACGAGCTTCCTGGAGTGGGATATACCTCATCAAGAGAGTATCTGCCCCAAAGCAAGGCAACATGTCTTCTCCTGGAAGGAAAAAGCAAAAACTATGAAGCCCTTCCGTCCTCACCCTCTGAAACAGTGGAGACAAGAACTCGCCCCCAACAGCCCTTACTTTCTGTGTGGGCTGCTGGAGCTGGGGCCACAGAAGCTGAAAAGTATTGGTAACCTTCCCCAGCAAACTTTTCAAAAATCTCTCACGCATCTTCCTATACCGCACGGCCTTGAAAACATTGCATAGGAAGGCAATCTCAGCAAGACCTTTGGAATAGAAACACTGTCTGGGACTCCTCCAGGACAAGGGCTGAGGAACTGGATACCTGCATCCCAGCTTTGCTACTAACCAGTGGATGGTTTGACATGTGAGCGTCACTGTCCTCATTCATGAAATGGGAATGAGAGTAATCCTACAACATTGCTCTAAGATAATGCCCTTTTAATGACCTCTAAAGTGTAATTAAAGCACTAGTTATCATTACTAATAATAATGAAACAACAGTCATCAATTTGAATACCATCCTTTCCATTCCAGATTTTTTTTCCTCTGCCTACTCCACCCTCCTGCCAGAGGTCTCTTGGATTTTGACAGTGATCCTTGTCACTAGATCTGTCAGAGAATGGGGTGGGGTCTTGGGTTACCAAGACCAATGCAGGCAAATTGCTCGTGAAGTTTCAGTTTCTAAATGTGGTAGAAAGGACCTCATCTAGGGGACAAGACGGTAAGCCACTTTTGGTGTCTCATTCTGGTAAGCTCTCTGAGGGCACGAGTATTATCTATGCTTTCTACTGCTCTGTACCCAGCAGCCCCTCGGGCCAGCTGATCCTCAGTAAATGAGCTGGGGGGAGACCCTCGAGGAAACCCCAAGCCTTATTTCTTGTTTCCACGCACCTATTATCAAATCCAAGTTAAGTGAGTCCAATATTCCTTTAAGCACTCTCTCTAGAGTGAATATGCCAACAACACTTCATTTTCACGTAATGGAAGTTTCTACCCTGCGCCATTCTTTTAAGTGAAACTGTCAAACAAACAAACAAAAACCACACAAAAGAATGACAACAAAACCTTAAGTGGTAAAATATAACTACAAGCACAGTCCTTATGACTTGATCTGGGTTTAAATCCTAAATCTATTATTAGTGGAGTGACCTTGGGCAAGTTAACTTCCCTCCCTGAGCCTTGGTTTCCTTATCTATAAAGTAGAAACAATGTGAGTACCTACCCTCTGGAGAGCACTTGAAGTTCAAAATATGAAAGTTAATGTCAAGTTCTCAAAACACTATCTGGGATATGCCTGATCCTCTACAAATTTTCACGGTGAGCATGATGCCTGAACATTGAGGACAAGCTACCTCTCCCTCCATGCTGTGGGAAGGAATCATACTACAGAGTTTCATAAGTCATAGAACCCCGAAACAGGACCCAGTGCAGGGCGATCTGGTCCTATGGGGTACAGGAATCATATACAGTGATGCTGCTTGTCGAAATGAGCTCCAGACCCTCATCCACAGCTGCCTTCAACTGCCTGGAGACGTCCCTGGAGAACTTCAAAGTCAGCTTGCCCAAGCTTGAACCCACAGTCATTCAGACTCCGCACCGTGGTCAGTGACCTTGTCACCCACCGTCATCTGGCCGCCTACCTCGGAAGCCCAAGATACGTCCTGGTCTCCTTCCTCATGCTCTGAGCCAAGTTTCATTAGGTCCTGCTGAATTGACCTCCTCATGACATCTAGAAACCAACACTGACCCTTTCATCCCTCTGTCGGTCAGGCTTTATAACCCTCCCATTGTCAGTGGACCTGGTCTCCAGTCCTGCGACCTGGCACTAGTAGAAAACCAGTCCTTCCCACCTCACAGCCAGGAGTGGCCATTCTAACAAAGAAATGTCACCACACCCCGCTCTTGCTCAAAATTCTTCCACGACCCTGGCCTGCTCCAGGAAAGAGGTCACTCCCTTCATCATGACTTGCAAGGCCCCATGTGCTCTGGCCTCTGATGTCTTCGGCCTCTTTCCTTACACACCCCTCCTCCCAGCCTTTGCTCCTGCCACCAAAGGACACCACCATGTCGCTGAGGGTGGGTGGACCTCTGCTTGGAATACCCTTCCTCCTTGGGTCCTCCTGATAAAGTCCTCTTCAATTAGTAAGGCTCATTTGACAGTCACTTCCTTTGTGACTTCGCCAGGGCCTGGCTCTCTCAGCCTCCCCTTCGGGATCTAGGACCCTCTCCCTTCCTTCCCATTGTTCTCTGAGCTGTGGTCTCCATCACACAGCATTGTCACTGAGGAGGCCACACTGCCCGCCACACAGTAACTGCCAGCGTGGTGCATTGTTCATTTGAGGCCACAGCGCCCAGAGTCAGACTGAGAACAAAGACTTAATAAATGAATGAAAATCGTTACTTAATTAATTAAGTGTAAAGGTAGGGTTCTTTCCTCAGAGAAATCAATATAAAGCCATTAACGGACACACAAGGGCTATTCTGCCTAGGGTGTTATTCACCCAGGGAGCTGTGTGGACCATTTCCTGACCCCTGGCCCAAATGCCACCTTCCTGGTAGGTTGACAGTGGTCACTGCATTCCAAGCACACACACCCCCCCCCCCCCCCCCCGCGCTCCACATTCTCTCTTCCTGCTTCACGTGTCCCTGATGCTATGGGTATCAGGGAACACGGTTTTCTTTTCTTTTCCCCTCCCCCACCATGCTCCTTCCATTCCTTTCCTCCTTCACACTTTCTTCCTTCCATCCTTCCTTCTTACTTTCTTCCTTCCTTCCTCCCTCCCCCTGACTGAAATGTAAGCTTTATGAAGGCAGGGATTTTGCCTGTTTTGCTCATTGCTGTATCGAAAACAATGTCTTTCAGACCGCTGCTGTTCTATGTGTGTTATATTGCAGACGAAGGAATAAGAGAATGAATGAATGAATGAATGAATGAGAGGCATAAACTACCTGTGTTGTGGCTGGCAGTTTTATTAGAAAAGGGAAGGATCACCTTAGCCTAAAGGCTCAAGAGTCCTTTGAAGTTCAAGGTCCATTAATCCAATTTTAATAGATTCCATTTATCAAAAAAGAAGAAAGAATACCTTTCTTCCCCGCCCCAGCCCCAGTCATCTTAACTCATTTTTAGTTGCAGACTGAGCTGATAGAAGGGTCAGATTCTATAAATATAAAATTAAAATATTAAACTAAGTTCTTCTGGAAACTGGAATAGTAGCAATGAATTATCCATGGTATGACTAACACTTGCTTGGCTTCTACTATGGGCCCAGCCAGGTCCTAAGTTCACTGCCACATGTCAACTCCTTTCATCACCACACTAACCCTGTGAGTCAATATTATTGTTGTCCCCATCTAGAAAGCAAAACAATGATGTGCTTAGAGATTAAGTAACCCCCCCCCCCCCCGCAATGTCCCAGAGCTGCAAGGTGGGGAGCCCAGAATTCATGCTGGATTACAGGAAATAAAATAGTTGAGGCAAAGGGAGTGGATACAAAGTTCTGCCTCTCAAAAGAAGAGCCTTTTGGGAGCAAGAAACTCAACCTTCTGCACATCAGTAACCTCAGCTGTAAAATGGGGATGATTGTATCCATTCCTATGGCTGTCAAGAGGCTGCGAGGCAATCACGTGTGAAAGTGCTGTCAAAAGGTGAGCTAACGTGACTCGCTGGGCAAGGTTACCACATTAAGGCTTCCATCCCATTCCATGTGATGACAGTATTACAGTCATTACGTGATTGCTTCCTTCCCATTCCAGGAAAGAAACACTGTTATCATTTGCCATTCATTCATACAGCCTGGGTGCATTTGCCGTGAGCTGTTACTAATTGGACAGTGCAGCCTGTGCCCTAAAGCTGATGTTAGAGTCTTTTTCTGGGCAGTAGGGTGGTCTTCTCGGACTACGTCCAGGCCAGATGCAACAACAGAAACTCTCTGTTACAACAGTGGAAAAGCCTGGCGGTTGGCGTCGAAAGGCATGGATCTGAAGGAGACCTCCGCCCCTTGACAAAGGTCTTCTTTCCCTGCTCAAACAAGTCCTGCCTTGGGTTCTTTGTGCTCGCTAGTCTGTCTCCTTGACATGCTCTCCCCTTCCCACTTTGAACCAGTTCATTCTAAGTGCACGTGCTACTCTCCCTGGCCTCCAGGACTGCATGGGGTCTCCTGCTTTGGGCTCAGAGGTCACCCTACCAATCTCCACTGGCACCACGCAGATGTGATGAAATCATCATTTGCATAAATACTAAATGTCTGTCTTCTCCTTTAGGGTTAAGTTGGATGGGGTCAGGGACAATCTCCTCTTTTTCAACATCGGAACCGGGATCCATTGTGAGGACAACACCTTCCTTGTAGACAGCGCTTGTTAAAACACATTGAATGAATGCCAGCACCAATTAAGTCACCTTGGGGAAGCCCTAAGCTCTCTGAGCCTTGCTTTCCATGTATATAGAAGAATCTCCCTGGCCGACTGCATCATAATGGGGAGGACTGCGCAATCAGAAAGCTCTTTAGACATAAAGCATTAACATACTGTGTGGGACTGAAGTGCTACAGTTTCCATGTAGTGCGTTTTAGGAAGTGAAGACTGCATTTGAAGATACAAACAAATTAATGTACATACCAGGCATTGAGTTAATTTGGAGTAAAAGCAGCCAGGAGGAAAAAGAGGACACATATCGCGATGTGCGAGCAGAAGAAATCCAAACTCGGGAGTATCTCTGGAAGGCTGGGAGCCGTTTCGGTGCGCATCCGGTTACACTGGAGACATATTTGAATTTCACCGTCCACTAAGTGGTGTTTCACGTTGGCCACGGAGATGAATTCTAACTTACTGTAAATAGAATTAGAAGAGCTCTGCTGCTAAATTATTTATTGCACATTACATCAGGCCCCAAGCAACGATGTTTTTAGGTCCCACAAAAGTAGCTGGGTATAGTCTATTGTCATTACATAAAGGAAAGTCTGACAATTTACATTATAAAATATAAATTACTCATTTATCAACCTCCAAATAGCATAAAGACTCCCTTGATTGTGGCAGTAGGAGGCTAGAAATAATTGTGTGCATCTTATCCCAAAAACTGGGTCCAGATTTGCCATAAAGATCCACCAATCAATTCTTCTCCAGTTCTGTTGAATATGTGAAAGGCAGACTCTCCTCTCCTCTGACGAACCCCCGTACAGCTTCCCAGTGCCTATGGAGAGTTAGGCTCCAGAAAAATCTTAATGGGGGTTGAATACAAAATAAGCCCTTTAGAAAGCTTTCATGTTATGAAAGACAGATTGAGAAAGGCTTTCATATCCCTCTCACTAAATTACAACAGGCTTGGGGTTGAGGGAGATTCTACATAGAGAAACATGCCATATACTTTTTTTTTTAAATATATAGATTTATATATTTTTCTTTGCTGAGAAGGTACCCTTCAGCTCCAAATTCTTATTCTTTTTCTTCCTTTTATTCCCTTGTTTTTTTCCTACTATCACTTAATTGAATGGTTTATTCATTTGGTCATTCATTTAGAAAATTAATAATTTCCTTCTGTAAGCTAAATTCCCTGCATCTACAGAACCCACCCCCCACACCCCACCCGTCCTTCAGAGACTCCAGGGCCCCTAACCAAGAGGAAAGGTGGGTGGGAGACATCCACTGTTCTCAATGAGCCCTGCCAGTCACCGGAACAGGCATCCACGGGATTTTGATAGGCACAGACATGGAGGACGAAGCCAACAGCCTGAGCAAGAGCTCAAAGAGGGAAAAGGATTAAAATAATATTGTAAAAATCTAATGATTTGGGAGGAAGTGCAATCAACCCAGAGATACCTTTTAAAGCTATCTAGTGGCTCAAAGGCAGTAGGCTTAAGAGAGGAAGGAGCAAAATGATGAATGGGCAGTCATGAGGATGAATGGATTGGCACCTACAGCCCAGGAGCTCAGATAGTATTCTGTATCTATAGAGAGATACAAGTGGAGCTTGGACCCTAGTCCTTGCAGCAACCCGTTCTCCACTTGGTCAATGGAGTGACCACGTTAGGTGCTGCAGAAAGGTAGGCACCTTGAGTGAAGGGGCGAGGGGCCAGATAGCTCTGCTGAGAGCTCGGTTCCTGTAGTGAGGTTCTTTGGAAAGCTTATCCCTCTGCTCTCCTTCATTTGGAAGTTTAGTCTCTCTGTTACTAATCCATTGCCTCTATCCTGTCAATGGAGACAGATATATAAGGGGAAATCCAGGTGTGTTCCCCTTGTAGGTGGATGGCTTCTCCAAAAGTGTGCATGGGCTAACACAATTGAACGCAAATCATAAAGGCATGTAGGGGCTCATCTTGACCAACTTTCCATGGTGTGATGAGGGCACGGAAGCCACCTGTGCAGCAAGAGCTGTGCCAGAAACCCAGTGTCTCTCTCCAACTGCATCCACACAAGAGCAATACCAAGTATGAGGAAAGATAGCCAGGTGCTATGGGGAAAACGGAAATTTAATTGATAAAGGAGGATCAGACATGCCAGGATGTTGGGTAAGGTGTGGGGAATGAGGTGTGATTTTAAAATAGAAGAGTCAGAGGGTGCCTCAGTGACAAGGTGACATTTGAACAAAAGCTTAGGGGAGCTGAGAGGTTCATTGCATGGGCATCAAGGGAAGAGGCTACTGGAACAGCCAACAAGAAGGCTCTAAAGCAGGGGCCCGCCTGTCCAGGGAAGAGCAAGGGGGCCAGAGTGGCTGGAGTGCAAGGCGCTGGGGAGGTGAAGCAGAGGGACAGGAGACAGTGAATGAGCCCTAATGAGGACAAGGTGACACAGTACTGTAGGCCCCTGGGAAGACACTGGCTTTCTCCTGCCTGCCATGGACACCACTGCGGGACTACAGCCAGGAACGAGATGGAAATCCAGCTTCCATTTTGCAAAGATCACTTTGGCTATCAAGTGGAGTGTAGACGTGTGTGGTAGGAGAACCTATGGGGAGGCCATGGGAAGGCTATGGCAGTGGTCCAAGCAAGAACGATGCATTAGGTATGATGAATAATCAAAACATAATTTCCAGGCAAATGCTTGAGAGATGCCATCTGTCATTCATACAGAAACCATGCGGAGTCAATATAAAGAGCTCCCATTCTCTTGTTTAGATGAGAATTGAATTCAGAGAAGTTAAGACCTTCCTCAGTGACCCATATTTAATCAATGGCAGAGCCAGATTTCAAATCCTGACTCTAAAGCAATGGGCACCTACTCTATGCAGGCATGTTGTGAGACCTACAGAGATGGGTCCCTGCTCTCGAGAGCTACAGGCCGGCAGCTGACAAGAGGGGAACAGGGGCTCCTTCTGTGCCTCCAAATGATTCTGTTCCCACGAAATTTTGCCTAGATGTGTCCAACAAATACACTCCTCGGGGAGAGACCCATTAGCTCCTGGGCATTATATATATATATATATTTTTCCCCCCCCTAAGGATCTTATTTATCTATTTGACAGAGAAAGAGGGACAGTGAACAAAGGAATACAAACAGGGAGAGTGGGAGAGGGAGAAGCAGGCCTCCCACTGAGCAGGGAGCCCAACACATAGCTTGATCCCAGGACCTTGGGATCATGACCGGAGCTAAAGGCAGAGGCTTAATGACTGAGCCACCCAGGCAGCCCAGGTCCTGGGAATAATTTTTTTTTTAATTTTACCTGTTGCTGTTTTTCTTTTTTGTTTGTTTGTTTGTTTATTATGTTATGTTAGTCAGCATAAAATACATCATTAGTTTTTGATACAGTGTTCCAAGAGTCATTGTTTATGTACAACACCCAGTGCTCCATGCAATACGTGCCCTCCTTAATACCCACCACCAAGTTCACCCATTTCCTCCTCCTACTCCCCTCTAAAACCCTCAGTTTGTTTCTCAGAGTCCACAGTCTCTCATGGTTTGTCTCCCCCTCAGATTTCGCCCAATTCACTGTTTCTTTCCTTCTCCTAATATCTTCCACTTTATTCCTTATGTGCCCCCAAGTAAGTGAAACCATTTGATAATTGACTTTCTCTGCTTGACTTATCTCACTCATCATAATCTCTCCAGTCCCATCCATGTTGATGCAAAAGTTGCATATTCATCCTTTCTAATGGCTGACTAACATTCCATTCTACATATGGACAACATCTTCTTTATCCATTCATCTGTTGAAGGGCACCTGGGCTCTTTCCACTGTTTGGCTATTGTGGACACTGCTGCGATGAACATTGGGGTACTTATGGCCCTTCTTTTCACTACATCTCTTTCTTCGGGGTAAATACCCAGTAGGGCAATTGCGGGGTCATAAGGTATCTCTATTTTTAATTTTTTGAGGAACTTCCACACTGTTTTCCAAAGTAGCTGTACCAACTTGCATTCCCACCAACAGTTTAAGAGGGTTCCCCTTTCTCCACAACATTTGTTGTTTCCTGTCTTGTTGATCTTTGCAATTCCTGGGCATAATTTTAAAAAGCATGGAGTAAAACATGGAGACTCAGAAGAAACTAAACAATAACTAAAAATAAAAATCCGAAAATACATCTGCAAACTCCAGAGTGTCAAGAAAGGGATCTGAAAGAGATCGGTCCTCCAACTCAGGCTCTTTTCTCTATTTAGTTGCTGGAACATTCTTTCTCCTCCTCTTTCATTTTTCACCAGACTTTATCCAAAAGGGGCTTGTATGGTCTTGCCCCTTCTCCCTGGCCAGACAAATAATGCCAATGGAGGGCACCTGGATGGTTCAATCGGTTGAGCATCTGCCTTTGGATCAGGTCATAGTGGGGGTCCTGGGATCGAGTCCTGCATCAGGCTCCTTGCTCAGTGGGAAGCCTGCTTCTTCGTTTCTCTCTGCTCATCCCCACCCCCACTCATGCTCCTTCACTCTCTATTAAATAAATAAATAAATAAATAAAATCTTTAAAAAATAAATAATAATGCCGATGGAAGGCTGACAAGCTGTGCAGCCCCCAGGCCTGTCTGCCCATCCATCTCTTCCTGGCCTTTCCTCTGCCGCCACCTGCATGACACCAGGCTGCCCCAGCTGTTCCAGGCTCCCACCTCCACCACTTGGGGCTCCAGATGACCAAAGAAGATCTTGAATGAGAGATGGCAATGCTAGAGGAAGGGGAAATAAGTGGTTTTCCCTCTCCCTCTTCTCTCCAGCCTCAGAGCGATGACTTGCGAGCCTAGCTGGTAACCAGCCCCTGACCTTGGGGAGCACATCTCCATTCCTCTGCTGTCCAGTTTGGGATGGCTTTCCTCCTTTTGTTAATCTCTGGGTTGCTTTGTTCTACTTGTAATTTATTCTAGTTGGCTTTGCCTATCTTTCGTCACCAGTGTGCTTAATTCCCTGGATTAAATCCCTCCTGCTTTTTGAAGGCTTGAAGTGGCTTCTGCTTTTCTTAAATGACACACAAACATACTTGCAAAGGATGGAAAGCCATGTCCCCAAAAATGTGCTGCCTTAAAAACAATACAAGACAAGTGCTTGGTGCAGAGGCATATACCCTGAAACTGGAACGATTCAGGGAATCTTCTCAGGGAAGATGAGCACAAACCCCCACACAAGGATGACATGTAAATTCATGATTTAAATTTTGAAGCCCCCATCTTAAAGATGAGTTCCTTTATAGATCTATAATTTTATACTAAAAAAATTCATTTTGGTAGACATTGAAGTGTTCATGGTCAGAAAGGTGATTTTGAAAAAATAGCCATCAGTTTCTTTAAAAGTTTTTATAATGAAGTAAGACACATTATATTCCACAGATTTTCTAAAAGGTTCATCAATATTTAATTTTCTTCTAAAAGCCACATTAGGATTAACATTACAAAGAAAACAGGCTTTTGTTCCAAGAAAAAAAAAATGTATCTCTGTGATGTGGCTGTTTTATCTGATATCTCTGTTAGCATAATATGGTGGAGGGGAGTATATTTATAATAACAACAGATTCGTTTTCTGAATTTCTTCCCCTTGCCACTTTTACAAACTAAGCATCATTTTACCAGCAGGAAGACACAGTACATAAAACTTGCAACAGCAGGATGTGTTCCCTAATGTTTGGCTAATCTTTGGGTGATCTCAAGGGAAGGTAATGGAAAAATTTTAATAGTTAGCAGGGGTTATGTGAACTTCTCTTTCTGTTACCTGGGTCAGCCAACGCTTTGTGAGATGTTAGGGAACAAGAACCCAATGAATGTGTCCAGAATTTGTTCGCTGCTCTATTCAGATCCAATTTGTAGCTAGTTCCTAAGTGCTAAGCTTTAGTAGATACGCTCTTAATAATTAATCCTTTCCTTAAAGTGCTTTGATTTTTCTGATTCATATCAAGCTGAGTATATATTTGGCAAATCTAAGCCAACTGAGCCAAAACATAATTGTGTTATATTTCTGTCCCTGGGAGATTCTAGTGGACGAAGCTGGAAAGGTGTGCTCTCCTAACCCTTGAAGAGAAGTTTGGCATTATTTACCTCACCAGAAGGGGCACATTTAGCCCAAATTAGAATATTCATGCATGCCGGTCACCGTGCATGCTGGTCAACGTGTGTGTGCTTCTACACGTGTGTGCCTTTGCTCATGCTCTTGCCTTCCTCACTTTAGCTAGCAACTCCATACTCAACTCTGAAGAGCCAGCCGTTGCCACCTCCAAGAAGCCTTCCTTGACTCCACCCCATCCTCAACCTTGCTCCAGAGCCTTCCCTCAGCTTTCTTTCTGCTCCTCTGCTTTCTTTGGCACTTGGTTCCAAGGTGATGGCTTTGTGGGTCTGGGGCGCCCACAGACTCCCAGGGACTGCAGAACAAGGACTGTCTATGGGAGCGAGCAGCCTAAACAGCTTCTCGGTACATGTTTCTTGAACACAGCTGAGCTGAGCTGAGCAGAGTTGCTGATAATTTATGAAGTCGAGATCTCGCCTCCAGCAAAACTGCAAAAGGCAACAGCTCCTCCAGCCCTGTGCTCCATGACCATTTCGGGACACAGTGGAACATTCATCTCTTTTCCGTAAAGTCGCCTGTGTGGGTTTGCTGCTTGCATTTTTCCTTTTCTTTTTGGCTTTCTTCCTATAAGAATTACACAACCTCCTGTCCTCCTCTTACCTCCTCCTCCTCCTGCACTGCACTGTACCTCCGGCTCCGAAAAGCTATGAATAAAGAAAGACAGCTGGTACTTCAGGATCCTGTTACTAATTCAATACGTGCATACCTTTCCTGTGAGTCCTGCAGAGCTCCATTTTCTTGAGAATGGCAGAGCCAAAAAAACCTTTCACTCTAGCCCTACAGAAAAATACAGATCTCCCAGGCCTGAAAGTGCTTTCCGAGCTCAGACACAGCCCATCCTGCATGGGAGTGTGTTGGATAACACAGTCAGACCCGCATTGGGTGAGCCTCCACCATTTGGCTCTCTTCGAGCCCAGTCCCTCTCCCTTGGCTCTTCGTGCTAAAATAAGGTCAATACGGTCCCCTGCACGGTGTTCAGGGGAGGGTTCGTAAGATCATGTTCTGCAGAGTCGGGCACCTCATGTTCCAAAATGGGTGGAAATGATAATAAAGAGGATGGTGATAGTAACATGTTTATTCCCAGTGGTTGCGGGTTAAATTTTATCCTCCGCAAACACAGAGGTTGAAGTCTTAACCCCAGAACTTCAACATGTGGCCTTATTTGGAAAGAAGGTCTTTTCAGAGGTAATCAAATTAAAATGAAGTCATTAAGATGGGCCCTAATCCAGTATGACTGTGTCCTTATAAAATGGGGAGATTTGGAGACAGGCACGTACACGGGGAGAGTGCTCTGTGAAGATGAAGACAGATGTCCGCATGATGCTTCCTCAAGCCAAGGACCACCAAGGATTGCCAGCAGAACACCAGCAGCCGGGGAAGGGGCTGGGACCAGACGCCCTCCTCGCAGCCTCTGAAGGTACCAATACCACCAACAGCTTAACCTTGGACTTCCGGCCTCCAGACCTGTGAGAGTATAAACTTCTCTTGTTGAAGCCCCCAGTCTGTGGTAGTTTACCTTTGACAACACTGAGAAGACAGACTTTAGACCAATGCCTGAGACAGACTTTAGACCAATGTCTCCAGGGAGCTCACTGGCTGACCCCCTCTGCAGACAGACCCCTCCACCTGCTGCCTCCTCCAGCTCCCAACCCCTCTCCCAAGGCCCCCTCCTCTACACACTCAGAACGTGTCCCTTCATCTTCCCCAATAAGCTGGGCACCTTCTCATATCCTACCTTACACTTCAATTAGGAATTATATCCTTCCTGTGAGAGGTTTTGTTTTAATTAGTCTAGGGTAGGACCCAGTCCTTACATTATTAAAAGCTCTCCAGGTGCTTTTCGTGAGCAGTGGAGGGAAGGTGCCACCTCAGTACATGTCCCTTGGAGGGAGGCCATGGCTCCCTTACCCAGTGTCCACCACATTTGGTTCAGTGGATGCCCCAGTGGCTGGAGGTTAGTGAGTTGCAACGCAGATAACAGGTCAATATGGAACTACAATGCTGCAGACCATACTGAACCCATCTGTTGTGTAAACTTGACCATGAAAGTTGCCTAACTCCTCAACACTACGCTTCCCTCCCTCTCTCCTCCCTCTCTCCCAGGCTCTGTGCTTTCCAGGGCTGCCCTCCTCTTTGCATCAGATCTCACTTTGCTCTTCACCACAGGGCTCTGATCATCACACCTTCTTCTTTTTTTTTTTTAATTAAAAAAATAATAATTTCCACAGTTCATTCATATACCTATCAGAAGTGAGTGCAAGCCCTTTAGTGTGGCCAGAGTATTCTTTCTGAAGTAACAACAGTAATAATAAAACAATCAAGAGTCAAAAAAAAAAAAAAATCCTCTCCCTAGTAAAAACAGTTGAGTGTCTCAGGGGCACCTGGGTGGCTCCCCTGGTTGAGCATCAGACTTTCAGTTTCAGCTCAGGTCATGATCTCAGGGTCCAGGATTGGGCCCAGAGCTGGGCTCCACAGTCAGTGAGGAGCCTGCTTAAAATCTTCTCTCCCGTTCCCTGGGCCCCTCTCCCCACTCAGGAGCTCTTTCTCTCTAAAATAAATTAATCTTAAAAAAAAAATTGAGTGTCTCTCCATCACACATCTCAAGACATTCAAACTCCTGTCGTGAGTCATCACACCTGTTGGTATTCTCACCTTTCTCCCACTCACTGCTCCCCTCCCCTGGTCAAGGTCCCTTTCCACAACGGGCTTTCTCCGGCCTCAGGTCTTCGCTCCTTCTCTTCCTTCTGCCTCACAAGCCAAACATGACTACTTTCCAATGCTTAGTTCAGGAACCTCCTTCCCTGAACTTGCCCTCTCACAGATGCTCCACCCCTCCCAGGCAGGGTGAGACCTTGGAGTTCCCCTTTGCCCTCTTGGTCTGGTGACTGTGATTATGCATTTATGTTATTTGTCCCCCAACCCTCGGCAGTCCTAGGAACACCGACTGTCCTATTCATGTCTGTGTGGCCATCACTTAGCCCAGCATCAGGTACAGATTGGATGCCCAGCAAATATTTGCAGAATGAATGAGTAAATCATATTAGTTGATATTTACTGGTGCTTTACAGTTTACAAAGTGTTTCAAATGAGAAACAATATGGGTAAAAGGGAAAGAAAGATCATGTGGGTCTAGTGGCCATTTCACTGAATCTCCTGCCAGCTCTGACTCAATTTTTCAATGAGTTACTGTTCTCCAAGGTCCTGCAGAGGAGATATAGCCATTAGGCGAATGTGTTGGTTTTTGAACTTGGACAAAGAAGGATGAGTTCATATATCCTGGTGCAGAATGGAATTTGCTTCACAATGCCCCCTCCCCCGAAATTTGATTGACACCATGACCCCTGGTCACTCCATATTCCAAGTAAGAGCCCTGAATGCTGCCATCTACAAGGACAGGTCAGCCAAACTTGCAGATATTGCCAATAGCCACGCAAAGGGACAGGTAGTAGTGCGCCCATCTGTCCACAGAGGCTACATCTTGAAAACAAAAGCCTCTTTCCCTCCAGTCCATTCAGCTCTGGAGCTCCTAGGGAGTACTTCCTTATCCATTTTGAGCACTAAGCCCATTGTCAGGACTTCTGGTGAAGCTATTGGGAAATGGTGAGGGACCGGGGATTAGGGTCACACAGAAGGAGGACTGGCTTTGAAGTAGCTCCTGAGGAGGACCTCTCTGTTGGGGGCCCCAGAGAAGCTACTGGACTGATAGACAATGGGCATAATCCCAGGCCTGTCTACTGTCCAACTGCTCCAGGTCCTTTCGGGACCTGTGGGCCCCCAAGACCATCCATGCGGTGCCAGCATTGGAAGTCACTTCTGTCACCCACGTTCTGCCTTAGGGATTGTGCCAGGACCCCTCCTCTCTGTCCACTTCTGCTTTCCTTTCAGGATTCACATCCCCTCTCTGCTTCCTCTCCTTTTGGCTTCAATTCTAAGTCAATCTCCACAGATCAGCACGTGATTCCCAGCTAGCAGTCCCCACTTCAGCACCCACCGCCCTGCCCCACTCTCCCCCACCCCACTGCCCCGACCTCCCACCTGTGCCTCCAGCATACCCAAGGGCAGACCTGCCAGTCTCTGCTCTGGCTTCCCGGGCTGTAACCCAGTAAGAGGCTGTAGATTCTAGATAGTCCTCATTTACTCCTCTTCCTTCAGAAACCCTTCTGGCTATCCACCATCTGCGTTATTATCAATCCTGTCCGAATTTCCATCCTTGAGCACACTCACTCCTGAAGCCCACTTCTACGTTAACACCATTGATGGCAGAGCCATGGAGTGGGAAGACGTGACGTGTGTTGTAATCCACATGCCACTCTCGATAGAAAGAAAAATATTGGGAAAGTATTTGCCCATAGGTTTGAGAGCAGAAATACCGTCTCCTTTGTAGGATACAAAATAAAATAACAAACCGCCTTATTAGGCATCAGCCAGAGGCAGAGGGCCTTGGGCACATCCTAGCATCAACCCCATGAGTTGTTTGAGTTACCTGGTGAACAAATCGAACAGATACAGAGTGGGGGGCCGTAATGAGCACACACAGATGCCACTTGAATCCTGTACATATGGCAGCCTTTTTCCAGGCACTTTGTTTCCTTTAGCCCCAAAGTCTTCCTGATATTCCAGATTCACGCTGTGATTTTTGAGTGGAATGAAATTACAGCAGCTCAGAATTATATCAATAATTATATTCTGCTCAGATGAGAATGAGTGTGTTCCAAACTGCTAGCAGGACCTCTAGCAACCATCAGGAAAGCAATTTCTTTGTGCCAAATAATTAAGTAGAGCATTTTAGCAAAAAATTAAGAGGAAAGGCTGTGTGTGAGCTCACTCAGACCGGAGGAATTGTGCCTCTGTCATCCACCAGCCCAGACTTAAGTCTCTGAAGCCTTAGTTCTTTTCTTTGTAAATTAGAAATAATGCAACATTAGCATATGTAATTGGGATGATTAAAGGAGGGATGCATTGTTACGTATATTGCAAATTACATCAGGGAAGATGGCTTATGAGAAATAGTCACAAAATGAAAGATGAAAACTCTTAACTGGGACTCCCTGGGATTGCCTGGGTGGGGGACTGGGTTACTATTCACAAATATTAAGATTTTCTCTCTAGTTTCAAGAGCAAACTTCTTCAGTCCTTGACTCTGGAATTGGTCACGTGACTTGCTTTGGGTTATGAGATGTTAATTGGTGTGCCGTAAGCTTGAAGAAGAGCTGAGGGGTTGTTCTTGTTTTCCTCTGGTTCTGTTATTGCCCTGAGCAAAACTCTATGCAGGCCGAGTTGCCTGGCAGGGAGGGTGGGGGAAAGAAGCATGGATCAGAGCCCAGTCACAGTGAGCTGATCTCAGTTGACTGTGAGAAGCATGTGGAAGCTCATTAGAAGTAAGACCCTCAGCTGACCCACAGAGCCATGAGAATAAGTGATTGTTAATTGAGGCCACTGAGTTTGAGAGCGGTTTGTTTGCCGTAATTTTGTGGCATTAACTAACTTTCCCCCTCTCTGCATAGGATGACCATGTATCTCCATTTACACAGAACAGCCTTGGTTTACATCTGTTTTGTGTCTCACCTAGTTTACATTTTCCTAGTCTTTTTTCTTTTCTTCCTTCTTTTAAACAAAGCATTGCTATTTGTTGCACTGAAATAAGCTCAGATGGGTTTGGTAGACCTTGACTTTGAACTTGTGCATGCTCTACCTACTTCTGCATGATCTATCTCCTAGAGTGGAAATGAGGGCACTCAAGAGGGACCCATGTTAACATATGATTAAATCTGAAAGGTGCTAAAACAACACATCTCTCTTTTCTCGACCTTCCCAGACAATATGTAACTAACACCTCTCTTTCAGTAACAGCATGCAAGTGACTTGCAAATAAAGCAAAATGTGCTTGGGCCCTAGCAGCGAAGGATAGCTAACTCTTTCCATCTCGGAGTGGCCGTGGGAGAGAAGCTGGAGCTGCTGTCCCCGGCCAGCTGGTATACCATCCAGTTGTGGCAGGACCACAAGGAAGCCAGCCGGCTTCCCAGAGCTCCTAGGTCACCAGTCAGAGGCGTGCGTAGGAACTGGAAAAATACAGGCTAGGTGGAGATGAGGAATGTGCAGGAAATAGTTTGAGAAACCTGCTTTAGAATGTTTAAGGAGAAGAGGGTGTCATCTAATGGCCCATATAAATCTACAACTGTTTTTAATGGTTTTATTTGACATGGTTTTTTTATTTCACTATTAATTATGTTGGCACAAAGAACCCCCCAAATTGCATAATTAATGCAATATACCATGTAAATTTCTTGTTTTCAAGAAAGTTAATTATGCTATGTCACAAAGTGCTTGTAAACATTTACTTTCCACCATGGAGGGCTGACCGCAGGGAAACTAAAAGACCAACGGTACTAAAAAAATATCAATATCCATTTCGACATTAATTAAGGAGACAGTGCCCGACCACCATGATTTAACACACGAAGTGGTAGAAGGTGTGTTTATGATCACTGTATGAAGCATGACTTTGAATTTAGATCAAGTCACTATTCAAATTAAATCGGCTCTTGTTTTGTTCTGCGTTTCCCTGTGTACATACCGAATGTGAAACTACGATGGTTCATGTGTTGTCTCTATGAGCAGAAGAAGTTCACAGAGCGTTCAAGATTCTGGTTTTATTATACTAAAAAAATACTTCAAATGGAAAGTCGGATTATTTCAACAATTAATCTTTTTTAATTCATAAAATCAAGGTAGAGCTATTTAAATGTTACTGCAAATTCAGTTTAAATGTTCATCATTAAAGATCAAATTATTTGTCTTTACAAGATAATGTAAATATAAGATTAAGAAACCTGCATGACAGACCCTAGCTTTGAGCTGGCTGTGAGGCAAACAGAATTAACAATGTTATTCATACACATTAGAAACTAATACAATGTTTTATGTCAATTGTGCCTCAGAAAAAAAAAAAAAAGCCATTCAGATAAACTGTAGGGATCTACCAACCAAAATAAAAGCTGTATTGTCAAAATGTAAAAATAAATGCACACACATAATATGGACAGAACTAATGTTGAATATTTTTAAAAAAATCAATTTATATATGTCCATGGTGTTTGTTCCCTTTCTTTAATTAGATTTTAGAAGTGTTTGAGTCTCCTCAAAACATAGAAAATCTGAATGACTCAGCCCTTCCTGTGACCTGGTTCCCTTGGGTTTGAGTGTCACTCTCTCCAAATCAGTCATGGATGGGGTGTGGGAATTTTCTGGAAAATGCTGGAAAATTAAGTATCTAATTAGTATCCGTTAATACTCTCTATATGCTAGACACTGGGATAAATATTTTATATGCATTTTCTTATTCTATCTAGTTAACCACTGCATGTGTAGGTATTATTATTACTTTTATTTTACAGATGAAGAAACAGATTCACCAACTTGTCCAATACCACAGGTTCGAAAGTTGTAGAGCCATTCTTCTCGTTCCGGGCATTTGAACCTAAAGCTGTGCTTTAATTCACTGTGCCATATTGCATTTCATAATCTCTAAATTTAGTACTATCTCAACTTTAGGAAGACTTTCTGAGATGTTGATGGAGCTTAATCAAAGCCCAAAGTTTATCGGGATCCTGAAATGTCTAGGAATTACTGAAAAATTCTGGAAATTAAAGGAAGACAAATTTGCAATGCACACAGATGGAAACAGTGTGGCATTGTTGTAAGGTGCAAACTAATAACAAAAGAATTCCGGAAACTGATCCATTTTACCCATGCATACTTAGTATATGAATGAAGCTAATAATTTAAATCATCAGAGAAAGAATAAACTGTGTACAAAATGAGGCAAAGATATGACCTATCAAGTTAGAGAGATAATTCACAATACATGAAATTTTTAATTTTAAATTCTGGATGCAGTAAAGGCATACATTATTTATTTAATGCATATTTATGAAACATCACTATTACCTAATGCTACATGAGGCAACATTAACTCATATCCAAAATAGTTCTTATATCAGTTTTGTCACGTCAGTTCTCCTTGAGTCCAATTTTTTTATTCAGCAAACATGTGCTAAGCACTTTTTCTGGGTCATGCGATAGGATTACAAAGTTAAAAAGCACCATCTCTGCCCTTAATTACCAACTGTGTTATTCTTTTGTGTTTCTCATGGTATCCAGTTCAATTCTGGTCTACAAAGAGTTTTGAACAAAATACTCATTGATGGCCAAGAACTTTGCAATACTCTGAGCACAGAGTAGAAGAAAAAGAAGAAGAGGAGGAGAAAAGGAAAGGAACCAGGAAGAAAGGAAAGAAGAAAGGGAGGGAGAGGGCTAGGGTTTTTCCTACATTTAGGAAAAGTATATTCCAGTTGGAAAGATGTACAAACAAATCATTTCAATATAATATGGCAAATGCCAAAAAGGATGTCACGGCTGACTGCTAAGGATGCACCAAGGAAGGGCCTTTAGGGGGTCTGGGCATCCCAGGAAGATTTCCCCAGGGTGGTAGGTAATTCTAGAGCAGAGAAAAGGCCCGCAGAAGTCAACCCCCAGAATGAAGTCAGCACGTCTTGAACACATACTCAGTTGGTTGAACAAACAGTGATTGGTTCATCGAATGGATCAGTAGTAAGTGGATGGAGGGATCAAAAACACCTAACGTGTCATGTCTAACCTTTAGGCTTTTAATTCCCTGCTGGAGAAGAGAAGCAGAAGCACAGGAACTCAATTATTCCTCCAGAACAGATGTGAAGAGAACTTCTCTGTCAGAGTGCTTTGGGCAGCTTGGAACAGAACACAGGACTGAAGCAAGGCGTAGACCCCAGGTGTCTGGAAATGGACCTCTAGGCGCATGAATGCTCCAGACAGGGGTTTGGTTATTCCACAGCTCAGTTTGACCAGCTTCTCTCTGGCTCTTCTGTAGAGGAACAAACAAGCCCCCTGGGGTATGTTTCCTTTGCTCCCAGGACTCTACCCCAGTCCAACTCCACTTGTGACACTAGAAATGTAGATTTTTCACATATCAGGCAATACTGTGATGCTAACTGGATGTCCCTACTACTGAACTCAATTCTGACCCAGAGATGGTGTCGTCAGATTCCACGGGTTCAATGCTCTGTACCCCAAGATTGCCCAACACACACACACACACACACGTGCACACACACACACACACACACATTCAGATGCCAACCCCAAGTCCGGTAGTCCAAGGCTCTGTCCCCCAAGATTCCCCAACACTCATACGCGCACGCACACACACACACACACACACACAAACACACGCACTTCAGACACCAACCCCAAGTCCGGTAGTCCAAGGCTCTTTCCCCCAAGATTCCCCAACACTCATACGCGCGCGCACACACACACACACACACACGCACTTCAGACGCCAACCCTAAGTCCGGTAGTCACCTGTGCTTCTGACAGATTAGGCTGTAAATCAGAGGTTCCTACAACCCCCTCCCAGAGTTCAATTTAATTTGCTGGAGTGACTCACAGAACTCAGTGAAACCAGTTTAGTAACTAGATTACCTGTTTATTACAAAGCATATTAAAGGATACCACTGAGCAGCCAGATGAAAAGATATATAGGGCAGGGTCTACGAGGGTCCTGAGCACAGGAGTTTCTGTCCTTATGGAGTCTGGGGTACGCCGTGCTCCAGTACACAGATGGTTTCCCAACCTGGAACTCTCTGCATCCACCTTTCTGGGTTTTTATGATCACATAGGTATAAGTGATTAAATCATGGCTATTAGAGGTGAACTCAGTCTCCAGCCCCTCTCCCCTCCCTGGTGGATGGGGGTGGGGCTGAAAGTTTTAACCCTCTAATTTTGGCCCGTTCCCCTGGCAACTGCCCCTCTCACCACACATCCTGGGGAGTTTCCAAAAATCACCTCATCAACATAAACTCAGGTGTAATTGAAAGGGGCTTCTTATGAACGACCAAAGTCACCCACTTCACCTTTATTGTTCTTGTAGCTATTTCAGGACCGGGAGGACAAAACAAAATATTCTAACAGAGGTGCCCCTTTGGCTCTAGTATAGGAAGTTACAAGGGTTTTAGGAGCTGTGTGCCAGGAACTGCGGAGGAAGACCAAAAGTCCATTTCTTATTCTAAGTCCCACTATCCCATCTTGGCTTTCCCTTGTGGTCACAAGATGCTGTTAAAGCCTCAAGCATCACATCCTTACACAGCAATTTCAACACGAGAGAAGGGCTTCTCCTTGTGAAGCACTCTTTTTACCAGAAAGGGATCGGGAAGTTTCCTGAAGAATGCTTTCCTCAGTTCCACTGGTCAAGCTTATATCGTATTGCCTGGCTCCGTTGCAAGGAAGGCTGGGGAAAGGCATTTGGCGTTTCAACCACCAGAGAGAGATTGATAGAGAACAGGTCTGGGAAAGGCCGTTGGCTCTGCAGACGATTGTGTCTGCACATGAGTTAAGCAAACACTCAGGAGAATTGCCCATAGCTGTGCTGATGTTAATTATGCTAAGGGATGCATGTGAGCATTAGTCCCTAAACACGAAGAAGTAATAACAAGTCTGTAACTTTTACTATCTCTTCATACTGCTTCCTTTCTCTTTTAAATATCCTACTCATAGCGATGCAGAAAACGCACTTACTCTTCCTTGGTCGATACCTGACATCGACTCCAAGGAAATCACTGACTGCTAGAAAACTGGAACTGAGAGGGGGTGAAGATCTATTCTCTGCGGGCTCTTCCCTAGGGGCCTGTCACACATCATGTTACTCCGTGGGTAAACGTACCTCATTCAACAGGAATTTGATGTAAACTGCGGCTCACTGCGTCGAGTACTCGTCTCAAGTCAGAAAGCCGAGAGATGGCATAGTGTGGTGTCCATCTTTGGCTTGTCCGACTCTGAAGACCATCCCTCCATTAGAACATCTACGTGTCTGGAGGGGATGTCATGTGGGTTTGAATGTACCGAGCATCCCTCTCTTATCAGCACTCCTGCTGGAAAAGCTCAGCCCTGACAGTAGGCAGGAGAAGTCTCCTTTAAGCCCACTCTTGCTTATTAATTGATGACATCACTGAACCTCACGCTGTGGCGCCCATTTTCACAGCCCAGGAAATTTACACGGATTGTGCAATGACAACCATAAATCATAGTCGAAACAACTCTGAGAACAAAAATACCAAGGGTTTGCCTGAGGTTTGCAGAACCTTTCATCCGAAAGATTACGTAATTTGTTTTGAACCTACACATTCATTATTCATTCAACAGATATTAACAGAGCACCCACCAGCATCGTGCTCTGTGCACTCGTAGCTGTTGATAAATGCGGACTGCTGATCTGTCTTTGATTCAACGCATATTTCCTGATCATCCACTACGTGCCAAACAATGTGATAGATTCCCCTTGGGTGAAGAAAGGAAGCCAAACCTGGTCCCCGCCCTCCAGAACTCTGTCACTTGAGAATCGTCCTTCAGTCGCTCCAGGAAGAAGAAATGTGTTCTGCCCTTTTGCCTCCCGTAGAAGCAGAATGACATGGTGCTGGTATTTTGGTTTTCACCGCGTCCGGATGTATTCTCCACCCTTCTTTTCGGTTCTCTGTGCCACAGGAGGCCAGTTCCTCTGGCCTCTTTCACATGAGCTCCGTTGCTGGTATCTTCCGGTCTGAGACAGGAGAGGCACGGGGGCAAACTGGGCCGGGAAGAGGATAAGACACAATTCCGGTTATTTCTTCTCTGCTCCCTCCTGGAGTCAGGATTGTGTGTCTGGGAGGGGCTGTGTGACCCTCTAGACTGGAGCTCCAGGTCACCTCCTCCCAAGTTCCAGGTGGGTCTCCTCCAGAGTTCCAGTTTCATCTGGCTCCAGGAACCCTGTTTTCCTTTTGTCCTTTGGCCATGGGACTGACTGCCTCCTGCTTACTCTCTAGTGGTCCTCACTAGTCTCTGGGCACCTAACTAACTCTGCCTTCTTTGTTCACCCAGCACGCACATCTACAAGGGGTTCCTGTCCTAAAAATTCCCTTCCTGTGAACCATCTGGATCAAATTCTATTCCTTACGGGGACCATGGCTCATCAGAATATCAAAGCTGATGAACATTTAGAGATCTTCTAACCTTTCCTTTTCATTTTACAGGTACAAAAACCAGGGCCTGTGAGAGAGCATCGCTTGCCCGAGGTCACTCAGCCTGTGGGAAGAATGAGCCCCAGCTCACCTGCCCGTCCAGTCAGCGTTCCCGGACCCAGATGCCAGACCACCTCTCCGTGGAAGGCTAGTTTTCTCTCTGGGGTCTGACCTCCCAGACTTCGGACAATGGCCCCTTCTGCAAGCTTTTAAGCTTGCAAGCTAAGGACATGAATGAACTGAGTCATCCCCGCAGAGCTTCATTAATTTTAAGGCAATTTAAGATTTCTGAGTCATAGGTTTCAGTCATTTAGACTTTCCCAGCTGGTACTGTGCTTGCCCACACACATTTTTCTTTCAAGATTGCATCTGTGTCTAGATGTGTGTCTCTGCCCACTCCCCGTCAGTGTCTGAGAGCAACGGCCTCCTAGAGCAATCCGTGCCGGGCTGTGCTTTTTCCATCTGCATGTGCATTTTAGTCTCTGCATGTCTTTAGTCTTTCGTCTTCATGGAATTAGCAGTCTGCAGCTTGATCCAGGCTCGATCCACCGGAGACCTGCCCAAGCCCAAATTCTATCTCCAACACAATATTTTACCCGGCCTCCCGAGGAAACTCAGTTATGCCATATGGTTGACTCCACTCACTGAATAATATTTAGCAACTTGATGAACAAAGACTGAATCATATCTTAACCATCTTGGCCAAATATTGTTTTATATAGCAACAGTATTAGTAATATATATATTTTATTTATTTTTTTTTTACACACTAGCGCTTCCTGCTACGCCCACAGAAAATTAAGAGCTAGACCTCACTGGAAGTAGACTGCACAATGAAAGAGTTCTCGCTCATTAGCGATCTTCAATTCAATATTGCCTTGTATGTATGATACATTCAGAATGTCTGCTTTTTCTTTTCCTCCAGAACAGCTGCTGGGATTGAGCAACAGTCTCCCGGGGTAACGCAGCAGGGAATCCTGGGGCATTTCCCAGACTCTGAAAACAAAGGCTACGTATCCATGGGGAGGACAGGGCTCAAGCTCTCTCCCTCCCACCAGGGAGAAGTCCCAAATTCTCAGGATGTGGGGAAGAATATTAGCAAGCCTCTGTGTGGGGCCCCCTCTGTGGGTGGCTAGGTGATCTTAAGAAAGTCACTTTCCTCTTTGAGCCACAGTTCAGTTGTTTAATGGGGATCCTAAAGAACACTCTTTATAAACTGTAGCACTGGGCAAGTGCTGGGTCCGTCCATTATAACGCGCAGGCACTGGGTAAGCCTTATAGACGCAACCATGAGTAAGATGGAATCCATGCTTTCAAGGAACTGACGAGTCGAAAATAGGAATATATGCAGAGGTCATCTCTATGAAATGCGGCTTGGCTAAGCTAAGGCTGTGCACAGTGGAGAGACTCTTAATTCTACCTGAGAACTCCCGAAAGGGATGGCACTTAAGATGAATCCTAGCAAGATTTACAGAGATGAGAGGGCATTCCACAAAGTCCAGACTAGGAGCGTCGGTTACCGGAAAATTATTGCATTGCACAGAATGATTAAAAATAAGCCGTATGTATCACTATTAGAAAATATTAGTTATTACTACAAATATTTTCTGAAAATCGAGAAGGGGATTTTGGGGAGAGTCTTCATACTATGGCAGTCGCAACTCCTCTCCCCCATGGCAACTACTGTGCCCATCTCCATGTGAAATTTTTGCTGTAAAATGCTGAACTTACTAGAATTAGGAGAAAGGAATCATCCTACTTTATCTATATTCTCCTGAGTATGCAAATCCCTAAAGAAAGGAACGGGTTCTCTTCATTCTCCGAGAAACATGTGCTGCTTTCTATGACCTACGGACATTTTCTATGGCAGCTGGGTTACCCAGGTCTGAAAAATGAATGATTAAAAACTCCTTGTTGGAATACAGACTGCTAGACAAAGAAGTTACTTGAGTATTACTTAATTTCATGTCCTTATGGTACAGATGAGGCAACAAAGCTTTAGTGAGAAAAATCGTCTGGATCACAGACCCCTGATAAATTAGGGACAGAGCAAGAGCAGATGTGAGGTTTCCCGAATGGTGTCAAGGCTTTTCTAAGGGCTGGATGAATTCTAAAATCTCTAGACCAAAGCAATCATGGTTGTCTTGATTGATTTTCACTCTCTTGACTTGACTTTGTTTTCACCCTGTCCTTGCGACAAGGAGGAAGGAAGAGAAGAAGACTGGTCCTTGCCCTCAGAGAGTTCCTGATCCCTTGAGAAAGTCGTGTTCGCTTCCTACAAACATGACAGATTAATCAGAATTCATTATAAAATCATTGTTAAATGATGCTGTGCACGTCAGGAAAGAAGATATTTCCTTAGTAGATTTGTCAGGAGAAGGAGGGCCTGAGATTCATTCAGCCTATTTAGCAAATATTCTCTCATTATCATATTTTTATTTTGTCTTGTGGGAGTTTTTTGTTTGTTTGTTTTTGTTTTTTGTTTGTTTGTTTTCTGTTTTTTTACTCCTATGGATAAGTCTCCCGGGAAATTGCTTTAGCCGGCTGCATAAGATGACTATACTACATTTTTCTGGTTTTCTATTACTGAGTAAAAAAACTAACCTGATACTTAATGCTATAAAACAACCACAATTTTATTAGACCACGTTTTTGTGGGTCAGGGATTTGGAAAGATGGCGTAACTGGGGCATCTCTGTGGTACTCTCTTGGGTACTGCTCTGGCGTGGAAGAGTCAAGTCGGTTTCATTCTTGTGTCTGGAGCTTTGTCAAAGTTTGGTTGGAAGGCTTGGTTCCACTGGGCTCCCTTCCTCTGCAAGTAGTCTGTAGGGCCTTTCTGTGTGGCTTCTTCAGCAGGATAGTCGATTGGACTTAATGCACGGTAGCTCGGGGCTCCAAGAGCCCACGGAGGAAGCCTCCAGTCTTCTCAAAGGTAAGCCCTGGCTTGGGTCACACATAATATCCAGCATTCTCTATTGATCTATGGAGTCCGACCAGTCCACATTCAAGGGGAGGGGAATGAACTCTGCCTCTCAACAAGGGGAGTGTCAAAAATGCGTGGCCATCTTTAGCAGGTACATTTATCTTTCTACTGTGTTACTTCATGTGTGCAAGAAAATCTTGGTGATTTATGGACCAAGTAAAAGTGTGATAGAAAAAAAATGAAAAATCTCAGATGGGAAAACAGGACAGTGTATGAGAAGCTTCTGCCATTAAACTGTGAGTTCCTATATGATCCACTGTGCTCAGCCCAGCAGCTAGCACGATGCTTGACACATAGAAAGTGATCCATCAACAGAACTGAGCTAATGGACAGACATTTGTTACTATATTTCTTGTTATGTGAGTGAATTTCTCACACTAAACCTCCCAGGAAAGGTGCCAGGGGAATCTTATTGCAAAACTGGCAGTTTATTGGGTTGACAAAGAGAACATTCAATTAAGGAGATTTTCAGAACACAATGGAATCATTTTAGTTGTGAAATGTGGACTTAAAAACTAATCATTTAGAAACATCCATAAAGTATTTGAAGACTGGGTGACACCGTGCAGCCCTTTCTGCTCAAGCACAAATAGCCCATCCTGGATGGGCACAGACGTACAGAGGCATAGACTGATTTGGGTCAATCTCAGGTCCCTCTGCTCCACTTCGAGGCCTAGGCTCTTTTCATAACACTAGATTTCTAAGAGAACATCACTCATAGATTGGCTTATCCAGAACACAATGATAATAACCAACATGTGTCCATCACTGTTCTAGCACTATGAGTATAGAGGGAAATAAAATATGCCCCTACGTCTCAAGGACTCCATGTCTCCAGATTGGGGCATTGTCTGCCCATTCTTAGAATCCAGGGAAATGTTCAGGTGTCTCCAAGTAGATCGAGTTAGTAGGGGACAGAGAAGCTGAGATATCTCATTATCTAGCCATGGAGCCATCGTGTCAGAGGGGAAAATCCTTGGATATCAGAAGGATATCTGTTCTCCCAGTGTGGGTCAACACCTTTTAGCTTTTACCCCTTCCATTTAAACATAATAATCTCCATCCCAATATTCTGATATATCACCCCAGAGAACGCCAAGGCAGACAACTTCTAAAATGGCTCCCATGGGGCGCCTGGGGGGCTCAGTCGGTTAAGCCTCTGCTTCAGCTCAGGTCATGATCTCAGGGTCCCGGGATGGAACCCCTTGTCAGGCTCCCTGTTCAGCAGGGAGTCTGCTTCTCCCTCTGCCTCTTACCCCGTTCGTGCACTCTCTCTCCTCTCTCTCTTTCTCTCTCTGTCTCTCAAGTGAATAAATAAAATCTTAAAAAAATTTAAAAAAGAAATAAAATGGCTCCCAATCATCCCTGCCTCCCTGGTATTCACATTCTTGTGTAATCCTCTTCTATCTTTTTGGGGTGGCTCTGGCGGCTTGCTTGTAATGAGTAGCATACGGCCAAGTGATATGGGATGCCACTTCCAAGATTAGACTATAAAATATTGTAGCTTCCATCAGGCTTGTCTCCTCTGTCTAGCCCTTCTCAAATATTTGCTCTAATGAAGCAAGCTGCCATACTGTGAACTACTCTATGGAGAGGCCAGTGGCCAAGAACTGAGAATGGTTTCCAGTCAATATTAACTGAAGAAACAAGACCTTCAGGCCAACATATAAGGGCCTGAATCCTGCCAGTAACTCCACAGTGACCTTGGAAGCAGAAGCTTTGAGGAGCTGTTGTAATGCAGCGATAGATAATACAAATGTATAAAAGAAGAAGAAAATTCACTTTCTCTGCTTGACTTATTTCACTCAGCATAATCTCCTCCAGTTCCGTCCATGTGGATGCAAAATTGGGTCATAAGGAGTAGCATGGAGGACATTAGGAGAAGGAAGGGGAAAATGAAGTGGGGGAAATCAGAAGGGGAGACATACTATGATAGACTGTGGACTTTGGGAAACAGACTAAGGGTTTCAGAGGGGAGAGGGAGGGGGGCAGGGTGAGCCTGGTGGTGGGTATGAAGGAGGGCACGTATTGCATGGAGCACTGGGTGTTATACACAAACAATGAATCATGGAATGCTACATCAAAAACTAATAGTGTACTGTGTGGTGACTAACATAATAAAAAGAAAAAAGAAGAAGAAGAAGAAAATTCAACTAGGTCAGCTCCAAAGCTAGTGTACTTTCTACTACACCATGTAATTTCAAGCTAGTAAGGATCTTTCATCCAGAGGCCAGGGGAACATCTGGCCAGTGGAACGATGTCCAAGCATTTTAGCTCAACATTCCTGTTCCCAGATGGTACGACAGCAGCCTTGTCTCCCTCCTGTAGACTTGGGCTTTGCCTCAGGCGTACCTGGCTCTGTATGCTTTCCTCCCTCCAAGACTCCAAACGATTCCTTTTCCAAGACACTCTTCCATCTTGACCTGCTGATGTTCTGCTCAGATTTCAAGGCCCGTTTGGTTCGAATGCTTCCCTTGCTTCATTTCCTGGTGGGAGAAATTTTCTTTCTTCTCCAGAATTTTACATATGTATATACCCCCTACTTTGTGCCAAGGACTCCTTTAAAAGATGAAGGGGCACACAAATTCCCCTGCTTTTCTCTAGTTTATATTTTACAATTGTGTTTTTAGGACTGATTTCATAGTATAATTTATGTATATCTTTCATGCCTCAACTCAATTATTAATTCAAAAGACGGAGATATCATTTTAGTAATCTCTGTGATGTTTAAAGTAACAAAATCCCAGAGCACAGTAACCACCTGTTATGGCCTACACTGTGTCCCTTCCCTCCCCCCACACCACCACCAAATTTGTGTGTTGAAGGTCAACTGTATTTGCAGACAGGGCTACTAAAGAGGTAGCCCTCATAAGAGAAAGAGGGGTGCCTGGGTAGCTCAGTCTGTTAAGCATCTCAATCTTGGTTTCAGCTCAGGTCTTGATCTCAGGGTCCTTGAGATGGGGTTCCACATTGGGCTCTGTGCTCAGTGGGAGCTCTTCTTTGGATTCTTCCTCTCTCTCTCTGCTGCTCTCCCTGCTTACTCCCTGTCTCTCTCTGAAATAAATAAATAATCCTTAAAAAGATTAAAAGAAGAAGAAGAGGAGGAGGAGGAAGAGGCACCAGGAATGTACATACACTGAGAAAAATGCCACAATGAGACACAGGAAAAAAGTGACCCTGGTCAGGAGGAGGTCTCAGGAGAAAGCAACCTAGCCAACACCTTGATCTTAGACTTCTAGTCTCTACAACTGTGAGAAAACAAAATTCTGTCGCCGAAGACACCTAGTCAGTAGAATTTTGTTATGGTTGCCTCAGCAGACTAATACACTGTCTTTTGACAAGAACACAATCAAGGACCTCAGCAGGTTGAGTGGGTCCACAGTGGTGTGGAAAATTCAGAAGCCATGGGCTTGGCCTTGTCTGAGTTTGAATTCTCTCTCTACCCTGTACTAGCCAACAAGAACAACTCATCCTTTTCCTTTCCCTTAAATGTGGTTAATCATGCCTATTTTACACTGGGCTCTTGAGGAAAATAGGAGATAGTGTTTGCAAAGTGCTGGTTATAAACTAAACACAGAAAAAGCTACTCATTTCCTTCTTTCTTTTCTTCCCTCCCCTCGGGAAAGCCCAGATCAGTAAGAGGGCCAGAGAAGCCTTTTTGGAGCCTGAGGCAAAAGGAAACATCCCAGATTCTGATTTATTCTTTCTTTAAAATCTGGAGGTATTTTTCATCGTGGATTTTTTCCCCTTGATTTTTATTTTTTAAAATATTGCTTTAAAATACTATTTCTCTTGATTACTGAGGTTTTTGGTGTTCCTTTACATTCTGTACCTGAGACAAGATCTTTCCCCTTCTTACTTAGTTTGGGCCCTGGTTACGTAACTCACAATGAAAGCCTCCTCTAGCCTGAAAGTTGATTCAGACTCTTTTGGGATTGTCCCTACCTTTGAAATAGCCCCATGCCTGGGTCGGGCAGGCTGTGTGAACGACACCAGGGTCTGCAATGACGGCCGACTCTGTCTTATCATCTGGAGATAAGGCCTCCTGACATATGTCAGGGATTTTTTTTTTTCTTTTTCCCCCTGAGAAGACACAGGAAGGGGCCCAGCAAGGACAGAAGGTGATGATCTAAATAAAGGATTTTCAAAATGTGATCCTTTGTCATTTTTCCCGAGGAATTTTAGCGAACGTTCAGAAAAGGAATGGGCCCAGCAATGGGAACCAAACTGAATTTTGGACTGGGATTCCCAGCGGTGCCTTTGGTCTTTACACCAGTCCCTGATGTGCTGTCTCTCCTCACCAGGCTGACAGCAGCTCAAGGGGAGGCAGGGGACCTTAATTTACCTTCAAGGATATTGCCCAGTGCAGGGTCAGTAAGGACAACAAAGAGGAGGAGGCAGGGAGAGAAGCAGGGGGAGCAAGAGAAGAGGGAGGGAAAGGAGGAGGAGAAATGGGTCCTGGCAGGACGGAGTGGTGATGGCGATGGTAGCTTTGTGGTAAGTAAGGGCCAACCTGAGCACTTCGCCCACATCACTGAACCCTCATGATGGCGGCCATTTTAAAAGAAGCAAAAAACTAAGGGTTAGGGATGTCCTGGAACTGACCGAAGGTCACAGAGCTCCTGAAGTTCTAAATAAGGGCTCACTCAATGTCTTCTGGACCTCCCTGCTGAGGGACAGTTTTTTGATTTTGCAGTGAGCTCTTTCCCAGAGGCTGTTTCCTCAAGTCTGTCAGGGATCAAGCCTTGTGGTCACTGAGCAACCCTGGGGTCCATAGAGAAAGTGGCTTATTTCCCTGTGGCAAAACCCCCTAAAAGTCGTATTTATTAGCAGGATCTTTTATCATGCAAATGAAAAGAATGACCCCTAGGCCCTGGGGCACCACTCCTATTTATAAGGGACTTTATTTCAGCAACTTCTCCTCCGATCTACACACTCAGGACCCTGCGCCATCATTTTCTCAATGTCGGGTGAATTGTCAGGAACCAACCATCCAGTGCCGAACAAGCCTCAGCCTTCAAGTTCTGGGACCCACGGCGAAGGATATAAAATTTCATGTTTTCTCCGGTGATAGCAAGTGCGGTGAGATATATTTTTAATTGCCTACCTAGAAAAAATGTTTTATGAAATCCGTGATTTGTTTACATTTTATATTTTATTAACCACAAAAGCACTCATGCATATTTGAAAGTAAATCCCATGGACAGGCGTGAGATACATCATGTTCCCACCCCCACCCCGGAGTCTGCTGAGTGGGCTTCCACTCAGTGGAGCTGAGTCCCCATCACTGGGCATGCTCTGCTCCAAGCTCACCTGGGGACCCAGGGCTCACAAGGTGGAAACTGCTCTTCTATCGATATTCTATTCAGACATCCTCTCCTCGTTTGCAACTTTATGGTTTTCATCACATGAAATCCCAAGCAAGGACCCCCAACATAGAATCCAAAAAGGGCCTGAAATTTATGATACGTGGACAAAGTTGGAAGAAGAGAGAGAGGAGACGCACAGAGGAGGAAAAGGGGCAAAAGGCCTGAGGGCAAGAAGGAGCTGTGGTGGGAAACAGCGCAGGCTTACAGAGTGCACGCAGGCTGTGCTATCAGAAGGACCGGTTTTGTGCTGATTCACCGGCAATTTCTGTTCCTTGAGACTCACTTTCTTCTTCCGGAGCTGATAATGAAGCCTCCTTACGGAGTTGCTGTGAGGATTGAAGGGGACCAATCTGTAAGCTGGTCTCTAAGTGGTCAAGCCTGTTGCACATATTCACTCTTAGAAACCTGAATCTGAGCAATCAGGGCCATCCAAGGCCATGTTGTTAATTGGCTGAATTGGAGCCCAAATGGGAAGAAAACTCAATGCACCATTGTTCAGACATCGGTCTCCTGGTGACAAGCCTGTCTCCCCCCCATCCCCCCCCCCACCGCACTGAAATTTGGATCTTAAAAGCTGGAGGGGGACTGAGGCAATCATCTTATTTCTCCTCTTCCCTCTCTCAGCAAAGTATTATTATCTTCAGGCAGCAAAGGGAAGGAAAGCTAAGTTCCCTTCAGAGCCCTTCAGCCTGTGGGGCCTCCTCCTATCATGTATGGAAACATGCCCAGGATTTACCGGAACGGCTTCAGGCTGAGTTCCTCTGGACAGAAACCTAGCACTCTAATGACTTGTAAATGGAGACCACCTCCTGGAGGAGCCGGTTTAGTTTACCTGCTTTCACTTTTCTGTTCGCTGCTCAACAATGGGTAATAGGATCATAGACCATCGGCAAGACCCAGAAAATTCCCAGAAGCTAGAGTTCCTACCCTCCTCTTAATGTGAATAACAGTAACACATCTCTTCTGCTCATTTCACTGTTGAGGACTCAGAGCTATTTTCCTGTGTGAGAAGAAGAGCTTACAAAACCAGAGCTTGGGAGGAAAATGTTTCCTACATGGCAATTTCTTTAGTATTTATACATTGGACCATTTATCCAAAAAGAAAAACACATCCCTTACCTTGCCATGATAAAACGAACAGGAAGTCACTTTTTATTAATTTATTTTTATTTATTTTTTAAAAAACTCATGACCCTGAGATCAAGACCTGAGCTGAGATCAAGATGGACACTTAACTCACCGAGTCACCCGGGTGCCCCAAGAAGTCACCTTTTAACAGGTACTCCTAGGAATCACCTTGTAAATAAACAACTGCTTTCTGGGCATGAGTGGCTTAAAAAGAATTGAGAAAAGAAGTCACTATTACGGGAAGGTTTTGAGTTGGCCATTCAATCCAAAGGTTTAGAACTCTCTAGAATGCCTGATGACCTACAACATGATATAGTAAAACATCAGAGTTTCAGAAGAAACTCATCGCCCTGCTCCTCTTCCTCCCCAACACACACACACACACACACACACACACACACCCCTGCACGGTTACCATGGAAAAAATTTAATTGATCTATCTGGGTCCTGGTTCCTTCATCCATAAAGTGAGGATAATGATACTCATTTTGAAGCATTGTGTAAGGACCAGAGAGAAAGAAAGTCATACTCAAAAGGCATAATTAAATATAACTAACATTAAAGGTTCCAAAGTAATGGGGCAATTTACGGCATGGAACCTAGAAGCAAACCACAGGACTCATGGACCACAGGACACAGGAGAAAATGTATCTCCCAGCCCCAACTGCATTTAAACCCCAGGGTCACTGGAAACCTGGCGAAATTCATCTCCAGTGGGTACAGCAGTGGGCGTGTGCACCTTCTTCCCTGGATACTTCCCTTCCTCCTTACACAAAGAACAGATGAGAGTGCGAGATGAAGTGGTCAACTTCTTGAATTCCAGCCCCATGAGTCTAAACTCCACACTCCACGTCCTGCTCTATACGCCTCCAGGTCTGCCATTCACAGAGACCGCAATGGAAACGGACTGTTCTGAAGTCGTGGGGTCCACAGTCTGCACATCAGCGTAAGGTGCATTCTCTACAATTCGTCCTGGAAGTTGGTCACAAATTTTTGAACCCAGCTGGGGTTTGCTGTAAGAGCTGCTTAAGAGAGTTGAAGGTCATAACCTTTGGTAGACTTGAAGTGATACAGTCATCTTAGGAATTGTTTTCAAAAACCATTTATCGAGTCAATAAACACAGCCCTTAGCTTAGGAATTCACACTTAGCAGGTACTTACTACTACATGCTTACTGAATGGATGAACTAATGAGCCTTGAGGTAAAAGAGTGAGCAGTTAAATTCATTGCAAAATGGAGAATATTCTGGAAAGCATGCACAACAGGCTAATAAACTAAGACAACTGGATTTGATCCAGTCTGGATTAAAGTAGGTGGGTTAAAATCGGCCTCCCTTCTCTAATTGCTGCTTTTTCTTAAAAAAAGATTTTATTTATTTATTTGACAGACAGAGATCACAAGTAAGCAGAGAGGCAGACAGAGAGGGGGTGGGGAGAAGGCTCCCTGCTGAGGAGAGAGCCTGATGCGGGGCTTGATCTCAGGACCCTGGGATCATGACCTGAGCCAAAGGCAGAGGCTTTAACCCACTGAGCCACCCAGGTGCCCCAGCATTTTTTTTTTTTTTATCATAGCTACATATGGTATGTAGCCATTCCTACCACTGTATGTTTAACTACTCCCATACATCTTACTGATACTCTAAGCATTTTATCTATTTTATTGATTACTCCCATTTTTAAGAAGATTTTATTTATTTATTTGAGAGAGAGAGCATGAGCAGCTGGGAGGGGCACAGGGAGAGGGAGAAGCAGACTCCCCTTGAGCAGGGAGCCCAATCAGGGATTGGATCCCAGGATTCTGAGATCATGACCTGAGTTGATGCAGACGTTTAACCGACGGAGCCATGCAGGCGCCCCTATCTATTATTACTATTGTTAATCATTGCATGCTGGATTGCTTTGCAGATGTATATTCTACTCATAATAAAAGTAGCAATAATAATAATAATGACTATTTCTACTACATGCAAGACATTATGCTTGTTGCCTTATACACATCTTCCATAATTTTCATGTGTTAGGTAAAATTCAGATAATAGTTTTACTGTATAATTAAGATATTCTAAATTCATCCAAGGCCATCTGGCTATAGTGCATGAATGAAAAGTCCCACCCAGATCTTCCCACTACTTGCTTTTTTCCAATCTGACCAGGATGACTGTTAATAAGAATGTTGAAGGCACTTGGTATAATTATCTAATTTACCGTGTATGGCAGTAGCTTCCAAAGGACATGAACCTGGCCTTGGAGAATGAGAAAGAAGTAGTCACTACATACTTCGCATTAGAAGTAATAAATACACCATCAGTCATGTAAGCATCAGTTACACACCATTATCAGTTTATAATTTTCTTGATCTCTCTAGCTACAGAGCTCTCTCTTTCCTGGGAAGCTCGCTGGAATGTTCTGGAAGGCATGCACACGATCTGCAGCCTGATTTTTCTAAAACCCCAATCAGACCCTGCCACTTCCCAGTTTAACGCCAGATTTGACACTGTATTTCCTCTACAAAGAAGAGCATGGTCTCTAGCTGGCCTTCCGGTCCCTTCCCATTCTAATTTCAACCGATCTGGCCAGCTGTAGGCCTGGCCACTGCTCCCAAACTGCCAATACTGAAGCTGTGGTAAGTCAACTAGAAATTTCAGAGGATCCCACTCCTTTGCTTCTGCACATTTTTCTTTCTGCCTGAAATGTCCACGAGGATCTCTTATTCATG